>NC_135807.1:18189435-18510372 GCF_964213995.1 Mustelus asterias
TGAATTTACCCTGGCTAGTCCTCCTGACACTAAGCGGAAATTTAGCATGGCCAATCCACCTAACCCGCACATCTTTGGACTTAGCAAGTCTGGCAGCATCTGTGGAGAGAGAGGGACACTTTGAAGAAGAAATGTTGCCAGGTTATTCACCCCACCCCTACGCAGGGTGTTATGTGGCAGTGGAGGCAGCCCGTCATTGGCCAGCAGTGAGATTTTCCAGTCCCGCCGCTGTCAAAGAGCTTTCCCGTACTTTGCACTCTCCTCCGCCAGGGAAACTGCAGTACAGATGCTCCCTGACCTGCTGAGTTCTTCCAGCATCTTCTGCTTGCATTATAGTCTATATCTCCAGCATTTACACTCAGCTCCCTATCTCCCAAATACACCAAGGCACTTTGCACCATTACAAATGCAATTGGTGTTAAAAGGTCCCAAGGAACACATACTTTACCCAGATCAAAACAGCCACTGAACAACTCCAAGGATTTAAAGGGACTGTAAATTCTTGTGCTCAGCCCTTGTGAAATAGGAGCTTCACAGGAGGTGTACTGGAGGTGGGAGAGGGAGCCTAACTGCGAGGAAATTGTTTCTGATCAGCAAGTTAAGAGAACAGAAGTCTGGATTAGAGCTTCAGCCATCTAAATTCAATTCCAAATTGAAGTTGAAGATTAATAGTCACTTTGGAATAAACTGTCAACGTTAAACCTTTGGATTTTGGAATTCCACCCCCCCCCCTTCCCCCCAATTCAGGTCAGGGGATTGAGGAGGTAATCAGCTGGTGAAACTAAAACTAGACACGCATTATCAGGAAACCATAGGTTTGACGAGCTATTCTGGAAGGAGGAAATGAATAAAACATAGCAAGTTGATAAAGAAGCTAATTCATCCTGCATTATCTTCAGCATCTTCTCCTTGGTGGAACTGTGTATGGCGGTAGCCACTGAAAGGCATGTTCAATGTCATTGCTGCCCATCTCCACACACACGGGTTGCAGGTCAGACTCGGCTAAACGGGAGAAATTATTATTCCGGACTACACTAGATTTCCAAAAGGCAGCACTGACACTTCCAGATTTCATTACATTTCAGAATTCACATTTCACACTGGCCAACGTAGTGGCCCAGTGGTTAGCACTGCTGCTTCACAGCACCAGGTGCCGCGTTCAATTCCCGGCTTGGGTCACCGTCTGTGCGGATTCTGCACGTTCTCCCCCTGTCGGCGTGGGTTTCGTCCGGGCGCTCCAGTTTCCTCCCACAGTCCGAAAGACGTGCTGGTTAGGTGCATTGGCCATGCTAAATTCTCCCTCAGTGTACCCGAACAGGCGCCGGAGTGTGGCGACTAGGGCATTTTCACAATAACTTCATTGCAGTGTTAATGTAAGTTTACTTGTGACACTAATAAATAAACTTTAAACTTCAGACTATTCACCAGGTTAAAATCAGAAGGTTTAAAATTATTGCAGCAGTCCCGTGACTATTTTCAGAGTACCTACCTTGTCTCTTAATTCTTTTTGCAAGTTAAGGGAGGGTGTATTTTTGAAACCAGTAAGATAAAGGTATGTTCCCACAAGTCTCAGACTGGAGCCTCCTGCTGGCCAGGTAGTGAATCTGACTGGGTGCCAGAGAAGAATTTGATTGAAGTGAGGTCTTGCCTCCATTTTAAAAATGGGAGTTTGAGTGCCCATAATCTCCAGAGTAAAAAGGTGCACAAGTCAGGAATGTGAGGGAATACTCCCCACTTGCCTTGATGGGTGCAGCTCCAACAGCACTAAAGAAATTCGACATCATCCAGGACAAAGCAGCCCGCTTAATTGGCACCACATCTACAACATTCACTCCCTCTACCACCGGCGCTCAGTAGCAGCAGTGTATGTTATCTACAAGATAGTAGTTAGCACTGCCTCACAGCGCCAGAGACCCAGGTTCGATTCCCAGCTTGGGCCACTGACCATATGGAGTTTGCACATTCTCCCCATTTCTGCGTGGGTTTCCTCCAGGTGCTCCGGTTTCCTCTCACAGTCCAAAGATGTGCGGGTTGGGTGGATTGGTCATGCTAAATTGCCCCTTAGTGTCAGGGGGACTAGCTAGGGCAAATGCATGGGGTTATAGGGATAGGGCCTGGCTGGGATTGTGGTCGGTGCAGGCCTGATGGGCCGAATGACCTCCTGTGCACTGTAGAATTCTATGATTCTATGATAAGATGCATTGCAGAAAGTCACCAAAGATCCTTAGACAGCACCTTCCAAACCCAAGACCACTTCCATTTGGAAGGACAAGGGCAGCAGATACATGGGGACACAAATTCCCCTCCAAGCCACTCACCATCCTGACTTGGAAATATATCGCTGTTCCTTCGCTGGGTCAAAATCCTGGAATTCCCTCTCTAACGGTATTGTGGGTCAACCCACAACACGTGGACTGCAGCGGTTCAAGTAGGCAGCTCACCACCATCTTGTCAAGGTTAACCAGGGATGGGCAATAAATGCTGGCCAGCCAATGGCACCCATGTCTCATGAACGAATAAAAAAAAACTTCAGTCATGACTCTTTTTTTTCCGATTGTGATGAATAAAGAATTTTCTTTGGGCACAGATGATGCTGATTCTCACTGACATTTTGAAAGTAGCTAAAAAGGGGATTCTTTCAAAGAAAAAGAAAGTGGACTAATCTCTCCATAAGTATCAGTGTGATAAAATGTGTCTACTACATTTTCTCTTTTTTGCCACATATGATGATGCTCAGTGACATATGTCTGACAATATTTGTTGCTGCAAGTTAGACTGAGCTGTTCCAATCCTTTCCTGCGGTACCATAAATTCCCAACAAATCTACCCAAAATGCATGGCCCTTCTCATGGCATCGAATGGGAAAGTGTTCTGTACAACAGTTGTCCCTGACCCCCAGCGATCCAGACCATAAAATAGATGAACAAGAACATAATAGCTTACATTTCTATCGTTAAAAACACTGACAATCATAGAATGATCATAGAAACCCTACAGTACAGAAAGAGGCCATTCGGCCCATCAAGTCTGCACCGACCACAATCCCACCCAGGCCCTACCCCCATATCCCTACATATTTACCCACTAATCCCTCCAACCTACGCATCTCAGGACACTAAGGGGCAATTTAGCATGGCCAATCAACCTAACCCGCACATCTTTGGACTGTGGGAGGAAACCGGAGCACCCGGAGGAAACCCACGCAGACACGAGGAGAATGTGCAAACTCCACACAGACAGTGACCCAAGCCGGGAATCGAACCCAGGTCCCTGGAGCTGTGAAGCAGCAGTGCTAACCACTGTGCTACCGTGCCGCCCCACTAAAATAACAAAAAGGCTGAAATTTATATGATACTTAAGCATGCCATCAAAACGACTCTTAAGGGCTTTGTATCAATGGTAGTAACAAAACCGGAGCAGGAGTAGGCCATTCAGCCCCTTGAGCCTGCCCCGCATATTCAATAAGGTCATGGCTGATCTGACTGAGGTACGAATTCCGCATTACTACCTATTCCCGATAACTACGAACATACAAAACTTGCATTTCACACAGTAAAATGTCCCAGGGTGCCTGGCAGAAGCATTAATAGAAGCTGACACAGAAGTGCCCCATGAGGAGATATTAGGGCAGATGCTCAAAAGCTGGGACAGAGAGATGGGTTTAAAGAAGTGTTTATGCACCCTGAATTGCTTTGCCCTGATGGAACAGATCTGCTTATACAGGCCGCGATTCTCCCAGAAAAATTCTAAATTCCCAATTTGCAGGAAAATGGGAGTAAATCCCGCTGTTTTTTTTAGCGTGATTTCCAGAATGAATCTCCGACACTCTGTAACACCACAGAGAGCCCGAGTGGGATTCACTCTGGAAATCAGTGGGTGGAGCCCAATTCTGTCCAAGAGGCTGGCAGCAGAGCGCAGAGCGGGCCGCTGCGCATGTGGCTGATCTGTCGGAGTGGAGATCGGCGCATGCACAGTGGCCCCGCATTGTTGGCCTCCCGACTGCTGGCCAGCCCCGTGACCCTGCGTCGCTGGCATTGCAAATCCCACACTCCCAGAATGCTGGCCTCCGGGACCTCCCCGGACCAGCTCCTATGTTCCCCCCCTCCAACCCCCTTGTTGGCCCCGATCTTCCCAACTCCCCACCCGGCCAGCCCCGATGCCCCCAATTCCCCACGCCACCTCCTCACCCCCCGCCCCCGGCAGCCCCGACCCTTGCCTCCTCAACAATCTCAACCTCCCGCCTCGACAGTCCCGCCCCCTCTCCCTTCCTCCCGGACAGTCCTGACCCCCCTGCAGCTCTGATCCCCCTCCCACCCGGATGGCCAGCCCCGATCACCTCTTCCCTCCCTCTGCTAGTGATCCCAATGCAGAGTGGCAGCAGGTCCCTCCCACCCCCACCAATTACCCCACAAGAGGCCCCACCCCCTTTGGTCCCACCTTCTTGGCATTGCTGGGTGCCCGGTGGGCAGTGCCAGTTTGCCCCTTGGGAAGTTCCGGGGGCCAGGCTGGCAACCCCCCCCTTACACCCAACCTCATGTAGGGGTCTTCATGGCCTCTGTTCCCTCCAGCGAGGTCAGGCTGCCTGCTCCCCATTAGTGGGGAGCAGGAGTAAACCCCGCTGGAGTGAACCACTCCTGGTGGTTTGGGGGGTTGAGGGGGCGGGGGGGGGGGGGGGGGGGGGGGGGGGGTTGGGGGGAAAATGCCAGTGGGCCTGCTAATAAAATGGAAATAGCTGCTTTCAGTGACAAGGCCTCTGCTGATGTCTCTCGGCTCACTGTACTGCCTGAGCAGCGCAGCGGGCGCGGAGAATCGCCCCCTCCACCCACATAATGTTTAGGGTTACGGTTCAATTTAAGAGAATGGGTGGGATTCTCCGATCTCGTCCATGGACGTCCCACTGCAAGTGAGAACCAAGAACGTGACGTTCCAGACAATATTCCACTCACTTTCAGTGGCACCGGAGAATCCCAGCCGCGAACGAGGGGTAGAGGTTTTCGGCGAATATGTTTCCCCTCTAACCTCATTTTCGTTTTCCACTGGACGGATGGTTTTATTCCGTCTCAGCTTGGCCCGAGAAACAGAATCAATTCCGCTTATTTCTATCCTGCTCTCTTTCTTAAATGAGATCTCCGTAACATAACACACATAAACTGTGCTAAATGACATTTTGCCCTCTTAAGCAGTTGTAGTGTTTTCCTGGCAAAGCTAAACGCATAAATCAAGATTATTTTAAATAGTGAAGACTGTAGCCATTCTCCATGCCTTAATATAGGCAATGCAGCAGACAGTATAAAGTACAGCAGCCACAGCGAGAGTAGATTTCTCAACAAACTCTGGCTTGGTCTTATTTGATTTTGTTTCCAGCTTCACAACAGTGATGACACGCAAAAGTACTTCATTTGCCTGTAAAGCAGTTTGAAATATCCCTGAGCTTATGAGAGGCATTGTATTAAAGCAACTGTTTCCTTCTTTCTAATGATAGAACCTTCCAGCACAGGAGGCCATTCAGCCCGTTATGCCTTTGTCGGTTCTTTGAAACAGCTGTTTAATTTAGTCCCACAATTTGCACAGTGGTTAGCGCTGCTGCCTCACAGTGCCAGGGACCCGGCCTCGGGTCACTGTCTGTGCGGAGTCTTGCACGTTCTCCCCGTGTCTGTGTGGGTTTCCTCCGGGTGCTCAGGTTTCCTCCCACAATCCAAAGATAGGTTGATTGGCCATGCTAAATTGCCCCTTAGTGGATAAATGAGGGTTATGGAAATAGGGTCTGGGTGGAACTGTGATCCGTACAGACTCAATGGGCCGAATAGCCTCCTTCTGTACTGTAGGGATTCTATGAGCCCAGGGCTGGAATTCTCCGGCCGTTCATGCCAGCGGAATTTTCTCACCCCCCTGCTGGGCGCTAAAATCTCTGTCTTTGCTGCAGTGGGAGCGTGGCGTGAGCGGGCGGTAAGATCGAGCCCCAGGTTTCTCCTGGACTCCATATTCCTCATCACGTACCTGCCCCATTGCCTTTTGAAAGACCCTATGGAATAGGTTCCTCCACCCTTTCAGCTTGACAACACCCTGCGTGGAAAATGTTCTCCTCATCCCTCCCTTTGGTTCTCTAGCCAATTACTTTCCCAAGTTCATGGCCTTGCAGGAGAAACAATTTCTCCCTACCTCCTCTGCCAAAACTCCTCATGATTTTGAATCCCTCTCCCCTTAGCCTGCTGCTTTCAAAAGAGATCAATCCCAGCTTCTTCAATTCCTCCACATCATATCCGTCCTTAAATTCTACACAATACTCCACTGGGGGTCCAATCAGTGATTTGCAATGGTCCATCATCACTTCGTAGTTCATGCATTCAGTGCTCCAATTTACAAAGCTAAGGTGCACCGTGTTTCCTTAATCAACTTGTCCTTCCATTTGTCAATATGCTCCTTCCAGGTCTCTGTGTTTGCACCACTCACCCCACCTTCTTCAGAATTCGGTTTCCATGTTTGTCCTCCCACTAATTCACATTAAGTTGCATCTGCCACGTATCCGCTCATTTCACCTGTCTGTGTCCTCCTGAAGTCCAATCCTGGTCGCTATTTACCACGATGCCAAGTTTTGTATCATCTGCAAACCCTGAAACTGTATTCCCTATCCTCAAGGCCAGGTGATTCATATTTGATTTATATATAACAAAAAGCAAACAGTCACAACACTGACCCCTCGCTGGCATCATGGTGGCAAAGTGATTAGCACTGCTGCCTCACAGCGCCAAGGACCCGGCCTCCTACAGTGCAGAAGGAGACCATTCGGCCCATCAAGCCTGCACCAACCACAATCCCACCCAGGCCCTAGCCCCATAACCCCATGTATTTACCCCAGCTAGTCCCCTTAACACTAAGGGGCAATTTAGCATGGCCAATCAACCTAACCCGCAGATCTTTGGACTGTGGGAGGAAACCGGAGCACCCAGAGGAAACCCACGCAGACACGAGGAGAATGTGCAAACTCCACACAGACAGTGACCTGAGGCTGGAATTGAACCTGGGTCCCTGGCGCTGTGAGGCAGCAGTGCTAACCACTGTGCTACCGTGCCGCCCATGGCCTCGGGTGACTTTGTGGAGTTTGTAAGTTCTTCCCGTGTCTTGATTGGATTTCCTCCAGGTGCTCCAGTTTCCTCCCAAAGATGTGCAGGCTAGGTGGATTAGCCATGGTAAATGTGTGGGGTTAGAGGAATGGGGCGAGGGGGTAAGATGCAAACCCGAAGGGCCAAATGGCCTCCTTCTGCACTGTAGGGATTCTACGGGACTCCACTGCATACTTCTCTCTGATCAGACAAAAAAAACGCATTCACTGTTATTCTGTCTCTCTACAAAAAATGAAATCCTAAGGAATTTACCCTGGTATCAGTAACCCAAACCTCTGCCATCCTGTCTCACCAGCCAAAACCGGTCTCACAGAAATGGACATTTCATCAAGAAAAACAATGCAATGGTGTTCGGTACATCTGAACACAAGCTGTCATTCTGATTTCTTTTAATGTATTGGGGAAGGGTTTCTTCTCCAAAGCAGGTTGACGAGTGCAACACTTTCCATCCCATGGTTGGCCTGTCGCAAAGACACAAGGAAGGATGAAACCTGCAAGTATGAGATGGTGCATTTTGGTAGCAGGAGTCAGCAGACCCAGCTACTCCTTGAAAAAAGATAGTCCAAATGGGATGGAGGTGAGAAAGATCTAAGGGTGCAGATTCACAAATCATTAAAGATATGCTGACCTACATTGCGAGAGGTTTTGAGTACAGGAGCAGGGATGTGTTGTTGCAACTATACAGGGCCTTGGTGAGGCCACACCTAGAATATTGTGTGCAGTTTTGGTCTCTCTTTTCTGAGGAAGGATGTTCTTGCTGTCAGGGAGTGCAGTGAAGGTTTACCAGGCTGATTCCAGGGATGGCGGGACTGATGTATGAGGAGAGATTGACTAGGTTAGAATTGTTTTCACTGGAGTTCAGATGAATGGGGGTGGGGGGCGGGAGGGAGACTTATAAAATTCTAACTGGACTAGATAGGGTAGATGCAGGGAGGATGTTCCCGATGGTGGGGGAGTCCAAAACCAGGGGTCACAGCCTGAGGATTCGGGGTAGACCATTTAGGGTGGAGATGAGGAGACATTTCTTCAAATGTCTCACCAAAGAGTAATGAGTCTGTGGAATTCATTACCACAGAAAATGGTTGATGCCAAAACATTGAATGGATTATTCAAGAGACGGCTGGATATAGCACTTTGGCCAAATGGGATCAAAGGTTATGGGGCGAAAGCAGGATTAGGCTATTGAATTGGAGCCATGATCGTGATGAATGGCGGAGCAGGCTCGAAGGGCCAAATGGCCTCCTCCTGCTCCTATCTTTTATGGTTCTATGTTCACAACACCATCAAAATGCAGAGATAGCACTGGGCTTCATTTCTAGAGGAACAGAGTTCAAAAGCAAAGGATGGAAGTTTAGCCATGCAGACCATGCTTAAGAATATTGTGCACAATTCCGGTCTGTACCAGTGCAAAAAAAGGATATTGCAAAAAATGGATAGTGCAGCAAAAGATAAATGGTGTATGTGCAAAAATAATTCCAAGCATGTTACCAGAACTGAGGGGTTATAACCAGCAGGGAATACTTAAAAAGCTAGGGCTCTTTAATCTAGAAAAGAGAAGACAGTTGACCTGACACAGCTCTTTAAAATTACAAAGGGAGTTTGATTGTTAACAGTAACTTCACTACAGTGTTAATGTAAGCCTACTTGTGACACTAATAAATAAACTTTAAAACTTATGTTTTGACTTCCCGACGATTCCAAAACCAGGGCCATAAATCTAAACGAGTCTTTAATAAATCCAAGGAATTCAGGAGAAACGTCACTGCTCAGACAGCACTGAGAATATGGAACTGCTACTACAGGGTATGGTTCAAATCATTAGCGGCGAGGCATTTAAGGGTAATCCAGATATGTCCAAGAGGGAGAAAGGAACAGAATATTTTAATTGGGTGGGATGAAGTAATTTGGGAAAAGATTCATGTGTAGCATAAGCACAGTTGTAGTTATATTGGTTTAATGACCAGTTTCTGTGCTGCAAAATCCTATATAATTCTATGTTCATCTCGAAATGTCCAGTTTTCTGCCAAATTCTGGACTGTTTTGTTGTAGGTCATTGGGCCTTGTGGGAATTGCCTGAGACTTCGTAATCTCATTACCCACAGCAGCTTTGCAGCCTGGAGAGAAACAATATAAAAGCCAAAACTAGCGAAAAATACGGAGTGTGATGGAAATCTGGTGGCACAGTGATTTTGATTTGATTTATTATTGTCACATGTAAAAGTTAAAGTTTATTTATTAGTCACAAGTAAGGCTTATATTAACAGTGCAATGAAGTTACTGTGAAATTCCCCTAGTCGCCACAGTCTGACACCTGTTCGGGTCAATGCACCTAACCAGCAAGTCTTTCAGATCGTGGGAGGAAACCGGAGCACCCAGAGGAAACCCACGCAGACATGGGGAGAACGTGCCGACTCCACACAGACAGTGACCCAAGCCAGGAATCAAATCTGGGTCCCTGGATCTGTGAAGCAGCAGTGCTAACCACTGTGCTACCGTGCCACCCATTATTATTATATTATGTATTAGAATACAATCAAAAGTATTGTTTCTTGCGCGCTATGTAGACAAAGCATACCGTTCATTGTGATGGAAACGAGAGAGTGCAGAATGTAGTGTTACAGTTATAGCTAGGGTGTAGAGAACGATCAACTTAATGTGAGGTAGATTCATTCAGAAGTCTGACAGCAGCAGGGAAGAAGCTGTTCTCAAGTTGGTTGGTACGTGACCTCAAACTTCTGTAGCATTTTCCCGACGGAAAAAGGTGGCAGAGAGAATGTCCAGGGTGCATGGGGTCCTTAATTATGCTGGCTGCTTCACCGAGGCAGCGGGAAGTGTAGACAGAGTCAATGGATGGGAGGTTGGTTTGCGTGATGGATTGGGCTACATTTGTAGTTTCTTGCGGTCTTGGACAGAGCAGGAGCCATACCAAACTGTGATACAACCAGAAAGAATGCTTTCTATGGTACATCTGTAAAAATTGATGAGAGTCGTAGCTGACATGCCAAATTTCCTTAGTCTTCTGAGAAATTAGGGGCATTGGTGGGCTTTCTTAACTATAGTGTCGCATGGGGGGACCAGGACAGGTTGTTGGCGATCTGGACACCTAAACATTTGAAGCTCTCGACCCTTTCTACTTCGTCCCCATTGATGTGGACAGGGGCATGTTCTCCTCTACGCTTCCTGAAGTCGATGACAATCTCCTTCGTTTTGTTGACATTGAGGGAGAGATTATTGTTGCTGCACCAGTTCACCAGATTCTCCATCTCATTCCTGTACTCTGTCTCACCAGGGACCCGGGTTCAATTCCGGCCTTGGGTGACTGTCTGTGTGGAGTTTGCACATTCTCCCCGTGTCTGCGTGGGTTTCCTCCGGGTGCTCTGGTTTCCTCCCACAGTCCAAGGTTCAGGTCACAATGCAGGTTAGGTGGATTGGCCATGCTAAATTGCCCCTTAGCGTCAGAGGATTAGAAGGGTAAATACTTGCGGTTACGGGGATAGGGCCTCGGTGGGATTGTGGTCGGTGCAGACTTGATGGGCCAAATGGCCTCCTTCTGCACTGTAGGATTCTATGAAAATACTCAGCATGTCAGGCAGCAGCATCAGAGGAGAGAGAAACAGAAGATAACATTGTAGGTCAGTGACATTTTGTCAGACCCTGAGTCAGTTTAGCTCAGTTAGCTGGACAGTTGGCTCGTGATGCAGAGTGATGCCAACAGTGTGAGTTCAATTCCTGTACCGGCTGAGGTTAGTCATGAAGGCTCCGTCTTCTCAACCTTGCCCCTCGCCTGAGATGTGGTGATCCTCAGGTTAAAATACCAACAGTCATCTATCAAAGGGGAGAGCAGCCTATGGTTCATCTGGGACTATGGTGACTTTACCTTTCAGGTGGCACTGTGGTTAGCACTGCTGCCTCACAGCGCCAGAGACCTACGTTTAATTCCAGCCTCCGGTGGTCATCTCTGTGAAGTTTGCACATTCTCCCCGTGTCTGTGTGGGTTTCCTCCCACAATCCAAAGATATACGGGTTAGATGGATTGGCCATGTTAAAAATTGCTCCTTAATTTCGAGGGATTAGCAGAGTAACTACGCGGGGTTTTGGGGATAGGGCCTGGGTGAGATTATTGTCAGTGCAGGCTTAATGGGTTGAATGGCCTTCTTTTGTACTGTAGGGTTTCTACAAGTCAATTCTATCATTCTTTCATTCTGAAAGGTTGCTTTCAGGAACTGCCTGGCTTGCTGAATACTTCCAAACTTTTAAGTTTTTTTTCATAGAATAGAATGGCCTCCTTCTGCACTGTAGGGATTCTATGATTCTATGAGATGTTTTCATAGAATCCCTACAGTGCAGAAGGAGACCATTCTGCCCATTGAGCCTGCACCAACAACAATCCCACCCAGGCCCTATCTCCATGTTTTTACCCTGCTAATCCCCCTGAAAGGGGCAATTTAGCTTGGCCAATCAACCAAACCCACACATCTTTGGACTGTGGGAGGAAACCGGAGCACCCGGAGGAAACCCACGCAGACACGGGGAGAACGTGCAAACTCCACATAGACAAGGCCGGAATTGAACCTGAGTCACTGGCGCTGTGAGGCTTTTGCTACCAAATAAACCTGTTGGACTTTAACCTGGTGTTGTGAGACTTCTTACTGCGTTTACCCCAGTCCAACGCCGGCATCTCCACATCATGGCTGTGACGCAGCAGTGCTAACCACTGTGCCACCGTGCCGCCTAATATCTCAGATATTATAAGAGATTACAACCGTTGACCTGGATCTCCTGCAGACAAACTCAATACTTAAAGCTTCGAGAGGCTGAGAGGGGATCGAATCATTCCTGTGGCTGATTACTCAGCAACCTACTTCAGTGCAACAAGTTCTCTAAGCTCCCGATTTCATTCCTCCTTTGAGAAATCAGTATCCTGATAAATATAACACGCTTCAATCTCCTGTTATAATTAGCAAGACCTGAAAAGTCTCATCACTGACCTATTTCTGTCAGTGTGCCTGTGAATAACCTTTGTTGTAAGCAAGAAAGAATTGGCAAAACAAAATTACTTCCTGTTGTAATGCAAAATAAAACTCAGGTACTGCATTTGTCAGTCCTGGGTCGTCCTTAAGCAATTAGCAGTCTGGCGTGGAGCTCAGATTTGCTGTTAAGTGTCGAACCTATTTCCTGTATGACTGCTCTCGTTACACTTTATTTATCATTCTTTAAAGATAACACTCCATTGTTGGAAAAGAGCACATCCTCTGACTCACCGTGGACAGTGAGGGTGTAACATTTAACCTGTGGAGCTTTATTGTATCTGTGAGGGAGTCACACACTCACCCGGACACTTTCAAAGAAAAGCCAGCCATTGTATCAGAAGGCCTGAACCCCCCTGCCTCCCCCCACCCCCCCCACCCCTCCCTCATTAGCTGCTCTAGCCCAGTCACACCATTTGTGGGGGGAGCCTGCCTCACTTCACAAAGCCTGGAACAGACAATGGGAAAATTGCTCCTGTTGCTTCCATTACTGTGAAATAAAGTCAACAGTGAACCATGGAATCACAGCACTGGACTTGCACAGGAGGAGGCTGTTCAGCACTAGCTCTCTGTAAGATCCACCAAGATGTTTCCACTCTTTTTCTCCAAAAGCCCTAGAATTTTTGTGTCTCTTTAGATAATTATCCAATTCTCTTTCGAAAGCCACAGTTGAATGTACCTCCACCACCCTTCCAGGCAGTACATTCCAGATCCTAACCACTTACTGTGTAAAATAATGTTTTTCCTCATGTCACCTTTGGTTCTTTTGACAATTTCCTTAGACTGGTGGCCTCTGGCTGTCGACCCTTGCACCAATGGGAACAATTCCTTCCTACCTACTTTTTTTTGGTTACCTTATCTTAGCCCGTCATAATTTTGTCCACCTCTATGAAGCCTCATCTCAATCTCCATGTTACCAGGAGAAAAAAAAAACCAGCCTTTCCAACCTAACCTTGTAACTAACGCCCGCCTCCCCCCCACACACACAACTGCTGGAACCAATCTGGTAAATGTCTTCCGCAGCCTCTGAAGGACCTTAACATCTTAAAGTGTGGCGGTGTGATGACCAAAACTAGACACGATACTCTAGTTGGGACATGACCAGAGCTTTGTAACGATTTGTAAATCTTTGTACAAGATTATGACGGACATGGACAGGGTGGATAGGGAGCAGCTGTTCCCCTCAGTTGAAGGGTCAATCACGAGGAGACAAGGTGAGGGGCAGGATGTTTAGGAGGGAATGTGAGGAAAAACGTTTTTACCCAGAGCGAGGTGATGGTCTGGAATGTGCTGCCTGGGAGGGTGGTGGAGTCAGGTTGCCTCACAGCCTTTAAAAGTATCTCGATGACTTGACACATCATAACATTCAGATGGGGTTAGGTGGGAGTTCAGGTGTTTCGAATGTGTTGGTGCAGACTCGATGGGCCGAATGGCCTCTTCTGCGCTGTATAATTCTATGATAACCACTAAGATAAAGGCAAAATACTGTAGATGCTGGAACCTGAAGCAAAAACAGAAAACGCTGGAAAATCTCAGCAGGTCTGACAGCCTCCGTGGGGAGAGAATAGAGGCAGCGTTTCGAGTCTGGATGACCCTTCTCTCCACAGATGTTGTCAGACCTGCTGAGATTTTCCAGCATTTTCTGTTTTTGTTTTAGCTTAACTACCCAGTTTTTGTACTCAACACCTCTATTCATGAAGCCCAAGGTCCCACATGCTATACTTAAGCACACTCTCAATATAAAAGCAAAATACTGCGGAGCTGGAAGTCTAAAATCAAAACATAAAATGCTGGGTAAACTCAGCAGGTCAGGCTGCAGCTGCGGAGAGAGAACCAGAATTAATGTAACACTACAACAGAGCTCTGACAAAGAGTCATCTAGACTTGAAATGTTGGCTCTATTCTCTCGCCACAGATGCCATCAGACCTGCTGAGATTTCCCAGCATTTTCCGTTTTTGTTTCAGATTCCAGCATCTGCAGTATTTTGCTTTTATCTTAATGTGACGCTAACTCTGCTTCTGTCTCCACAGACGCTGCCAGACCTGCTGAGTTTATGCAGCATTTTATGGTTTTATTTTACTCTCTCAGTATGTCCTGCTACCTCAAGGATTGATGCACAAGCACCTCCAGTCGTTCTGCTCATCGATTTTTCAGAATTGTGCCATTAAGTCGATATATTGCCCCGCCCCATCCCCTTTTGCCAAAATGCATTCCTTCACATTTCTCTGTATCAAGTTCCATCTGCCACTTCTCTGCCCATTCTGCAAACCTCACTATGTCCTATTGCAGGCAATCTTACATAGAAACATAGAAACCCTACAGTGCAGAAGGAGGCCATTCGGCCCATCGAGTCTGCACCGACCACAATCCCACCCAGGCCCTCCCCCCACATATTTTACCCACTAATCCCTCTAACCTACGCATCCCAGGACTCTAAGGGACAATTTTTAACCTGGCCAATCAACCTAACCCGCACATCTTTGGACTGTGGGAGGAAACCGGAGCACCCGGAGGAAACCCACGCAGACACGAGGAGAATGTGCAAACTCCACACAGACAGTGACCCGAGCCGGGAATCGAACCCAGGATCCTGGAGCTGTGAAGCAGCAGTGCTAACCACTGTGCTACCGTGCCGCCCTTTGAATGGACCTGCCTCGCATTAAGTTGATCTTTCTCTACACCCAAGCTATGACTGTAACACTACATTCTGCACTAATCTTCATCATGTTCATCACACCTCCAAGTCTCAGTACCTTCTCCAATAGCCCCACTTTCTACCGAAAGGGCAGTTCCCTGAATTGGACACTATCATCAGTCACTGATTCTACCAATCTATGTCCTCTTGAGGTTTATCATTATTCTTCTCCCGGTTCACAGTACTTTCAAGTTCTGCGTCATCTGTTAATGTTTACATTGTGCCCTTGCTCACCAAGTCCAGGTCACTGATATCCATCAAGAAAAGCAGAGTCTTAATACCTGCTGTTCTGCGTTTCCTGTCGCTCAGCCAACTTTGTAGTCGTGTTGCCGCTGATCTTTTCATTCCTGGGGCTTCAACATTTTTAAAAAGGAAATAGAATAGATTTCTAGACTCTAAAGATGTCAAGGGATAGGGGAGAGAATGTGGGAGTATGGCGTTGAGATAGAAGTTCAGTCATGATCATACTGAATGACGGAGCAGGCAGAAAGGACTGAATGACCTACGCCAATTCCTAGTTTCTCTGTTTCTAACATGGCTAACTCTTTATCAAATGCCTTTTGATAAGTCCACTGCGTACAGCACATCAGCCACGTTCCCCTCATTAACCTTCTCCATTATTTCATTGAAAAATTCATGCTCGGCAAAGTAAGGAAGAAAAACATCATGCCTTTCACAATCTCAGGATGTTCCACAGTGCTTTACAAGCGATGAAGTACAATTAAAACGACTCAAATCAGCCTCCCATCCATTGACTCTGTCTACACTTTCCGCTGCCTCGGAAAAGCAGCCAGCATAATTAAGGACCCCACGCACCCAAGAAATTATCTCTTCCACCTTCTTCCGTCGGGAAAAAGATACAAAAGTCTGAGGACACGTACCAGCCGACTCAAGAACAGCTTCTTCCCTGCTGCCATCAGACTTTTGAATGGACCTGCCTCGCATTAAGTTGATCTTTCTCTACACCCGAGCTATGACTGTAACACTACATTCTGCACTCTCTCGTTTCTTTCTCTATGAACGGTATGCTTTGTCTGTATAGCGCGCAAGAAACAATACTTTTCACTGTATGTTAATACATGTGACAATAATAAATCAAATCAAATCAACATTGGAAACGCACATGTGATTCTTGCACAGCAAGATCCCACCTACAGCAAAATGAAAATGACCGGATAATCTGTTTCGGCCATATTAGTTGAGGGATAAATATGGGGCAGGGCACCAGAGAGAACTCTTCCTCAAACTAATTCCATGCTTTTATTTACATCCACCTGAGAGGGCAAATTGGCTCACTTCCAACGGTGCAGCGTTCCAGCAGTGTTATTCTGTAGCATCAGCCAAGGTTTGGTGCCTTAGTCTCTGAAATGAGATTACGACCTGCAAGCCACTGGTGTAGACCTGAGGATGTGGAGATGCCGGCATTGGACTGGGGTGAACACGGTAAGAAGTCTCAAAACACCAGGTTAAAGTCCAACAGGTTTATTTGGTAGCAAATACCATAAGCTTTCGGAGCACTGCTCCTTCGTCAGATGGAGTGGAAATGTGCTCTCAAACAGTGCAAACAGACAAAATCAGGAAACAACCTACTGAGCCAGCAGCTGATGCTGGATAAACATGCAGGTGAAAAGCTGAAGGAAAAAGAATGCTATGAGGACAGGTAGAATAAGGGACTACACTTCTGGCACCAACAATCCTTGGGAAAGCTCTTTCTCCACAGCACTTATAATTTTCTCTGGCTCTGCAAGGAGAGATGGTTGAAAGGCAGGACTGAACTAATAGAGAGCAATTGGAGCCAGACCCCTTCTCTTTGACCAAGCACAGATTCCCAAGCCCTGGAACGACCCGGCACAGTGGTTAGCACTGCTGCCTCACAGCGCCAGGGACCCTGGTTCGATTCCCGGCTTGCGTCACTGTCTGTGCGGAGTTTGCACGTTCTCCACGTGTCTGCGTGAGTTTCCTCCGGGTGCTCCGATTTCCTCCCACAGTCCAAAGATGTGCGGGTTAGGTGGATTGGCCATGTTAAATTGCCCCTCAGTGTCAGGGGGACTAGCTAGGGTAAATGCATGGGGTTATGAGGCTAGGGCCTAGGTGGGATTGTGGTTGGTGCAGTCTCGATGGGCCAAATGGCCTCCTTCTGCACTGTAGGATTCAATGATATGAACTGACACTTGGGTCACTGTCTGTGCGGAGTCTGCACGTATAAAGTGCAACTTAATAATGAGGGATTAGCAATGTTGCTGGACCACTTTACTTCAAACTGAGGGCCTATCTAAACTCTTGTATTAAATTACAGCTCTGTCATTCCCACTGTCCCCTGATTCTACTCAAAACACTGTGTGACACCAGAGGTATAGAATGAAAGTGACATTTCACACTCATGGTGGCACAATAAAACAGCAGTTCACCCCTGCACGCTGATAATGTTCATAAAGGTAGAATAAAATCTCTGTAACAATTCAGGGATGAAAAGTCAACTGGAATGCCAGAAACATGAGTTTGTTCAGTCAGTAACTGAATGAGAAAAGGAAAATTAATCCATTCTGACTGGCAGCACAGATAAAAAAAACATTGTAAAAAGCGAACGGATGTTATAAAAATTGGTCAGGAGAAAAACAGAAGATAAAATGCAGGAGAAAGACATTGTTGAAGCATGCAAGTTTCTGAAGGGAATAGACGGATTCAACTTCAGAAATATCTTTGCACTACCTACCAGATCTAGAACAGAACGCAAAGGGGAGGCAGTGGCACAGTAGTATTGTCACTGGGTTAGTAATCCAGAGACCCAGGCTAATGCTTTGGGTTCGAATCCTGCCACGGCAGATGGTGAAATTTGAATTCAATACAAAATCTGGAATTAAGAATCTACTGATGACCGTGAAATCATTGTTTTAAAAACTCATCTGGTTCACTAATGTCCTTTAGGGAAGGAAATCTGCTGGCCGACATGTGGTTGACTCTAACTGCCCTCTGAAATGGCCTAGCAAGCAACTCAGTTCAAGAGCAATTAGGAATGAGCGACAAATGCCAGCGATGCCCACATGCCATGAAAGAATGAAAAAGGCTCCGAAGATGGGAATGCATGACTTTGGACACGGGCGCCGAACCTGCCCATGCCGCCCTTTTTTTTTAAACCACTAAGAAGTTGGTGAAGTGTTCACTGGATTGACCATGTAGTTGCTCAGGATAAATGTAGTGTGGGAAAAATTAAAAGGAAATTGGTTGGATTTTTGAGGGAATCAGCAACTGGGAGGTATTAATGAATAGGCAGATCGCCTGCTACTCCTCTGCGCACAGCACAGCAGCTCCTATCTTCATGTGTAATGTTATCTTTTCAGCGTTGACCGAGTTGCTGTGTATTTCCAACATTTTCTACTTTTACATCACTGTTGTCCAATTTTCAATGACCCCAAGTGTTACAAATAAATCACTTGCCTGAAGGGGAGGCGGTGGTGCAGTGGTATTGTCACTGGACTAGTAATCCAGGGTAATGCTCTGGGGACCCGAGTTCAAATCCCATCACGGCAGATGGTGAAATTTGAATTCAATAAAAGTCTGGAATTAAAAGTCTAATGATGACCATGAAACCATTGTTGTTTAAATCCCATCTGGTTCACTAATGTCCTTTAGGGAAGGAAATCTGCTGCCTTTACCTGGTCTGGCCTACATGCGACTCCAGAGCCACGACAATGTGGCTGACTCTTAAATATCTTCTGAAATGGAGGGCAGCTAGGAACGAGCAATAAATGCTGCCCAGCCAGCAACACTCACTTCCCGTAAAATGAATAATTTAAAAAACTCTTTGGTTACTACTCTTATTCTAACCTCCGCTCAATTTCCCTGCCCTTTTGTGAAGGAGTTCAGGATATTTTTCACTGTGTTGAAGACTGCACAAGACTGACTAAGTACAAGTTATTAAGTCCGTCTAATCGGATTCATATTTCTATTTATGACACTGAGCAACTCCCCGTGGTTTGAAACTGCGACTGATAAGGGTGATTTGTAGTGACAGTTCTTCCCTCAAACCATAAGAGGTGACTAGGCCAGTACAATGTAGCCACTGCCTAAGCAATTGGCTTGAAAGTAGGTCTCACTATCACAGTGTGGGGAGGGGGGTTGGGGAGCATGACTGTGCTTTCAGAAAGCCACACAATCACAGGAAACAGATATCCTGGATGGATCCTGTTTACTTTCAAGCTCATTTCAACATGCGACATTTTCAATATTTAAATTGGCAGTCAAGTTGCGAGAGCGCGAATGGGCGACTACGAGATATTCAGGTAACTATCTCAACCCTTGTACATGTTTCTTGAAATGTCCGCTACCCATTCAGGTGAGATGCTGCACGGTCTGATATTGGGAACTGCAGCACACACAGCTGAGTCGTGTTGCAAGAGGGTGATGTGATCTGTTGTGACGAAGGCTGCAGAGAGGTCAAAGGGTGGCGGGGGGGGGGGTAATACACAAAAGTTATGGTCACAGGAAATGGTGCTTGCGACTTTGTTTCTGGCTGTTGGGAAGAGCGGAAATCTGATTCGAGGGACGCAAACGGGGAGCGACAGGAAAAGGTGGGCATGGATCCGAGAGCTTTGAAGAGGAAAGGGAAACTTGGGATGGGTGATAGTTTGGAAAGATAGAGCGATCGAGCATGGGTCATAATAACTTGTGCTTATTTAGTTTTGTGCAGCCTTTTAACACAGTGAAACATACGGTCCAGTTGCTGGTAAATGGGATTCATACATATTGGTATTTGATGGGTCAGCATCGACAGGGTTGGGCCAAAGGGTCTGTTTCTGTACTGTATGACTTTGTAAGGAGTCTCACAACACCAGGTTAAAGTCCAACAGGTTTATTTGGTATCACAAGCTTTCGGAGCGCTGCTCCTTCATCAGGCGAGTGGAGAGTTGGTTCACAAACAGGGCATATATAGACCTAGACTCAATTGCAAGATAATGCGAGTCTTAACAGGTAATCAACTGTTTACAGGTACAGACAATGCAGTGGAGAGAGGGATAAAATCAGCCGAATGCAGTAAGAATCTGTGACTCTCCAAGACTCTATTGCAAGATGCCTCACCAAAGGGGCAAGGAAACTGAGCAGGAGTTAGCTTAAGAGTTAACAGGTGTCTGAAGACTTCAACAAGTGATCTGTTCATATCTCGCGGGGTGATTTCAAAAGGGTCAATTCCTACAAAAAGGAATCATTTACAATATCAGCAGTATGTGAGCCAGGGTGGGCAATCAGGAGATTGACAGAAGAGGAGTTGCGACTCATGGTCACATTTGAGCTATGAGAGGGCATGAGGAGAGAAACTCGAGGGGTTAGGGTTCAGAGCTAGGGGAAGGTTCGGTTTGGTGGGGAATGGAAGAGAGGCAGTTGATCAGACCTTCTCTATATTTGTTACCAAGAAATCCATCAGTAGCTCCCACTTGAGAAAGGTGTGGTGGAAGGAGCAGCAGGGATGGAATTATGGAGCTGGTTTATGATGCAAAACAAAAGAGCCAGGGGTTACCTGCGCTCTCCAGGTTGGTACCAGTGGTTGTAGCAAAGGAGAGCGAGGCCCACCAAATCTTGACTTGGTCCAGCCAGATCTGGTGACCAGTGGTTCGCACCTTTAGACCTGAGGGAGTGAAGGTTAGTGTTGTACCAGGGCAGGAACAATAGGGATGCAAGATAGAGAAAGCTTTGCTGAGGATCAAGACATCAAAAGGCGGAGTTGAAAGTGAAGGAGCGACTAAATTATCGGGAAGGCGACGGCCTAGGGGTATTATCGCTGGACTATTAATCCAGAAACTCAGCTAATGTTCTGGGGACCCGGATTCGAATCCCGCCACGGCAGATGGTGGAATTTGAATTCAATACAAAATATCTGGAATTAAGAATCTACTGATGGCCATGAAACCATTGCTGATTGTCGGAAAAACCCATCTGGTTCACTAATGTCCTTCAGGGAAGGAAATCTGCCGCCGTTACCTGGTCTGGGCCCACATGTGACTCCAGAACCGCAGCAATGTGGTTGACTCTCAGCTGCCCTCGGGCAACTAGGGATGGGCAATAAATGCTGGCCAGCCAGTGATGTCCATGTCCCAAGAATGAATAAAAAAAACAAGGTAACAGTTGCAGAACTGCAGTGATTATTGGGAATTTGAGAGTCAGTGTGTAAGTTTTCTTTTCCTGGCTGGGTGCAGAAGGTAGTGGGATTGAATGATGCTGGGATACATGTATGGCGAGGAAAACAAAGGAATAACTGGAGATGGCTGGTCATTTACAGGAGTTTAGAGGCTATGGGAGACAGTGATGCTTGAGGGAGTGTGGAAAAGGGACATCTGAGAGATGTGAACAGCTAGTAGACTATAGGATTTTTCCCTCATGGACGGAAGGAATAGGGCGGCACGGTGACACAGTGGTTGGCACTCCTGCCTCACAGCGCCAGGGGTCCGGGTTCGATTCCGGCCTTGGAGTCTGTATGGAGTTTGCATGTTCTCCCCGTGTCTGTGTGGATTTCCTCTGGATGCTCCAGTTTCTTCCCACAGTCCAAAGGTGTGCAGGTTAGATGGATTAGTCGTGGTAAGTGTGTGCGGCTACGGGGAAAGGGCCAGGGTAAGATGCTGTCAGGAAATCGGTGCAGACTTGATGGGCCAAATGGCCTCCATCTGCACTGTAGGGATTCTATGATTCTAAATAAGAGGGAAAGTGTGTTATAGGAACTGTTATGGTGTGTTTCATGATGGCAAAAGGTATTGGCACGAGTTTCTTTTCCCAGACAGTGCTGCAGGTCACTGGGAAGAACCTAAGATAGAGGCACCATAAAAATCTTCAATGTGTTTCCAAATAATAATTTTATCAGTATTACAGCAAAATAGTGTCCTGGTTGACAAGACGAGACTGGTAGTGGTTGTTAGCAAAAGGCATTCCACAAGTAACGTATCGCATTCACAAAAGGTCTAATCTTAGTGGGGTAAAGTACCATGTGAACACTCCCAGTGCAAATGAACATAGATTATACCAATTTGACAACTCTCCACGTATGTACAACTTCTTGCTCTGTGCTCTTCGCGGTTGACTGGCTGTCACCTTATAGCAGGACGGAGATGCTTGGCAGTGTGTTTACTTTAACCAGCATGGAGACTTCTGGTTTCTTGACAGCCAAGGTTTGCATCAAATACACTAAATATCTGCAGAGCTGGACTGTGAGCATCCAAAGCTGTTCTGTGCCAGGCGCTGACAAGAGGTGAACAGTCCCAGCACCCCCCCTCCCCTACCCACTCCACCTGGCTGTCTGCTGTTTCTCGCTACAGTGCCAGCTGCACTTTGGCTGAATTGCTTGCATTTAAACTCTTGTTTTCCGTGTTATTTTCCTGCGACAGTATCGAAAATGGGAGCGTTGGAACAACGGGTGAGGGAATATTAACAGTGGAGGTGGCAAGAGGATGAAATGTGGCTGAAAGATTACCCTGGGCAAGGGGGGTACACTCCAACTCTGACTTATGCGGCTTAGTGGGGTAAAGTGTATTTTATGCGGCTTAAGCAGGGAAATCTATGAAGGTATTACTCTCCTTAGTGCTGAGCGACCAAATTAACCGTAACCCCCAACACCGTGGGTCCTATAACGTTGCTCCTGTCTATAATTTGGAGCAATCATACTATTTCATTCTGATCCTAAGAGAAAGGAAAATATTTCCACGCTGAACAAATTAATATTCAACCCACGAGTGCACGTTTCTTTTTCCGCTTTAATATCACTGGCTCGACAGCGTTGGTTGTAAGACGGGGCCTGCATATTAATTGATGCCTTTGCCCCGACGTTGACTGTGTTGAAGGCCCTGCATAATACCCGGCCACTGAAATCAATGTGTATTTTATGCATCAGGTCACTGCACAAAAGCCTTCATTCACGACCAGACTGAACTAATTTGTCTGCTCAACAATGACACCGAGAATCAGCAAAAGATGATACTTCACAGTTTTCCCCCTCCTTATCAGGAGCAGCTCAGTTCTGTGCAGCCTGATTGTGCGTCTCCGCACAATATGATTTCTATGCTCCCTTTCTACTCTCTTTATACAGAATGACTTGCGTCCTGGAGAATGGAAGGGTAGGCGACAGCTGCACATTAATAAAGATACAACTTGCATCTCATTACAACTAAAACAAAAATAAATTGACAAGCGTTTCCACTCTATTCCCCCAAGTGCAGGCATTCAGTTTCCTCCTCTTCAGTTTTTCAACGTGTGATTTATAGTGAAACCACTCGCAGTGATTGCGTGTCGCAAATTCATCTGGTTTATTGCGGCAGAGTGCGATGGCAATGACTGGGAGGACGGCACATGTACAGCTGCCCTGGAGGTGTGCTTGCAATGATGGGAAAGGCCGGTGCAGGCCTTTGGTCAGGAAGAGATTGACATTCCCCCAGTGCAGGCTTTGGCTAATCCCGTGGTTTTTCCACACGGACATGCATCATATTTTGGAAAACTGCTGAGGGGTATTTATTCAAAGGAATACTATTATTGAAAGAATGTTGGCCTTTATTCTTTCTGACATCGTTTTATTGCGCTCGTGATGACTAGCAGATGTTAGCGGAGTTCGGATATAAAAGGTTCACAGCTGGGATGCATCACAATTGGATCCCGGTTACTGACAAACTTTGAATCTCCTCCAACTCCAAGTTTAAATCAGGTCTTGAAAGTTGACTTCCTGGTATCGGTAAAGTTACTAAAAGCAAGGCATGCAACACAAGATGCTGGCCATCCTTTCCTTTGTTTGGATGCTGTATTATCTTATAGAGTGCCTTCACCCAGGCTAAATAGCACCACCCACCACTTTGAGTGTTTCTCTACTACAAGGCTAGCACAAGATAAATAAATTAGACAATGAGGAAGCGTATCAGAAATTGAATATCTCGTCCAGTAAGCCACCAGCAGATTTTACTTATATTTTTAAAATCCTTTAGTTGCTGTGAGTCACTCTCCATTGTGTCAGGAGAATCCACAGGAGATAGAATACATCCAGCTGTGCAGTATACAGAGAGGAGCTTTTCTGCTATGTACACATCAACTGGGAGGTCAGGTCAAAGCAGGAATACTCCTAACAGGGAAAAGTTCAGGGACTCCTGTGGAAACCTCACTCTGCACAATTGTAGCGGCCAGTTTTTTTTTCCCATTCCTGTCAGCTGTGGAACTACTCTGGAATAAATTTGGGATAGTTTCACGTGTGCATTAAGAAAAAGCTTTTTATGTTTTCACAGTATGGTAAGAGAATTCACCGATAGAACATAGAACATAGAACATAGAACATTACAGCGCAGAACAGGCCCTTCGGCCCACGATGTTGCACCGACCAGTTAAAAAAAAACTGTGACCCTCCAACCTAAACCAATTTCTTTTCGTCCATGAACCTATCTACGGATCTCTTAAACGCCCCCAAACTAGGCGCATTTACTACTGATGCTGGCAGGGCATTCCAATCCCTCACCACCCTCTGGGTAAAGAACCTACCCCTGACATCGGTTCTATAACTACCCCCCCTCAATTTAAAGCCATGCCCCCTCGTGCTGGATTTCTCCATCAGAGGAAAAAGGCTATCACTATCCACCCTATCTAAACCTCTAATCATCTTATATGTTTCAATAAGATCCCCTCTTAGCCGCCGCCTTTCCAGCGAAAACAATCCCAAATCCCTCAGCCTCTCCTCATAGGATCTCCCCTCCATACCAGGCAACATCCTGGTAAACCTCCTCTGCACCCTCTCCAAAGCCTCCACATCCTTCCTGTAATGTGGGGACCAGAACTGCACACAGTACTCCAAGTGCGGCCGCACCAGAGTTGTGTACAGTTGCAACATAACGCTACGACTCCTAAATTCAATCCCCCTACCAATAAACGCCAAGACACCATATGCCTTCTTAACAACCTTATCTACTTGATTCCCAACTTTCAGGGATCTATGCACACATACACCTAGATCCCTCTGCTCCTCCACACTATTCAAAGTCCTCCCGTTAGCCCTATACTCAACACATCTGTTATTCCTACCAAAGTGAATTACCTCACACTTCTCCGCATTAAACTCCATCCGCCACCTCTCGGCCCAACTTTGCAACCTGTCTAAGTCTTCCTGCAAACTACGACACCCTTCCTCACTGTCTACCACACCACCGACTTTGGTGTCATCAGCAAATTTGCTAATCCACCCAACTATACCCTCATCCAGATCATTAATAAATATTACAAACAGCAGTGGCCCCAAAACAGATCCCTGAGGTACACCACTTGTAACCGCACTCCATGATGAATATTTACTATCAACCACCACCCTCTGTGGTATTGAATGTCAAGCTGAGGTGGTTAGAAGTGCTCGTAATTGGAGTAGTATGTGGCTAGCATTGCTGGCTCACAGCGCCAGGGACCCGGGTTCGATTCCAAGGCGGGTCACTGTCTGTGTAGAGTTTGCATGTTCTCCCCGTGTGTGAGTTTCCTTCGGGTGCTCCGGTTTACTCCCACAGTCCAAAGATGTGCGGGTTAGGTGGATTGGCCATGCTAAATTGCCCGTTGTGTCAGGGAGACTAGCTAGGGTAAATGTGTGGGTTTATGGGGATGGGGCCTGGGTGGGATTGCAGTCAGTGCAATCTGATACGCTTCCTCATTGTCTAATTTATTTATCTTATGGTAGCCTTGTAGTAGAGAAACACAAAGTGGTGGGTGGTGCTATTTAGCCTGGATGAAGGCACTCTATAAGATAATACAGCATCCAATGGCTTCCTTCTGCACTATAGGGATTCTATGAAATGGCAACTACTTTAAGTTTGTCCGTATATATTCTGTTGTCTTTTTTGAATATTCATTTTCTTCCTAAAATGATCAATGCAGGTTCCATCGCTGGTCTCACTTTGAGCCATTGTAAATATACTCTGCATCACTGGAGATTAATCTATTTTGAGATCTTTAATCCTGACCAGGACCTCTATACATGTGATGTCAAACTCATTAAGTTTAATTATAGGAAGACTGTGATAGTTGGCCTGGAAGTATTGCCTTCTCTAGGGAAAAACTCCAGGAAATTATCATTTAGTAGGTTAAATGCTTTCAGTCTGACCTTGTTTGAATCCTTAATTCTTACATTATCCTGTTGTTCTAACACCGCTAGCCTTTAATCTAGGCTTTGTATGTGGACAGGACTGCACTCAGCTGCGATATTGCATGTGGCAGGTGAAGTTCATGTGAAGAATGGTTCTTTTGGCAAGTTTTTTGATCTGATTTGATTTATTATTGTCACATGCATTAACATACAGTGAAAAGTATTGTTTCTTGCGTGCTATATAGACAAAACACACCGTTCATAGAGAAGGAAACGAGAGAGTGCAGAATGTAGTGTTACAGTCATAACTAGGGTGTAGAGAAAGATCAACTTAATGCAAGGTAGGTCCATTCAAAAGTCTGACAGCAGCAGGGAAGAAGCTGTTCTTGAGTCGGTTGGTGCGTGGCCTCAGACTTTTGTATCTTTTTCCCAAAGGAACAAGGTGGAAGAGAAGATGTCTGGGGTGTGTGGGGTCCTTGATTATGCTTAGTTAAGTTAGGAGAGGAATATTTACCCTAGGTCTAGCAGGAGGAGGGGAAAGAATGAGTTACAGCAAAACAATTAATTTTTCCACCACTGACCCAAACACAAACGGACTTTTTCCATTTCAATTTTTTTTTAACTAATCTTGTTCATTTCTTAAATTATACAACAATACTATCGGATATCATTGCAATAGCGATATCAAAATTGAACTCACTGGATATCATCATATTGTCAAGATATCTGATTGAACATCATCAAGTATCTTCAAATTGGTTGGTCCCTGGGATAAAGGGGCTGTCCTATGATTAAATGCTGAGTAAATGGGGTATATATTCTCTGGAGTTTAGCAGAATGAGAGATGGTCTTCTTGAAACATACAAGAAACATACAGGGCAGATAAGTGGATGATCCATCTCGGCCTCCTCCAGTGGTCCCCAGAATCACAGATGTCAGTCTTCAGCCGATTCGATTCACTCCACGTGATATCAAGAAACAGCTGAAGGCACTGGATACTGCAAAGGCTATGGACCCTGAGAATGTATCTGCAATAGTATTGAAGACTTGTGCTCCAGAATCTGCCGCACCCCTAGCCAAGCTGTTCTGTTACAGCTTCAACACTGACAACTACCCGGCAATGTGAAAAATTACCCAGGTATATCCTGTACACAAGAAACAGGACAAATCCAACCCAGCCAATTACCGCCCCATCAGTCTACTCTCAATCATCAGCAAAGTGATGAAAAGGTTCATCACAGTGTTATCAAACAGCACTTACTCAGCAATAACCTGCTCATGGATGCTCAGTTTGGGTTCCGCCAGGGTCACTCAGCTCCTGACCTCATTACAGCCTTGGTTCAAACACACAATGCCAGAGGTGAGGTGAGAGTGACTGCCCTTGACATCAAAGCAGCATAGGGCGGCACGGTGGCACAGTGGTTAGCACTGTTGCCTCACAGCGCCAGAGACCTGGGTTCAATTCCGGCCTCGGGTCACTGTCTGTGTGGAGTTTGCATGTTCTCCCCATGTCTGCATTTCCTCCGGGTGCTCTGGTTTCCTCCCACAGTCCAAAGATGTGGGGGTTAGGTTGATTGGCCATGATAAATTGCCCCTTAGTGTCAGGGGAATTAATGGGGTGAATGCATGGGGTTACAGGGATGGGACCTGGGTGGGATTGTTGTCGATGCAGGCTCGATGGGCCAAATGACCTCCTTCTGCACTGTTGAGATTCTATGATTTGACCGAGTGTGGCATCAAGGATCCTTAGCGAAAACTGGAATCAATGGGAAACATGGGGAAAACCCTCTGTTGGTTGGAGTCATAGATGGCACAAAAGAAGATGGTTGTGGTGATTGGAGTCAATCATCGCAACTCCAGGCTATCTCTGCAGGAGTTCCTCATGGAACTGTCCTGTACCCAACCATCTTCAACTGCTTCATCAATGACCTCTTTCCATTATAAGGTCAGAAGTGGGGACGTTTGCTAATGATTGCACAATGTTCAGCACCATTCGCGACTCTTCAGATTGTGAAGAAGTCCATGTCCAAATGCAGCAAGATCTGGAAAATATCCAGGTTTGGGCTGCCAAGTGGCAAGTAACATTCACACCACACATATGCCAGGCAATGACCATCACCAAAAAGAGACAGTCTAACCAGGCCCCTTGACATTCAATGGCATTACCATTGCTGAATCCCCCACTATGAACATTCTGGGGGTTACCATTGACCAGAAACTGAACTGGACGAGCAGACAGACTAGGTCAGTTAGGATTATATTCACTGGAGTTAAGAAGAGTAAGAGGGGATCTCATAGAAACTTATAAAATTCTAACAGGATAGATTCAGAAAGAATCTTCCCGATGGTGGGGGAGTCCAGAACTAGGGGTTATAGTTTGAGTATAAGGAGTAAACCTTTTAGAACTGAGGTGAGGAGAAATTTCTTCACCCAGAGGGTGGTGAATGTGTGGAATTCACAATCACAGAATGTAGTTGAGGCCAAAACATTGTGTGATTTCAAGAAGAATTTAGATATAGCCCTTGGGGCTAAAGGGATCAAAGGATATGGGAGGAAGGGGGATCAGGATATTGAATTCGATGATCAGCCATGATCAAAATGAATGGCGGAGCAGGCTCGAAGGGCCAAATGGCCTACTCTTACTTTTAGTTTCTATGTTTATATATAAATAGTGTGGGTACCAGAGCAAGTCAAAGGCTAGGAATCCTGCAGCAAGTAACTCACCTCCTGACCCTTCCAAAGCCTGTCCACCATTTACAAGACACAAGTGTGATAGAACACGCTCCACTTGCCTGGATGGGTGCAGCTCCAACACCATTCACGAAATTCGACACTATCCAGGACAAAGCAGCCCACCTGATTGCTATCCCTTCCACCTCCACCACTGCGAACAATGGCAGCACGTCAACCACCTACAGGACTTAGTGCAGGAACTCACCAATATTCCTTGGGCAGCACCTTCCAGACTCACGACCGCTACCATCTAGAAGGACAAGAGCAGCAGCTACCTGGGCACACCACCACCTGGAGGTTCCCCTCTAAGTCACTCACTATCCTGATTTGGAAATATATCGCTTTTCCTTCACTGTCACTGGGCCCAAAATCCTGGAATTCTCCCCTTAACAGCATTGTGGGTGCACCTACATCTCAGGGACTGCAGCGGTTCAAGGAGGCAGCTCACCACCACCTTCTGAAGGGCAACTAGGGATGGGCAATAAATGCTGGCCTAGCCAGCGACACCCCACATCCCGTAAATGAATTTAAACAAGATACTGAGAGGCTGTATCATCTGGCTGGGGAATCTAGGACAAGGTGGGTACAGTCTCAGGACATGGGCATCAATCATTTAGGACTGAGATGAGGAGAGATTTCTCCACTCAAAGGGTTTGGAATCCTCTACCCCAGAGGGTTGTGGATGCTCCATCGTTGAAGATATTTAAGTCTGAGATTTTTGTTCTCTCGGGGTATCCAGGGAGATGGGAAACTGGCAGGAAAGTGGAGATGAAACTGAACTTCAGCCCTAGTTGTGTTGAATGGCAGAACAGGCTCCATGGGTTGAACGGTCTACTCCTAAGGAAATTTGGCATGTCCTCTACATGTTACTCTCACCAACTTCTACAGATGCACCACAGAAAGCATTCTCTCTGGTTGTATCACAGCTTGGTATGGCTCTTGCTCTGTCCAAGACCGCAAGAAACTACAAAAGGTCGTGAATGTAGCCCAATCCATCATGCAAACCAGCCTCCCATCCATTGACTCTGTCTACACTCCCCACTGTCTCGGCAAAACAACCAGCATAATTAAGGACTCCACGCATCCCGGACATTCTCTCTCCCACCTTCTTCCGTTGGGAAAAAGATACAAAAGACTAGGGTCACGTACCAACTGACTCAAGAACAGCTTCTTCCCTGCTGCTGTCAGACTTTTGAATGGACCTGCCTCGCATTAAGTTGATCTTTCTCTGCACCCTAGCTATGACTGTAACATTACATTCTGCACTCACTCGTTTCCTTTTCAATGTACGCTATGCTTTGTCTGTATAGCGCGCAAACAACAACACTTCTCACTGTATACGAATACATGTGACTATAATAAATCAAATCAAATCTTGTTCCTACTTCTTATGTCCTCAACCACAGAGGTTAATTGACTTAAAATCAAAGTTATTACCACGTCGCTCAGAAATCTGATCTTAAAAATCGTAAATACATCAATCTGATTTTGAAGTTACAGGCATCATCACAGTGTGGAGGAATCCAAGTCAAAATATGCTCATAGCTATGCCAATGGCAAACTATGTAGAGTAGCACTGGCAGATGCTTAGAACCAATCAATCAATTGGGTGGCATGGTGGCACAGTGGTTAGCACTACTGCCTCACAGTGCCAGGGACACGGGTTCGATTCCAGCGTTGGTCGACTGTGAAGTTTGCACATTCTCCTCTGGGTGCTCCGGTTTCCTCCCACACTCCAAGGTTAGGTTGGTTGGCCATGGTAAATTGTCCCCGAGTGTCAGGGGGATTAGCAGGATAAACACGTGGGGTTACGGGGGTAGGACCTGGATGGGCTTGTTGTCAGTGCAGGCTTGATGGGCTGAATGGCCTCCTTCTACACTGTAGGGATTCTATGATTCTGTTCTTCTATGAGTTTCTGCTTAGCCGTGGTGTTGCATGGTAACAGGATCCAAGCTGGTTGGTGAAGTCAAAACCAGCACACAGAGCTTTTCTTTAAAGAGAGAGTTTATTGCATTTGTCCAGTCTCATGGCCTACACCCAGTGTCCCAGCTTCCCCTATTTATATGTGCTCAAAGTGCATAATCAAACAGTGCCCTTCACCTGTGTATCCTATCAATAAAATTAACACGCCATTTACTCTGCACAGCTCAATAATATCATGGAAGGGAGCAATGGATGAAAAGAAATGAAGAGTAAATATCCTTTAACAGCACTAAGAAAATCTAGTATATTAAACAAACATTACAACAGGAAGTCTCACGACACTAGGTTAAAGTCCAACAGGTTTATTTGGTATCACGAGCTTTCGGTGCTCCTTCGTCAGGTGATGAAGGAGCAGCGCTCCGAAAGCTTGTGATACCAAATAAACCTGTTGGACTTCAACCTGGTGTTGTGAGACTTCTTACTCTGCCCACCCCAGTCCAACTCCGGCATCTCCACATCAAGCGTTACAACAAAATAGATCGGGTTGATTGTGAATATCTCCTAACACATCAGTGGCCTTTTAATCCTGATGTCAACATTAACTGAGTCATCAGTGCAAAATTCAATAAATTCCTCTATTATTCACAAAACATGTTACAATTACCACAATGGTCAACAGACATCCTCCTCAACACACACCAGACTGCGCCATTTGGATACAGATGCACACACCTGAACACAAAGTGTAAAAATCTTCAGGACAAATAACATTGATGAGATTTACCTTGATGGGGAGTGTTTTATTTGGTTTGCCATTCGTATTTTACCAGGACAGTAAAACAAAGTGGTAAAAATCCACAGTTGTTTGAGATCACAAGAATTCAGGCTTGAAGAACAGCAGTACTGGAGTCTCTAAGAGTCCTGATAGGCACCTTAAAGTGCATGAGCAATGGAGTAGTATAACAAAGTAACACGAAATCTCTCCTTATCAGTACATTCCCATTGTCTTGTGTTGTAAAATGATACAGCTGAACAACACATTCTGCTCATTTTATGTTCTGGCACGGAACAGCAGTGCCAACGGCAGTGACACATTGGTCAACACGAGAGTGTTATTTGCTGGACCCACAGAAAACTTATCTCTCTACTACACCAGCCGATCTGAAATCCTCCTAACAATGCATAACAGCCGGAATCTTACCGGCCCGTCCGCCGCGGGAATCGGAGTGGGCGAGGGGCGGAGCATGTGAAGGTCCATTGACCTCAGGTGGGATTTTACGGTTTCGGGATGAGCGAAGCTGGAAAATCCCACCCATCAGGTCTGAAGGTCTGGAAAACACATCATACTATGGTGCGGCACGGTGGCACAGTGGTTAGCACTGCTGCCTCACAACGCTAGGGGCCTGGTTACGATTCCTGGCTCGGGTCACTGTCTGTGTGGAGTCTGCACGTTCTCCCCGTGTCTGCGTGGGTTTCCTCCGGGTGCTCCGGTTTCCTCCCACAGTCCGAAAGACCTGCTGGTTAGATGAATTCTCCCTCAGTGTACCCGAACAGGTGCCGGAGTGTGGCGACTCGGGGATTTTCACAATAACTTCATTGCAGTGTTAATGTAAGCCTACTTGTGACACTAATAAATAAATTTTTAAAACAAAGCTGTCTAGACTTAGAAGAGTTGGGTGTCTTTTGGGGAAAGGACAGATACTTCAACAAGGACACAGAGACTCTGCCTACATGGACTTATTATTAACTTGACCTGAAGATTCCTTAGCGTGGTGATGGATTTCCGACAATGTCAAGCTCCTCGCTGACTGAAACCAACTATAGTGCTGTGCTCTACTCCACTCAATGTCTGAAAGAAAATCGCTATCGTGGTGTCACATTACCAACGTCAAGCAGAAAATTGTACGACTGCTTCTTTCTCAAGCAGCATAAGAACATATGAATAAATGAAAGCGTAGCGACTGGGTAAAGGCCATCAGACATTCGATTGACATCCACAAATTGATTTCAACACCTACTATCTGCCTTACCAATGGATTCTTTCCAACAACATATCCAATTGTTGCGCCCATTTACACTGTCCAGTTCAATAATCACCCAGAGGAAAGAAGAAACAGGAGTAGGCCATTTAGTCCCTCAAGCCTGTTCCACAATCCACAGGTTTCTGGTAACTCATTCCATAAATCTAACTACCTTTTGGTAGCAAAGCTTTCCTTTCCTTGTTCTTATTTCCTATCTTTATTACCTTTGATCTTTCAGCTCTTGAGATCCTAAGCCCTGGAGTTCTCACCCTAACCCTCTTCACCTCCCTATCTCTCTCCTCCTGCTTCGAAGACACTTCTTTGAGGAAGCTTTTGTTTACCTGTCAAATATGGCCAGAATTTATTGCCACACCCGCCCTGGAATCATGGCTCACAAAACGGAATTCTCCATTGGCCTCGGGTGGGATTTTACGAGCCTCGCCCGAGCGAGGTCATAAAATACCAGCCTATGTGTCTCAGTCAAATTTTGTTGTTTCCTGTGGAAGTGCCTTGGGACATCTTACTCTGCTAAAGATGATTCATAAATAAAAGTGGTTATTTAAATTCCAACCCCTGGCATCCAATCCCTTCAGTGCGTGGGAAATTTGCCAGGGTTAATTTTGACAATTTCCTTCACGGGGGCGGCACAGTGGTGGGAACACAGTAGCACAGTGGTTAGAACTGCTGCCTCACAGCGCCAGGGACCCAGGTTCAAATGGGTCACTGTCTGTGCGGAGTCTGCACATTCTCCCCGTGTCTGCATGTGTTTCCTCCGGATGCTCTGGTTTCCTCCCACAGTCTGAAAGACGTGCTGGTTAGGTGCACTGGCCATGCGAAATTCTCCCACCCGAACAGGTGCCGGAGTGTGGCGACTAGGGGATTTTCACAGTAACTTCATTGCAGTGTTAATGTGAACCCACTTGTGATACTAGTAAATAAACTTAAACATAAAGAGCTACTAAATATATAAAAACTTATAAAACTGCTGCCTCACAGCACCAGGGACCCAGGTTCAATTCCGGCCTCGGGTCACTCTGTGTGGAGTTTGCACGTTCTCCCCGTGTCTGCATGGGTTTCCTCTGGGTGCTTCATTTCCTCCCACAGTCCAAAGATTTGCAGATTAGGTGGATTGGCCATGTTAAAATTGCCCCTTAGAGTCAGGGAAGTTAGCAAGGTAAATAAGTGGGGTTATGGGAATAGGGTGGGATTGTTGTCGGTGCGGGCTTTATGGGCTGAATGGCCTCCTTCCGTACTGTAGGGATTCTATGATTCTATGAGAACTTCAGTTTGGTCACTTTAAGTGCTCCTTATGAAGGGACAGAAAGAATTTGACACTGTGGTGCGCGCGAGACTTTGCAGTTTGTGCGGTGTGCTATTGCAGTTAGGGGAGACGGTGGTGTAGGGGTAATGTCACTGGACTAGTAACCTAGCAGCCCAAACTAACGCTTTTGGAACATGGGGTTCAAATCCCACCATGACAGCAGCTGGTGCAATTTGAATGAATAAATCTGCAATGCAGAGCTAGTCTTTGTAATGGTGACCACAGTTGTAAAAACCCATCTGGTTCGCTAATGCCCTTTAGGGAAGGAAAAGTGGCATCCCTACATGGTCTGGCCTACTGTGACTCTAGAGCCACAGCAATGTGGTTGACTCTCAACTGCAATGGCCGAGCCTGCCACTCAAGCCAAGGGCAATTAAGGATGGGCTACACGCCCAAATCCCATGAAAGAAAGAAATAAATTAGAAACACAATCAATATATTGGACTTCAAACAATTTTCCAAGATCCCACACTGGGAAGTTCTGAAGAACAAAGGAACCTTGGCGTGTTTGTCCATGGATCTCTGAAGGCAGAAAGGCAGGTAAACATAGTGGTGAAAAAGATATATGGCACACTCACCTTTATCAATCTGGGTATAGATTACAAAAGCAGAGAGGTCATGATGGAGTTGTATAGAACTTTGATGAGGCCACAGCTGGAGTACTGTGTGCAGTTCTGGTCGCCACATTATAGGAAGGACATGAATGCACTGGGGGGGGGGGGGGGGGGGGCTTGGATTGTTTTCTCTGGAGCAGAGAAGACTGAGGGGTGACCTGACTGAAGTGTTCAAGATTATGAGAGACATGGACAGGGTGGATAGGGAGCAGCTGTTCCCCTTAGTTAAAGGGTCAGTTACGAGGGGACACAAGTTAAAAGTGAGGGGTGGGAGGCTTCGGGAGGATTTGAGGAAAAACATTTTTACCCAGAGGGTGGTGATGGTCTGGAATGCGCTGCCTGGGAGGGTGGTGGAGGCGGGATGCCTCACATCCTTTAAAAAGTACCTGGATGAGTACTTGGTACACCATAACACTCAAGGTTATGGGCCAAGTGCAGGCAAGTGGGATTAGGTGGGTAGGTCAGGACCTTTCATGCGTCGGTGCGGACTTGATGGCCCAAAGGGCCTCTTCTGCACTGTAGAATTCTGTGATTCTGTGATAACAGTATCTCCTGAACAAGTCGAAAACTGGCTTTGTCTTTTACGACGACTTTTCAACCATGAAAGCAAAGTAATGTCTATCCCATTCAATTATGTTAGGTTCCATTCGAGCAGATGATATACAAGCATTGTAAGGAACAAACATCCCAAATATCTCCTTTCAAAAATGGAAACATTGCAAAGAATGAATATCATTAATAATTATTTATACGTATAGCCTGTTTTTTTACTGAGTATTTACAATGTGAGGGATTGGATTGCAGAAGCACAGGCATTAACCTCAAGTGCTTGAACAATAAGTGCCCATAATTCAGCTCCTTCAGTTAAGAGTTCAGTAACTGCTCCAAGAGAGTTGTGATCTTGCCAGGACTTACGATTTAAATATAAAAACAAGCAAATAGACAGCAAACGAAAGTCAAAATGTATAAAAGGCAATAATAACGCTACTGACTCGAGTTTGCACGTTCTCCCCGTGTCTGCGTGGGTTTCTTCCGGGTGCTCTGGTTTCCTCCCACAGTCCAAAAGGTGAGCAGGTTAGGTGGATTGGCCGTGATGAATGCTCGGGGTTACGGGGATAGGGTGGGGGAGTGGGCGCAAGGTAGACTGCTCTTTTGGAGGGTCGGTGCAGACTCGGTGGGCCGATTGGCCTCCTTCTGCACTGTTGGGATTAAATGGACTCATTAAGTTAATCCTTGGTTGCCAAAACATTATTAAACCAAAAAGGTATCACTGCATAGATGAAGTATTGATGAACTGTACAGTGGAGTGCTCTCATGTGGAACGCACTATTACACTTTGTTACATTTACCTTGCAAAACAGCCAGCAACCTGACTTTGATGGTGATGCTACAGTATCACTGGGATGACACTAGTGTTTCTGATGGTATCAGCTTCACATATACTCATTTCTCCATGACACCAGGTACATGACATCACTTGCATCAAACGTAAAGAGTTACCAAACAGCACCACTTTCCTCATACAGGGTGGGATCGTTCACTCAGCCAGACAGCGTAGGCTAGCAGTCTGCTTTACACATTGCCAATTTGTACAGAATACCCGACCGACGTTGCCGGGGGAGGTAGTGGAAGCGGATACGGTAGTGACCTTTAAGGGGCGTCTTGACAAGTACATGAATAGGATGGGAATAGAGGAATATGGTCCCCGGAAGGGTAGGGGGTTTTAGTTAAGTCGGGCAGCATGGTCGGTGCAGGCTTGGAGGGCCAAAGGGCCTGTTCCTGTGCTGTAATTTTCTTTGTTCTTTGACACTAGGAAAGATCCCCGGATACAAAACAAACGTCATGGTTACATCCTATAAATCATTGTGCAAGCAAAGTTGCTTTTTTGCGTCGCTGTCAAAGGTCCTACAACGTGGAGCTGGTGGGTTTCCCAATGCCGGTGGTTAGAACAGGGTATCCTCAACATGAAACAACACTGTCCAAATAGAGGGGTGTCTGAGACCCTCAGCTTACCTCTTTGATCCTGTCCAGCTCATTCTGCAGCGTTTGCTTGGAGATTTCTACTTCGATTAGTCTCTGCCGAAGGGAATCGTTTTCATCTTCCACATTGACACGTTTCTCCTCCACGCTTTCCAGCTCGTGGTGCAGGCGCACTGACACATCTTTGGCAACCTGAGAGCAACAGCAGAACAACAAAGTCAACCTAGTTCACAAATTGCTGCCATGCCCTGGAAATATATCCTTCAAAATAATCCCTCAAGGCTCTGCAAGTAAACGCACTGCATAACCTGATACTGTGCCATAGAGAGCAGCTTCGATCCATGCGCCATTCTGAGTTTGTTGACAAGGCTAATGGCCACTACAGGTATCCTCATTGTTCCTTAGCTAAATTACTGAACAGGTTCAGAAAGAATGATCACACGGTTGAGTTGTCTGAGGACAATGCTTGTGGAATCATATCCCTGTGAAGATCAATGCCTACAGCAGGGGGAACGATTTTGAAGCAAAATATTTTTGTTGTGGATATCAGACACTTGTTTCGCAATGAGCTGCCCTTTTGGGTTCCTCGCTGTGTGTTTATTTAATGAGCAGAAAAATTCTGCAAATTAATTTTCATTTAAATTTCAGTACACATGCATGCACATGCGCATGTGCGCACACAAGCATACACGCACATGCACTCGCGCACACACACACACGCACTCGCACACGCGCGCACACACACACGCACTCACACGCGTGCACATACACATACAATTCTGACTATTTTAACTTAAAATTTGAAAATATAAGAAAAGTTAACAATGTAGAAAAAGTAATTCAGACCGTCAAAATACATTGGTCCATTGAAACTCAGTTTTCTACATCACAGAGTAAACTTGTGACTCAGTTTGGTAGAGCTCTTGCCTGTGAGTTAGAAGGTTGTGGATTCAAGTCCTGCTACAGGACTCAAGTTTAACAATTGAAGCTTTACACTCCTGTGCAGCACTGAGCGAGTGCTATGTTGTCAGAGGTCCCATCTTTGGATGCGATGTTAAATCAAGGCATTGTCTGTCCTCTAAGCTGGATGTAAATGATCCCAGTGGTATTTCAAAGAAGAGCTGAATGTTAACCCTATTTAGTCAATATTTAGCCCTCAACCAACAGGACATAAACCAAATAATCTGGTCATTATCACATTGCTGCTTGCTGTGCGCAAATTGGCTGTCACATTATAGTTGTTGGGTCCTACAATTGGCTTCAAAATCAAACAATACAAACTTCACCCCCTGCACGTTAGGACATTATTCACACCACTCCATTTACAGAGCAATTCCAATTATATAACTGGGTCCTCAATGGCCCACAGATGGATGTACATCTTTCTGTCATCTATTATCTGACTTTTCATGCATTACTATTTCTCTCATCTGTTTGTGACGACACTGTGCCTTTAAGAAATGTATTTTTGTCATGTTTCTTGTGCAGGATTTAGTTTAGCAGTCAGTTCTATTAACCAGTGCGTTTTGTCTGTAATCTGCAGCCTCTGTTGATATTGCAGACGGATAGTTGCTCTGAATTGCTCGAATGTTTGTTTTAGTCTGGGTTATTCTAGTGTTTCCCCTGGTGTTTTTCAGAGTAGGGCTTGATTAGGTTGATTGAAAGGGAATCGTGATTGAGTGGGACTAGGCTTACACAGAGAAATAAGCTCACTTGCTCTTGGGATCTTTAAAGAGAAGAAACTCTGTATGTGTCTCTGTTTTGATTTGGAGATTGGGATCTGCCAGAAAATAAGACTCTTCCTCTGGATGCTGCTGTATGGGAGTCAAAAGACAGTTGTCTTTCTGTACCTTTCCAGAGGGGTTAAAAGACTGGAAATCGAGTGTCCACGTGAGCTGATGTGTTTTTTTGTGCTAACTAATTCTGAAGGAAGATGCATGTCTATGGGGATATTGCTCACATTGGAACTACAGAGATAGCTAGCTCTTAAGAATTATACCTCGTCATATTTAAGTATTTCAACTGGCAAAAGTTATGCTAATTCATTTTGCTGTATTTTAACTGTGTTGTTAAATAAAGTTTGTTTTAATAGAAGCTTCCTAGTGTGTCAATTGAATCATACCTGGAGCGAAATATCTTATGCTCGCCCTAAGGCCAAAATCAAAAAAGGGTAACTTCATAATGTACCTTGGAGTTTCTGATCTGGTCCCTAACATGTTTCATCCCATTCATAAAAATTGCTGAGCATGTTCACACTTCACCAAGATCCTTTTGAGCTCATGGCAGTGCTGCACACAGGAAGGGAATCTTAATGTTGTCTGTGTTTTACTCTAACCTCAATAATAGTGCACGGTTCAGGAACATATGATATTTCTCTGACTTGTCGATACCTGGAATAATAGTGGCATTCAATTGTTTAAAACCCGATTGTCAGCCTACTTTGAAAATATGTATTCGAGAGGACTAGAAACTAAAACAGGGATGTACTGCTGAGGCTTTATAAGACTCTGGTCAGACCACATTTGGAACATTGTGAGCAATTTTGGGCCCCGTATCCAAGGAAGGATGTGCTGGCCATGGTGACGGTGCAGAGGAGGTTCACACGAATGATCCCGGGAATGAAAGGTTTGATGTATGAAGAGCGTTTGAGGACTCTGGGCCTGTACTCAATTAAGTTTAGAAGGATGCTGGGGAAGCCCATTGAAACTTATAGAACACTGAAAGGCCTCGGTAGAGTGGACGTGGGGAAGATGTTTCCACTAGTAGGAGAGACTAGGATCTGAGGGCACAGAGTAAAGGGATGACCCTGTAGAACTGAGATAAGGAGGAGTTTCTTCAACCAGAGGGTGGTGAATCTATGGAATTCATTGCCACAGAAGGCTTTGGAGGCCAGGTCACTGAGTGTGTTTAAGACAGAGATAGATAGATTCTTGATTGGTAAGGGGATCAAAGGTTATGGGGGAAAGGTGGGAGAATGGGGTTGAGAAACTTATCAGTCATGATTGAATGATGAAGCAGATCCAATGGGCTGAATGGCCTAATTCTGTTCCTACATATTATGGTCTTATGAAAGTATAAATAGTTAAAGGCATTTTGTTTAAACACACCAGCCTCAAGATTTCAAGAATGAGCCACCCACCACAGCAGAAAGAACCTATATTGTGACACAGTTATGTCAAAAACATTATTGTATCTTTCGCTATAAATATTAAATTTAAAGTTTATTTATTAGTGTCACAAGTAGGCTTACACTGCAATGAAGTTACTGTGAAAATCCCATAGTCGCCACACTCCGGCGCCTGTTCGGGTACACTGAAGGAGAATTTAACATGGCCAATGCATCCTAACCAGCACGTCTTTCAGACTGTGGGAGAAAACTGAAGCACCCGGAGGAAACCCACGCAGACACGGGGAGAACATGCAGACTTCGCACAGACAGTGACCCAAGCCAAGAATCGAACCCAAGTCCTCAGCGCAGTGCGGCAGTAGTGCAAACCACCGTGCCACCCATATGCTGACAAAATTTCCTGGCAGAATTGTTGTGCACTTACCGTACACACTTACTATTTCGATGATGTATAAGAGAATGTATGGCTGTGGCAATTCATAGGAATACAATTGTTTATAAATGACTCATAAATAAAAGAAGATGTATATGACTGAGCAGGAATGAAACTGGTTAAGAGTGCAGCAGTTTATTAGTCAGAGATCCAGTGAGGGAGGTTAAATGATTCTGGGAGCACACAGTTAGCTGGTGTGTAGATCGGTACAAAACTGCTCTATAAATGACCCAGAGACAATTAGAATTTAGACTTGCATTTAGGTGAAGCTTTTTTTTGTCCATAAAAGTACACTTGTGGTGTTCGCTTATCCAGGACTTCACCCGCATTTAGTGTAAGACTGTACCTATTTTGTTCAAGTGAATGGTTGACCCAGAAGCAGTAAGAAAAATTTCTTTTACAATATTTCGGGAATCTGAATTATTTTTAAGAATGTTTGAAAAGGACTTTTAAGAGTTTGCATCAATTGGAGAGGGAAATCTATTTTTTTTAAATGATCAAGTCCCATCTCCCTGTTAATTCATATTTAATTTGCGTCGGTTCTGATCCATGTTGAAGTGAAAGTTGCAAGAAGTGAAATCTTGCTGGTAATTTCTTTGTTTGGGGGCCGTTTCGTAAATTTGGTAATTTTTGGTGTTTGGTTCCTCTCGGAGATTGCAGCAAGGGAACGAGGCACAGCGTGACCAGACCTTACCTTCAGATCTTGCTCCAGGTTTCTGATTAGCTCGCCGTCCACCTGGCCAGTCTGAGCAACTTTCAAACTCTTCTGTTCGGCTTTCCTGAGTCGGTACTGCAGTATCCGGCAGTTTTTGTTGGCACGGTCCAACTCTCGGCGGAGTTCCTGCAGCTGGTATACATCCTCCTCCAGATAGCTGTCCCGCATCTCTTCCATTTCCGAACGAAGCTCATCCAGCTCATCCTGGGAAATTAAACACAAGGACAGCACTTATTACAACATTCAGAAGATATAGGAGCACAATTAGGCCATTCGGCCCATCGAATCCGCTCTGCCATGGCTGATAAGCTCCTCATCCCCATTTTCCTGCCTTCTCCCCATAACCCTTCAACCCATCACCAATTAAAAATCTGTCTAACTCCTCAAATTTACTCACTGTCCCAGCATCCACCGCACTTTGGGGTAGCGAATTCCACAGATTTGCCACAATCTTCCTTCCAATGTCTCACTAACAAGGAATGAAAAGTGAAGGAGCCACACACTGTCCACACGTGCACAATGAAGATCCCCTTGCACAGTGAGGTGGCACGAGTGGCAATGAAGTGGGTGGAGGTGGCATTTGGGGTGGGGGGGGGGATGTTAGAGGGCAGGGATGCTGATTCAAGCCGCACTCTTCCCCATTTCTGAGCTGAGTCACCTAATGCAATGGCACGGTGGCACAGTGGTTAGCACGAGTCTTGGGTGACTGTCAGTGCAGAGTTTGCACCTTGCTCCCCGTGTCTTCGTGGGTTTCCTCCGGGTGCTCTGGTTTCCTCCCACAGTCTAACGGTATGCAGATTAGGTGGATTTGCCGTGCTAAATTGAAAGGGCATAAGTTTAAGGTGAGAGGTGAGAGATGCAAAAGGATCAAGACAGGCAATTTTTCTCACTCAGAGGCTGGTAAGTGTCTGGAATGAGCTGCCAGAGGCACTAGTAGAGGCAGGTACAATTTTGTCTTTTAAAAAGCATTTAGACAGTTATATGGGTAAGATGCGGGGAGAGGGATATGGGCCAAACGCGGGCAATTGGGACTAGCTTAGTGGTAAAAACTGGGCGGCATGGACGAGTTGGGCTGAAGGGCCTGTTTCCATGCTGTAAATTTCTATGACTCTCTGACCCTTAGGGCAGAATTTTCCCATCACGCCCGCTTTGGTTCCCCTGGCAAGCAGGACACAGACCATACAAAGGTCCTGACCTCAGGCAGGATTTTCGGCCCTTCGTGTTGGGGGAATTAGCAGCGTAAATACGTGGGAGTATGGGAACAGGGCCTGGGTAGGATTGTTGTTGGTGCAGACTTGATGGGTCAAATGGCCTCCTTCTGCACTGTAGGGATTCTAGGAATCTAATGTGGGAAAGTTGCGGTGTCTTCCAGCTGAGGAAAAAGTGGACAAGTGAGTCACAGCTGGCATCGCCCGGCAGATTGGGCAGTGGAAGCTGATTGGGCAGTGGAAGCAGATGGAGCAGTGGAAGCAGATGGGGCAGTGGAAGCAGATGGGGCACATGCCCTCAAGAACAGCAGTTTCAGGACAGTGAGAAGGAAAAATGAGAAATAGGAGAAACTTTGTTGAGGGAAGTATTCACTTTCGGGCACAAAACAATGTGGAAATAAAGGTTTAATTTCACAAATCTCACATTTTCCACTTATCATTAAGTCATAGAGGTTTACAGCATGGAAACAGGCTCTTCGGCCCAACTTGTCCATGCCGCCCTTTTTTTTAACCACTAAGCTAGTCCCAATTGTCTGCGTTTGGCCCATATCCCTCTATACCCATCTTACCTATGTAACTGTCTAAATGCTTTTTAAAAGACAAATTTGTACCCACCTCTACTACTACCTCTGGCAGCTTGTTCCAGACACTCACCACCTTCTGCATGAAACAATTGCCCCTCTGGACCCATTTGTATCTCTCCTTTCTCACCTTAAACCTATGTCCTCTGGTTTTAGACTCCCCTACCTTTGGGAAAAGATATTGACTATCTAGCTGATCTGTGCCCCTCATTATTTTATAGACCTCTATAAATCACCCCTATACCTCCTACGCTCCAGGGAAAAAAATCCCAGTCTATCCAGCCTCTCCTTATAACTCAATCCATCAAGTCCCGGTAGCATCCTAGTAAATCTTTTCTGCACTCTTTCTAGTTGACTAATATGCTTTCTATAATAGGGTGACCAGAACTGTACACAGTATTCCAAGTGTGTTATGAAGATCGTCTTAAACAAAGAATTCGGTGCACCTCATTTACTTTGGTTTTGTGCGAACCTTGAACTTGTTGACGTGAGGGGTGCTGGGAGCATGATGGAAGATTTTCTTTCTCTTCACATGTAACATCTGCAGGGGCCCTGCTGCAGAGTTAAGCTCTCTCCATTCCGTCCCAACAGTGTGTGCATTAATCTCAACCCCAAAGCTGGAGATTAATCTCAAACCCACTTCATCAAAGTGCCGTTACCATCTCACACGCCAGTCGCGCTCGCGTGGTGCAGGATTCCCAGTCTGGCTGTAAAGTGGGCCAAAATTACCACGTCTTAAATTTGAACATTCTGGCCAGCGCTGGTGATGACCAAGCTCCCGTCTCTTCGAGCACTTAAAACAGCAATCTAGGTTTCAAAGGTGAACCATAGAATCTCTACAGTGCAGAAGGAGGCCATTCGGCCCATCAAGTCTGCACCAACCACAATCCCACCTAGGCCCTATTCCCATAACCTCACAATATATACCCTGCTAATCCCCCTGACACTAGGGTCAATTTAGCATGGCCAATCAACCTAACTCGCACACCTTTGGAGTGTGGGAGGAAGCCGGAGCGCCCGGATGTTAGGTAATGCATTTTGGAAGGTCTAATACAGATAGGAAATATACAGTAAATGACAGAACCCTTAAGAGTATTGATAGGCAAAGGGATCTGGGTGTACAGGTACACAGGTCACTGAAAGTGGCAATGCAGGTGGAGAAGGTAGTCAAGAAGGTATACGGCATGCTTGCATTCATCGGCCGGGCCACTGAGTTTAAAAATTGGCAAGTCATGCTGCAGCTTTATAGAACCTTAGTTAGGCCGCACTTAGAATATAGTGTTCAAGTCTGGTCGCCACATTACCAGAAGGATGTGGAGGCTTTGGAGAGGGTACAGAAAAGATTTACCAGAATGTTGCCTGGTATGGAGGGCATTAGCTATGAGGAGAGGTTGGAGAAACTTGGTTTGTTCTCACTGGAACGATGGAGGTTGAGGGGTGACCTAATATAAGTCTACAAGATTATGAGAGGCATGGACAGTGTGGATAGTCAGAAGCTTTTTCCCAGGGTGGAAGAGTCAATTACTGGGGGCATAGGTTTAAGGTGTGAGGGGCAAGGTTTAAAGGAGATATACAAAGCAGATTTTTTTACACAGAGAGTAGTGGATGCCTGGAACTCATTGCCGGGGGAGGTAGTGGAAGCAGATATGGTAGGACTTTTAAGGGGCATCTTGACAAATACATGAATAGGATGGAAATAGAGGGATATCCCGGAAGGGTAGGGGGTTTTAGTTAAGTCGGGCAGCATGGTCGATGCAGGCTTGGAGGGCCGAAGGGCCTGTTCCTGTGCTGTAATTTTCTTTGTTCTTTGAAATCCACGCAGACGCGGAGAGAACATGCAGACTCCACACAGACAGTGGCCCAAGCCGAGAATCGAACCCGGGTCCCTGGCGCTGTGAGGCAGCAGTGCTAACCACTGTGCCACCGTGTCGCCCCTAACATGCACGTTCTTCGATTGAACTGTTCAAACCCAGTCCGTGGATCAAAGCTTCAAACTGCTCTGAAAGGAAGTATGAACAGAGGTTGTTTCACATCTCTGTTCCGCACAATTACAAACCACTACCTGCAAACTATCACCCGACATCATCTGTAATTAGGAACTTGCTTCATCTGAATCAAGACCTAAACATTTGTAAGGGGTAATCGGTGTGAGAGTTATCCAGCATGAGCCACAGATGAAGGAACCTCACTCCCTCCCAGCACACCGAGAGACTATGCAAGGTTTTAATGGGAAGAAAAGTGTGGGCGGGAAACCGATGGTTTTCCGATATGCTCCCACAGCTGGGAAGGTTCCTCACCAGCGACGTGTACTCCATCATGGGATGTGAGCATTACTGCCAAGGCAAATATTGCCCTCTTCCTAATTGCCCTTCAGAAGGTGGTGGTGAGCCCCCACCTCTTGAATCGTTGCAGTCCAGCAAGTTAGCACAGCTGCCTCACAGTGCCAGGGACCCGGGTTCAATTCCGGCCTCAGGTCACTGTCTGTATGGAGTTTGCACATTCTCCCTGTGTCTGCGCGGGTTTCCTCCCACACTCCAAAGATGTGCAGGTTAGGCAGATTGCCCATGCTAAATCAGCCCTCAGTGTCCCAATATGTAGGTCAGGGGGATTAGCTAACGGGGTAAATACATGGGGTTACAGGGGTAGGGCCTGGGTGGGATGTTCTGTCGAAGACTTGGTGCAGACTCGATGAGCCAAATGGCCTCCTTCTGTACTGTAGAGATTCTATGTAGTGTAGGTATACCCACAGTGCTGTTAGGGAGGGAGTTCTCGGATATGGACCCAGTGAAGCGACAGTAATATAGCTGCAAGTCAAAATGGTGTGTGGCTTGGAGGGGTACTCTCAGTTGGTCGTGTTCCCATGGGGGTCTACCACCATTATCCTTCTAGGTAACAGAGATCGTCGACTTGGAAGGTACTATTTAAGGAATCTTGGCAAGTTGATGCAGTGCATCTTGTGGTTGGTACAGACTGCTGCCCCTGTGAGCTGGTGGTGTAGGGAGTGAATGTCTATGTTAGTGGACAGGAGCAAGTGGACTGCTCTGTCCTGAATGGTGTCAAGCTCTTTGGATACTGTTAGAGGTCATCAAGTGGAGAGTTATTCCATCACACAATTACAGAATGTTTTCCAGATAAATACATGATTTAAGAGAAAAAGAATTCATGGATAGGTGGCACAGTGGTTAGCACTGCTGCCTTACAGTGCCAGGGATCTGGGATCTGGGTTCGAATCCATACTTGGGTGACTGTCATTGTGGAGTTTGCACGTTCTCTCCATGGCTGTGGGTTCCGTTGGGTGCTCCGGTTTCCTCCCACAGTCCAAAGATGTGCAGATTAGGTGGACTGGCCATGCCAAATTGCCCCTTAGTGTCGCAAGATGTGTAGGTTAGAGGGATTAAGGTGTTAAATGTTACAGGGATAGAGAGGAGGGGGGGGGCGGTGAGCCTGAGTAAAATGCTCTGTCAGAGAGTCAGTGCAGACTCAACGGGCCGAATGGCCTCCTTCTGCACTGTAGGGATTCTATGATTCCATACAAAGAAAGTGCAAAGAACTGAGGCTGAGTGTAAAAACAGAAAATGCTGGAAAACCTCAGTAGGTCCGACAGCATCTATGGAGAGAGAATAGAGTTAACGTTTCGAGTCCAGTATCAGTTATTCAGATATAAAGCGAGGGAGAAATGTAATGGACTATATACTGTATAAGGGGGGAGGAGCAGCTGGTGAGAATATGTCAGTGATAGGTGGGAGCTGGGAGAGATTGCAATGGGGATATGAGACAGAGGAAGCGTTAATGGCAGTGAGAAGGGCTGACGAAGGTTCTGATTGCGGCATTAAGGTAAGATAGCAGGTGGTGTTAATGGGAAAACAAAGGATGAGAACAGTCAGCAAAATAGCTCTTTATGTTTAAGTTTAAGTTTATTTTTTAGTGTCGCAAGTAGGCTTACATTAACACTGCAATGAAGTTACTGTGAAAATCCCCTAGTCGCCACACTCTGGCATCTGTTCGGGTACACTGAGGGAGAATCTAGCATGGCCAATGCACCTAACCAGCATGTCTGTCAGATTGTGGGAGGAAACCGGAGCACCTGGATGTGCAGGCTATGCACAGACAGCGACCCAAGCCAGGAATTGAACCCGGGTCCCTGGTGCTATGAGGCAGCAGTGCTAACCACTGTGCCACCCCGCTCTTGTATCCCAGCGCCCTATTTTATTGTGACGACTGTTGGCTGTACCATCAAGTCAAACAAATTAGTCCTCTTCCAAACTACCTTTGCTCCTTTGTGATGTTCCTGACATCTGTATTCTTTGCTGAGGGGGCATCATTTGTGAGACGGCAGTGCTAAATGACTAAAGCAGCCTCTTACAATCCCACAGAGTGCAGGACTCCTTAGTAAATTCTAATGATTGAGATCTGAAAGTTGAACTCTTGACTATATATCCTTTGTGCTCTTGCCAGATTTATGTTACTCCCCAACTGCTAACAAGATGTTCGGGGCCCAATCTCAGCCACACCCTCCTATTTATAAGCGACCCGCTGGAAGTCTTTTATTTGACACCAGGAACCGCCATCAGTTCCATAGTAAAAGTGACAGCCAGATTTAAGAGTTTGAACTATTGAGCGCAGAGTCCATTAAATTCGGTTAGCTCACGGATTGTCTTTGAAAAGAGAACGCTGTTATTTGACAAGAGGTGTGGGGGGGAGAGTGGGGGGGGGGAGATACTCTGAACCTAAAGTAACGCTCTTCGTACGCTGTAGGAGTAATCGAGAAGATGAACTGTCCATTTTCTCGGGGATAAAGGAACCAGCTGCGACCACCCCACACCTCCCATATCAGTCACTGTGAAATTCCTGCTGCAGTCTCAAGACGCAACGTTCTTCACAAGGTCACCTCCCATCCATGGGGAAATCATTCTGCAGTACGTGAGCTTCCGTTTATATTTGTCAAGTAAATTTTCCATTTCTGAAATGTTATGAAAAGAAGAGTTTCTTCTTGTGGATCTTCAATTCTTTGCTACAAAGCCGGCCCATCCCCCACAAGCCAGAGGCTAATGGAAGCGAGCAGATGATCCATATTACATCGCTGTTGATTGATACTCTGAGTGCTGAATACACTCACTCTTACATTCCCCGTCATTCTTTTCTGAAGCACTAACCTCCACCTCGGAACAGCAGCTGCTGGAATCATTGATCCAACGGTGTGAGGCTCCCCAGACTAACTCTGCTAAACCGGCCATAAATCTGACTGCACCTACCCATAAACACTTCAGCATCTCCCAGCCAATCCAAATACGGAAATTGGAGCTAAGGGATGGAACTTTCTCCCCTCCAAGTGATGTGCCAACAATTCCCTCAACTGGGCACTGTTTCGTTGTTGTCTGTAGAACCCCAGAGCAGTTTGTGAGTCCGCAATGTCCATAGTTTTTTTTATTCTTTCATGGGACGTGGGCACTGCCTTTGCACATCCCTAATTGCCCTTGAGAAGGTGGTGATGAACTGCCTTCATGAACCAATGCAGCCCATGCGGTGTAGGTACAGTACAGTGTTGACAGGAAAAGTGTTCCGGGTTCGTGACCCAGCAACAGTGAAGGAACACTTCCAAGTCAGGATGGTGCATGACTTCCTGGCAGCAAGCCCGGATGGTCCGATTGTTCAAGATCAAAGGATGTCTTGGACTGTATTAATGATTTTTTTTCAATTCATTCATGAGATGTGAGCATCACTGGCTGGGCCAGCATTTATTGCCCATCTCTAATTGCCCTTGAACTGCTAGGCTGTTTCAGAGGACATTTAAGAGTCAACCACATGGCTGTGGGTCTGGAGTCATTTGTAGACCAGATAGGAAAATGCAAGGTGGTTACAGGAAACAATGAAAGCAGTCTCTGAGTTCACGATAGGTAATCTTTGAGTCTCCCAAACTCTCAGAAAGGTGTTGAAAATATTCGGTTGTAAACAATTGTGCTGTAAATTGTCCATTTGCTTTTAAGACGAAAGATAGTTTGGGTCAATAATAGCTCATTAGCATTTCTGCCTAGATATAAGGCCCATCAGATTCATGTCACCTTGGGGAAGGATACAGAAGAAGCCATTTTTGAGATCAGGTTACAGGCTTTCCTACAAATCAATGAAATCACAGACAGACAACAGATATTGGTGGTCAGGGAGTAAAGATTACTGGTCCGGATGCAAAAAGGTGACTCTAGCTACTTGAAGAGATGCATCCCATGGCTTTCTAAGGATTCCAGGAGATTTATTGGCTAGAGGAATCACCACAACAGTCTTTGCTGCTGGTAGTGGATTTAGGAAGCTAGCATGAAGCTAATGGAAGCGCCTGGAGGCAGTCTCTTAAAGTTATTTGGCAAAATAGAGCAATGCACACCCATTGTAAGCAGGAAGCAACTGTGGACTGTCTGCTACAAGGAGTGTAATTCCTTGGACAGTGCTATGGATGATAAGTATAAAAGGAGAACATTCCTTTTTGCAATTTGAAGTATAAGTTAACTATAAAAGAGAAATAGCGTTTAGTCAGTATTGTTTCCCTTTTTGTTGTCATGTTACAGTAAAAGTTTTAAACCATGAAATGTTGTCATGTCTTTCAGCAATTAACTGGAATTCTGAATCCCTTTTTTAAAGTTATTAGTCTCTATGGAAATCATAACAGTAGATAAAGACTAGGTTATGCACATTGAGAAGGGGAAAGCTACAATAAAATAATATTTAGATAATAAAACTACAGGGTAGAGGTCCTGAACATACTGTGTCAATTAATTTTGATCAAATCCATTTATCCATCTCTGCCTTATATCCCTTTATGCCTTCATCAAATAGAGGTCAACCTATCCCAGCCTTCACAATTTTAACCACTCTCAAAATAGTGGTCACATACCCTAAGTTTAAGTTTATTTATTAGTGTCACAAGTAGGCTTACACAGGCTTTTCACAGTAACTTCACTGCAGTGTCACAAGTAGGCTTACTTGTGACACTGCAATGAAGTTACTGTGAAAATTCACTTGTCGCCACACTCCGGCGCCTGTTTGGGTACACTGAGGTAGAATTTAGCATGGCCAACGCACCTAACCAGCATGTCTTTCAGACTGTGGGAGGAAACTAGAGCATCCGGAGGAAACCCACGCAGACACAGGGAGAACGTGCAGACTCTGCACAGACAGTGACCCAAGCCAAGAATTGAACCCGGGTCCCTGGTGCTGTGAGGCAGCAGTGCTAACCACTGTGCCAATGCGTGATCCTTTGATGATGGTCACACATAAGCTGAACATTGATGAAATGGAAACCTTATGGTGGGTGGCATGGTGGCATAGTGGTTAGCACTGCTGCCTCACAGCTCCAGGGACTGGGTTCAATTCCCGGCTTGGGTCACTGTCTGTGTGGAGTTTGCACGTTCTCCCCATGTCTGCGTGGGTTTCCTCCAGGTGCACCGGTTTCCTCCCACAGTCTGAAAGACGTGCTGGTTAGGTGCATTGACCCGAACAGGTGCCAGAGTATGGCGACTAGGGGTATTTCACAGTAACTTCATTGCAGTGTTAATGCCTTACTTGTGACCAATAAATAAACTTATAACCTAGAGACAAATGTCTCTAGCTGGCCCAATGGAGCTCCAATAGCCACATGGGTGCAATCCATTGCACTCTGACCTTTGAGGTGGCCAATGATACATGGGGAGCCTCTGGCTCTCTCAGCCTGACCAACATCATTGGCAGTGAATGAGATGAAGTAATTTGTTCTGCTAAACATTGCATCCATTTGTTCTGCTAAACATTGCTGATGTGCCGAACCCTGAGAAATGACACAAATGTCTCCAGCTGGTGTCTAGGATAAATCCGAAGCATAAATTTCACGGCCATAGTCATCTTGAGAGCAACAGGCATAAGGGGCGACCAATGCAATTTGAACTGATGTCCCCAGCCAGCAATTCACAAAGGGAGGTCACTGCCCCCCTGGAGTGATGTAGTCTGCAGAGACACTGGCGATCTCAGAGCTGATGGTAATTTAGCCTTTGCCTGTAGACTCCTGTGCAGGATACTGTCTTCTCTTACCACAGACTTCCTGCTGTTGTTGTCCCTGGCTCAGCAGCAAGTCCTTCACTTACTGGACCACAGGGTACTCCGGTCCCTGGATAGCTAATGGCCCCTGTCTCCTCCTCACCGGTGGAGCCTCCTCCAGAGTGCACAGTATCCATGGGACTGGCAAGTTCCTCTGGTCTATCTGGTGGAGTCCTCACCCTTGAGGTCCGTCTCCCTTTCCTCTCACTGTCTCTCCTTATTTGTAATGTCAGCCTATTAAGAACTGAAGAAATAAAGTATACCAATAGCCAAACATTGTCACCTTCTGCAGCAGACCCTGCGGTCCCATTTGGAGTTCTTTTTATTCGCCAATTGCCACCTCCTGATACCTAGCGTAAAGCATTCCCAATGTTTTTCCTATGCAACTACCAAAAAATGGAGTGAGCAACTTAACGTTATAGTCAGTTGCCTCTTTAATGAGCTCAATAGCCAGCTAACTGTTCTTTTTCAAAATGGCTGATTTTGGCACACACTTGACCTTTATCTTACCACAGAGTGATGGGATGGCCTTGGTTTGCAAACCCCTCCTCCTCCCCATGTCACCACGTCATATTTTACATGGGGTGGGTTGAAGTGGGTAGGGGGACGGGCAAATGGCCTGTTTAATGTGTGGCTGAATAATACAGCCCAGTATCTTTCCCAAGGTGCAGTGCGGAAAACAGTATTCTAAACACAGTCTGACCAAGGCTCTGCATGACTATATCACTCTGTGTCACTTTAGTTCCCAATCCCTATGGGATAAAGGGCAATATTCCTTGAGCTTTTGATTACTTTTTATACCAGTTCAGAAGCTTTTCGTGGTTTATGTACAAAGACACCCAAATCCCTTTGCTTCAGCTCCTAATCTCTTACCGTTGAGGGAATATTCCAGTTTGCCTTACTCTGATCCAATGAGGCTAACTTCACCCTTACCCACATTGAATTCCATCTGAGCTGGTTATGCCCGTTCAATGAATATGCCTGTATCCCTTCTTAACTTCCTCCTTCTATCTAACCAATTTATTGAGCCTCCTAACTTCATGTCATTTGCAAACTTAGATATGACACACTATAATTCTTCATCCAAATTATCAACATATATTGATGAGCTGATGCATCAACGCAGGCCCCTGGATTGGGAGGCGGGGGGGGGGAGGGCACCACTTATCACAATCCCACTATCAGAGAGTGAACCCTTTATCCATACTCTTTGCCATTTGCTTCACAACTAATGAGAAACAGAAACATATGTGGATGTGATTACCACCATCAGGTGAAACTGCAGCTGTTAACAAAGAGGCTGATCTGATTCTAGGTATCATTCTATGTGGGGCAGCACGGTGGCACAGTGGTTAGCACTGCTGCCTCACAGAGCCAGGGACTTGGGTTCGATTCCCGGCTTGGGTCACTGTCTGTGCAGAGTCTGCACGTTCTCCCCGTGTCTACGTGGGTTTTCCCCGGGTGCTCCGGTTTCCTCCCACAGTCTGAAAGATGTGCTGGTTAGGTGCATCAGCCATGCTAAATTCAGTGTACCCGAACAGGTGCCTGAGTGTGGCGATTAGGGGATTTTCACAGTAACTTCATTGCAGTGTTAATGTAAGCTGACTTGTGACACTAATAAATAAACTTTAACTTTAAAATCTTTAAACTTTATGAGTAAATTAGGGCTTGTCATATTAAACCTTATAAAGCATTACTTAAACTCTATTTGGAACACTGTATGCAAATATGGCCAACTGACTTAAAAAAAGACATTTTACTTCAAGAGCTCTACACCTGTTTTCTAATTATATTGCCAATGCTAAGTTCACAGTATAAATTATAGTGTTAATAAAACTGTCACCGAAATCTTATGGTCCCGCTGACGGCGCAGGTTTCCAAGCAGCGAGAGGTGCATTCAACACGAATTCCCATTGACAATGGCAGGACCATAAGATCCCGCCACCAGGGAACACGTGCTGCCTCCTGCAACCGCAAAGCGCCGCAGAGAGGGAGAAAAATCCCACCCCATATCCACTGTCAGTCAGGCCAGTAACCCGAGGATATGGATTTAAAGCAAGTGCCAAAAGAATCAGAGGCAAAATACAGAGCGGCACGGCGGGCGGCATGGTGGCACAGTGGTTAGCACTGCTGCCTCACAGTGCCAGGGACCCGGGTTCAATTCCCGGTTTGGGTCACTGTCTGTGTGGAGTTTGCACATTCTCCCCGTGTCTGCGTGGGTTTCCTCCGGGTGCTCCGGCTTCCTCCCACAGTCCAAAGATGTGTGGGTTAGGGGGATTGGCCATGCTAAATTTCTCCTTAGTGTCAGGGGGACTAACTAGGGTAAATGCATGGGGTTATGGGGATAGGGCCTGGGTGGGATTGTGGTCGCTGCAGACTCGATGGGCTGAATGGCCTCTTTCTGCACTCCATGATTCTATGAATCATTTTTTACAAAGCGAGTTATGACCTGGAATGAACGACCCAAAAGGGTTGTGGAAGTAGATTCAAGAGTAATTCTCAAAGCAAACTGGTTGAATATCTGAAGGGAAACTACATTGCAGGGCTGGGAGGAACGGGTCTAATGTAACGGCTAAGAGTCGCCGCAGGCATTCATTGTGCCGTAACTTTCCAATGATCCTGTGAAATTCTCCCCTGACACCTTTGGGGAATTTACGGGACTTGTTGCATGGTCCAGGAGAGGTACACATAAAATGCAGCTAGGGCTGTGGGATAGTGAAGAATCTGGAACCCACTACCTGAAAGGGTGGGAGAGACGGGAACCTTCACAACATCGAACAAGTATTTAGATGAACACGCAAAATGCCATAGCATACAAGGCTACAGATCAAGTGGTGGAAAACAGGATTAGGATAGGTGCTCAATGGCCGGCAGAGACACGATGGGCTGAAGGGCCTCTTTCTGTCCTGTATGACTCTAAATCCAGCAACAAACATTCCTAGCACCCTCAAGCACAGAAAGACAGGATACTCAAAGCACTTCAATGCATTTAAAGGTCAGACTAAAAATATGAAATGAATTTGTGAATAAATACAGTTGCAGAAAGGAACTAATTCATTTGGAAAGGTAGAAATTCCAGTCAGTGAACTACAGAAATTCTCAACTTGCTCACATTACATTCCTTAGTGTGCCAATATTTGTTACACACACTTTAACTGGTTCAATTTATTAGCATTATCACCCATGTGAAAGCAGCACTTGTAGATTAAGTATATTAACTATTTGCAAACTAAACTGGTGATGGGGCCTCAACTGTTTACCATATACATAGACGATCTGGAGGAGGGGACTGAGTGTAGGGTAACAAAGTTTGCGGATGACATAAAGATGAGTGGGAAAGCAAATTGCGTGGAGGACACAGAGAGTCTGCAGAGCAATTTGGATAGGCTAAGTGAGTGGGCGAGGATCTGGCAGATGGAGTATAACGTTGACAAGTGTGAGGTTATCCACTTTGGAAGGAATAATAGTAAAATGGACTATTATTTAAACAGTGAAAAATTACAACATGCTACTGTGCAGAGGGACCTGGGGTCCTTGTGCATGAATCACACAAACTCAGTTTGCAGGTGCAGCAGGTAATCAAAAAGGCAAATGGAATGTTGGCCTTTATCGCGAGAGGGATGGAGTATAAAAGCAGGGAGGTCATGCTGCAACTGTACAGGGTACTGGTGAGGCTGCACCTAGAGTACTGTGTACAATTTTGATCCCCTTATTTAAGAAAGGATATATTAGCTTTGGAGGGGGTACAGAGAAGGTTCACCAGGTTGATTCCAGAGATGAGGGGGTTAGCTTATGAGGAGAGATTGAGTAGACTGGGCCTGTACTCATTGGAGTTTAGAAGGTTGAGGGGAGATCTTATAGAGACATATAAGATAATGAAGGGGCTAGACAGGGTAGAGGCAGCGAGGTTATTTCCACTTACAATGGAAACAAGAACTAGGGGGCATAGCCTCAAAATACAGGGGAGTCAATTTAGAACAGAGTTGAGGAGGAACGTCTTCTCCCAGAGGGTAGTGAATCTTTGGAATTCTCTGCCCAATGAAGCAGTAGAGGCTACCTCATTAAATGTGTTTAAGTCACAGATAGATAGATTTCTAACCATTAAGGGAATTAAGGGTTATGGGGAGCGGGCGGGTAAGTGGAACTGAACCCACTATCAGATCAGCCATGATCTTATTGAATGGCGGAGCAGGCTTGAGGGGCTAGATGGCCTACTCCTGATCCTATTTCTTATGTTTTAAACTCTCTTTAAACAGCCTATGTGTCTAATGTGACACGATAAAGATCCACATTGCAGAATTTATTGCTCAAATACAAAATTAGTAACTTGATCGCAATAACTTCCCCAAAAATAGTCAGCAGTTGGGGAGAAAAAGAGAATCAAACAGGTGGTCACCGAGGATGCCGGCATCAGCTGTAATGACAGAAACTTATTCTGGTGTCTTAATACCACAAACACTGAACATTGTGCTCTGTAGCTGACCCCGAATGAAAGCCAAACATTCTCACACTTGTACAAGGGAACTACTTGTCGCTACACTTTTAATTAACTCTGTGGCAAAACTGTAAAATCATCAATGTAGCCAAATGAAACAAATCTCTCCAGCTCCTCAATAATGAGCAGTAACAGACAGACACTCCAAGTCTTCACTCAGACTGCCAGTTTACTGATAGCACCAGTCACTTTCAAGCTGATGAACACAGTCGGGCAGCCTAGGACGCAAGAATAGGAACCGAGTACACCACACCACTGCTCAAGCCTGCTCCACCATTCAATACAGTCACAACTGATCATATAATCATCGATTATCCCCACAATACCGAGGGAGGCCATTCGGCCCATCGAGTCTGTACCGACCACAATCTCAACCAGGCCCTATTCCCATAACAGCACACATTTACCCTGCTAATCCCCCACACACTAGGGTCAATTTAGCAGAGCCAATCAACCTAACCCGTACATCTTTGGAGTTGATCTTTTGACTCAACAATCCACAATCCCCTGGGGTAGAGAATTTCAAAGATTCACAATCCTTTAAATGAAAAGGTTTCTCCTCATCTTGGTCTTAAATGATCAGTTGATCTAATCCTGGGACCTGTGCTCCAGATTCCCCAGACAAGGGGAATCGGTCTCTCAGTATCTATGCTGTCAAGCTCTTTCAGAGACTTCTATGTTTCTGCAAGATCCTCTCTCACTCCCCCTAACAGTGGTTAGCACCGCTGCCTCACAGCACCAGGGACTGTTTGGGATTCCCGGCTTGGGTCACTGTCTGTGCGGAGTCTGCACGTTCTCCCCCGTATCTGCGTGGGTTTCCTCTGGGTGCTCTGGTTTCCTGCCACAGTCTGATAGACGTGCTGTTTATAGAATATAGAATATAGAACAGTACAGCACAGAACAGGCCCTTCGGCCCACGATGTTGTGCCGAGCTTTATCTGAAACCAAGATCAAGCTATCCCACTCCCTATCATCCTGGTGTGCTCCATGTGCCTATCCAATAACCGCTTAAATGTTTCTAAAGTGTCTGACTCCACTATCACTGCAGGCAGTCCATTCCACACCCCAACCACTCTCTGCGTAAAGAACCTACCTCTGATATCCGTCCTGTATCTCCCACCACGAACCCTATAGTTATGCCCCCTTGTAATAGCTCCATCCACCCGAGGAAATAGTCTTTGAACGTTCACTCTATCTATCCCCTTCATCATTTTATAAACCTCTATTAAGTCTCCCCTCAGCCTCCTCCGCTCCAGAGAGAACAGCCCTAGCTCCCTCAACCTTTCCTCATATGACCTACCCTCCAAACCAGGCAGCATCCTGGTAAATCTCCTCTGCACTCCTTCCAGCGCTTCCACATCCTTCTTATAGTGAGGTGACCAGAACTGCACACAATATTCCAAATGTGGTCTCACCAAGGTCTTGTACAGTTGCAGCATAACCCCACGGCTCTTAAACTCCAACCCCCTGTTAATAAAAGCTAACACACTATAGGCCTTCTTCACAGCTCTATCCACTTGACTGGCAACCTTTAGAGATCTGTGGATATGGACCCCAAGATCTCTCTGTTCCTCCACAGTCTTCAGAACCCTACCTTTGACCCTGTAATCCACATTTAAATTTGTCCTACCAAAATGAATCACCTCACATTTATCAGGGTTAAACTCCATTTGCCATTTTTCAGCCCAGCTTTGCATCCTATCTATGTCTCTTTGCAGCCTACAACAGCCCTCCACCTCATCCACTACTCCACCAATCTTGGTGTCATCAGCAAATTTACTGATCCACCCTTCAGCCCCCTCCTCTAAGTCATTAATAAAAATCACAAAGAGCAGAGGACCAAGCACTGATCCCTGCGGCACACCGCTAGCAACCTGCCTCCAATCCGAAAATTTTCCATCGACCACCACCCTCTGTCTTCGGTCAGACAGCCAGTTACCTATCCAATCGGCCAACTTTCCCTCTATCCCACACCTCCTCACTTTCATCATAAGCTGACCATGGGGGACCTTATCAAACGCCTTACTAAAATCCATGTATATGACATCAACTGCCCTACCTTCATCAACACACTTAGTTACCTCCTCAAAAAATTCTATCAAATTTGTGAGGCACGACTTGCCCTTCACGAATCCGTGCTGACTATCTCGGATTAATCCGCATCTTTCTAAATGGTCGTAAATCCCATCCCTAAGGACCCTTTCCATCAATTTACCAACCACCGAAGTAAGACTAACTGGTCTATAATTACCAGGGTCATTTCTATTCCCTTTCTTAAACAGAGGAACAACATTCGCCATTCTCCAGTCCTCTGGCACCATCCCCGTGGACAGCGAGGACCCAAAGATCAACGCCAAAGGCTCTGCAATCTTATCCCTTGCCTCCCACAGAATCCTAGGATACATTTCATCAGGCCCAGGGGACTTATCGACCTTCAGTTTATTCAAAACTGCCAAGACATCCTCCCTCCGAACATCTATTTCCTCCAGCCTATTAGCCTGTAACACCTTCTCTTCCTCAAAAACATGGCCCCTCTCCTTGGTGAACACTGAAGAAAAGTATTCATTCATCACCTCGCCTATCTCTACTGACTCCATACACAAGTTCCCACTACTGTCCTTGACCGGCCCTAACCTCACCCTGGTCATTCTTTTATTCCTCACATAAGAGTAAAAAGCCTTGGGGTTTTCCTTGATCCGACCCGCCAAGGACTTCTCATGTCCCCTCCTAGCTCTCCTAAGCCCCTTTTTCAGCTCATTCCTTGCTAACTTGTAACCCTCAATCGAGCCATCTGAACCTTGTTTCCTCATCCCTACATAAGCTTCCCTCTTCCTTTTCACAAGACATTCCACCTCTTTTGTGAACCATGGTTCCCTCACTCGGCCATTTCCTCCCTGCCTGACAGGAACATACCTATCAAGGACATCCAGTATTTGTTCCTTGAAAAAGTTCCACTTTTCATTAGTTCCTTTCTCTGACAGTTTCTGTTCCCAACTTATGCCCCCTAATTCTTGCCTAATCGCATCATAATTACCCCTCCCCCAATTGTAAACCTTGCCCTGCCGTACGGCCCTATCCCTCTCCATTGCAATAACAAAAGACACCGAATTGTGGTCACTATCTCCAAATTGCTCTCCCACAACCAAATCTAACACTTGGCCCGGTTCACTTCCCAGTACCAAATCCAATGTGGCCTCACCTCTAGTCGGCCCATCCACATATTGTGTCAGGAAACCCTCCCGCACACACTGCACAAAAACTGCCCCATCCAAACTATTTGACCTACAAAGGTTCCAATCAATATTTGGAAAGTTAAAGTCCCCCATGACAACTACCCTGTGATCCCCACACATATCCATAATCTGCTTAGCAATTTCTTCCTCCACATCTCTATTACTATTTGGGGGCCTATAGTAAACTCCTAGCAACGTGACCGCTCCTTTCCTATTTCTAACTTCAGCCCATATTACCTCAGTGTGCAGATCCCCCACGAAGTGCCTTTCCGCAGCCGTTAAACTATCCTTGATTAGGTGTATTGGCCGTTAAATTATCCTTGTTTAGGTGTATTGGCCATGGTAAATTCTCCCTCAGTGGACCCGAACAGGCACCAGAGTGTGGCGACTTGGGAATTTTCACAGTAACTACATTGCAGTGTTAATGTAAGCCTTACTTGTGACACTAACAAATAAACTGTAAACTTTAGCCTCCGGAGAACATAGGCCCAATTTACTCAGCCTCAAGTTACAGGGCGACACTGTAATCACAGAAACCAATTTAGTGAATCTTCGGTGTTAAGCCTCCAATGCAAATCTTTCCTTCCTTAAGTATGGAGATCAAAACTGCACACAGTATTCCAAGTGTGGTCTCACCAGAACCCTGTACATTTGTAGCAAGACTTCCTCTTTCGTGCATTCAATCCTCTTTCAATGGAGGTCAGATGACATTTGCTTCCCTAATTGCTTGCTCTATCCACATGTTAACTTTGTATGGTTCTTGTACGACTACACCTAAGTCTCTCTCAACACCAACATATTTCATGCCTTTTAATAAATATTGTTTTCTCTTCTTACCACTTCCCCACATTATACTCCATCTGCCACCTTGCTGCCCATTTACTTAACCGGTCCATACTCTTTGCAGCCTCTTTGTATCCTCTTCACAACTTATATTCTCACCCAGCTTTGTATTGTCAGAAAACCGGCATTCAAAATTATTGGTCCCCTTGTCTAAGTTATGAATATGAAGTTCCTGTGCTACACCATTGCTAAATGGTTAGCACTGCTGCCTCACAGCGCCAGGGACCTGGTTTCATTCCCGGCTTGGGTCACTTTTTGTGCGGAGTGTGCACGTTCTCCCTGTGTCTGCATGGGTTTCCTCTGGGTGCTCCGGTTTCCTCCCACAGTCCGAAAAACATGCTGGTTAGGTGCACTGGCCATGCTAACTTCTCCCTCAGTGTACCCGAACGGGCGCCGGAGTGTGGCGACTAGGGGATTTTCACAGTAACTTCATTGCAGTGTTAATGTAAGCCTACTTGTGACACTAATAAACAAACTTTAATTCATGGAACACTTATGAAGAGGTCCCCTAAAATTATCCACTATACTTTCCTTCTGAAATAAAGTTCACATTGAATAACTATCTATATACAATCCTCTTCAATGTTGACATGATTTAAGATAAGAGGAAGATAATGGAGGAGGGAAATGCCCACTTGAACTGTGAAAAGCATTGTGATGAAGTATTGCTGATGGCAAGTCAGTCACTTGTAGTGGGTGCAATCTGAGATGGCAAATTGAAAGTTTCACACAAGAAGATTACTGGTACAACATTAAAACATATTGATCAAAACTCAATCTTTTCATAAAGTGCTGGCACTGATGCATTGTAAAAACCTAATGATATCACCACTATCTATTACATATAAATACATTATACAGTCTTCAGGCAACTGGACAGTCATTCAAAGGAAGTGTGTACTGTGGTCTATGCACATCATTCAGGAATCATACTTTGTGCAGTTATATCCATTATATGCTTAATTATATGTCTAGCTGGGCTATCTATATGCCTACACAGAGAAACTCTGGTGCATATCACAGTGCATAAATAGACATTCAGCAAACGTAGGCAACACAAACACACGAAGTGTGTGTGCAGCAGAAAGCTATGTTGAGTCCACCAAGCCTGGAGCCATTCCAGCAAAACTTGGAATCCAAATTTTGGCAACACAAAAGTAATTTTTTAAAAAACGTATATATTTTTTTAAAAGCCTTTTTGAAAAGTTATTTTTAAAACCCCCAATCTAGCACTCTGAACCAATGCTGAAGACAAACAAGAATTACGCGGTCAGTTTTGAATTGTGAGTTAGCAACACTCAACTGACCATTTGAAATCTGTTTACATACAAGATATCGAAACAGTGCAATTGCTGATTATGAACCAGGTCTATTCTGGTCAAGCCTGATTTAGTTTCATACATCCAGTGGGGCAGCAAATGGCTATCCCATGTTCCAAAATAGAAATGAGGGGCACTCGCTCCAGCCGTCTCTATAACAAAGAATATGTAAATGATCCAAGCGGAATATGAATAAGCTTTTGTTTTAACAGCTTTGTGGGGGGAATCAGTCATCGAGCCAGAATACTATTAGTTCAGACCTTCAGGTTCAGTGCCTTGTTCAGCAATATATACAATATAATGCAACGGCAGTTGTTATTATGTCAATGTGAGTGTGTTATTACCATGGCCCCAGCTGACTAATAAGGAACACAGGCTTAGGACATTAACTGACTTGTAGCAAACTGTCACTTTGTCCACAGTGATATACATCACCCAGACACTCCATGTAATTTTCTGCTTATCATTACTGGGTCAAATCTTGCTGTAGCAGGACATCTAATGGCTTCTGCTACTGGTCAAACATTACACGTTTAGACTTTTAATTTTTCTTGCGCAACAATTTGCTGATCGTGTGAGCTGATAATGTCACGGCGACAGAAACTGGACATCTGCACCTGAGTGACCAGGGCTAGCAACTGTGTATCTCATGAACCAAACAGATTGAAGGCAAAAGCAGCGGCAGGACTGGCATGGAAATGAGAGTGGGTGAATTCAATGTCAAATCAGGTACGAAAGAAAAATAAAGAGGGGGAAAAGAGCCAGGAAGTAAAAGTTAAAAAAGATCTCCAGCTACAATTAAAAGCTGAAGGAATGAGACCTCACACTTGAAGCTGCCAATAATGAACGCACAACATATTACTGAAAGCTACTTTGATTTGAAAATAAAGATAAGTGGAAAAGTGAATCGTGTGGAGGACGGAGAAGATCTGCAGAGAGATTTGGACAGGCTGAGTGAGTGGGCGAGGATATGGCAAATGGAGTATAACGTTGAGAAATGCGAGGTTATACACTTTGGAGGAAATAATAACAATTGGGATTACTATCTCAATGGAAACAAATTAAAACATGCTACCGTGCAAAGGGACCTGGGGGTCCTTGTGCATGAGACGCAAAAGCCCAGTCTGCAGGTACAACAGGTGATCAAGAAGGCAAATGGGATGTTGGCCTATATTGCGAGGGGGATAGAATATAAAAGCAGGGATGTCTTGATGCACCTGTACAGGGCATTGGTGAGGCCGCAGCTGGAATACTGTGTGCAGTATTGGTCCCCTTATATGAGGAAGGATATATTGGCATTGGAGGGAGTGCAGAGAAGGTTCACCAGGTTGATACCGGAGATGAGGGGTTTGGATTATGAGGAGAGGCTGAGGAGATTGGGTTTGTACTCGTTGGAGTTTAGAAGGATGAGGGGGGATCTTATGGAGACTTATAAGATAATGCGGGGGCTGGATAGGGTGGAGGCGGAGAGATTCTTTCCACTTAGTAAGGAAGTTAAAACTAGAGGACACAGCCTCAAAATAAAGGGGGGTCGGTTTAAGACAGAGTTGAGGAGGAACTTCTTCTCCCAGAGGGTGGTGAATCTCTGGAATTCTCTGCCCACTGAGGTGGTGGAGGCTACCTCGCTGAATATGTTTAAAGCGCGGATGGATGGATTCCTGATCGGTAAGGGAATTAAGGGTTATGGGGATCAGGCGGGTAAGTGGTACTGATCCACGTCAGATCAGCCATGATCTTATTGAATGGCGGGGCAGGCTCGAGGGGCTAGATGGCCTACTCCTGCTCCTATTTCTTATGTTCTTATGTTCTAAAAGACCTGACTTAACTTTCTGTCCATATTTACCAAGCAGACAGAGCAACTTCAAACCATTCAATGGTGAGTTAGGCAGACGCCGTTTCCAAGAAGCTCACAGCAAAGGGGTGCAACACGGATAGCAACATTTAGACTTTTGAGTAGAATCCCCGATCTGCCCCTCTGTTGTAGCATGCGTGTATAAACGGAGAGCAGCGTTAGTCTTACCCTTTGACAGGCAAATTTGTCCCATTATAATCGCTGGTTCTTGTGTGTGTGTGTGTATTATATGCGTTACTTTTTCCTTGTGTCAACAGTCGAAGCGTGTGCACAAATCTGTGGAACTTCTGCAGTTAATAAGCACTGTGGGTGCTCTGGCAACGTGTGTGTGTGTGTGTATGTGTGCACTCACTGCACCGTTCAAAAAATGCTCATTATGTCAAACTCAACTGCTTCTCTCCCTCGGAAACAAAATGCTTATTTATCCGTCTGGTAACAGGGCATCTTTTTTTAAAAGAGGCCAGTCAGTCACAAAAGCAAACGGCAGCCCTATCCAACCAGATCTCCTCTGCTCACTCAGCCCCATCCGCCAGACATCTCCCGTTGGCTCATTTCGAATTTGTGCAAAGTGACGGGGACGGATGGGACTGTTTGAAACCAGATCCCCGCAGCGGTATAAATAAACAGCGTGCAGAAGCGCCGAGTGGGGAAAAGAGGCAGTGTGATTGGTATAGCATCTCACACTATTAACTCTACTCCGACCCCAGCTGTAGCTCAGCCGATAGGAAATACTTCCCTGATATTTATTAGTTTTTACAGATGGCAAGTAATGCACTAACACATGATTGTAAAATAACAGGGGAAATCATCTTCAGATCAAATTAGGCAGGGGGGGATCATAAATTTTAGTGACAAAATAATCAACATCAAAGTCATAACTGGATAAATGAAGGGGTCTCTCAAAAAACAGGTTAGGGGACTAAAATTAGAATCATGAACAAATCATACGGGGGGGATGTTGGTGAGAGAATTTACACATGAAATCTTAAGGAGCAGAATGATAAATGATGGATCATAAGTTTTCGTGACAAAATAATTAGGAGACTGGCATTAAATCATAACTGGAGATCATAAATGAGGGGATCTCTCAAAAAACAAATTGGGGGGATTAAAATTAAAATCATAATTGGAGATTATAAGCGAGGGGATTGTCAAAAACACATCAGGGGCTAAAATTAAAATCGTGATCAAATGATATGTGATCAATTAAGATGTTAGGGACAGAATTTACACATGAAATCTTAATAAGGGGGATGATAAAAACAATTTAGTTACAAAATAATTAGGGAGCTAAAATTAAAATCATAGCTGGAGAACATAAATGTGGGGATCTCACAAAACAAGTTAGGGGACTAAAATTAAAATCATGGTCAAATCATGGGGGTGTGGTCAATTAAGGAGATGTTAAGGTCAGGGGTTATGGGGAAAAGGCGGGAGAATGGGGATGAGAAAAATACTCAGTTATGATTGAATGGCGGAGCAGACTGGATGGGCCGAGTGGCCTAATTCTGCTCCTATGTCTTATGGTCTTGGGACAGAATTTACACATGAAATCTTAATAAGGGGGGTGATAAAAAAAGAGACAAAATAATTAGGGGACTGACATTAAGATCATAACTGGAGATCATGATTTGATTTATTATTGTCACATGCATTGGCATACAGTGAAAAGTGTTGTTTCTTGTGCGCTATACAGACAAAACATACCGTTCATAGAGAAGGAAAGGAGAGAGTGCAGAATGTAGTGTTACGGTCATAGCTAGGGTGTAGAGAAAGATCAACTTAGTGCGAGGTAAGTCCATTCAAACTGAATGAGGGGGATCTGTCAAAAAACAAGTTGGGGAACTAAAAATAAAATCATGATCAAATCATATGGGGTCAATTAGGGACAGAATTTACACATGAAATCTTAATAAGGGGGAAGATAAATGAGGGATTCTTGGTCCCAAGAAAAGGAGGAAGGTTTAATAATGAAATGGAAGGGGGGGGGGATCATCCCCTTTTGTGCTAAGGGGAGAGGGTGTTGGAGGTGAAGTTTGGGGGGGGGTGGAACAGACAGACAATCCTCACTCACCTTCAGGTAGTCATTCTCTGAGCGCAGTTCCTCAATCTCCCGGAGCATCTCCTGCTGCAGCAAGCTGCTGCTGCTCTCCAGCAGCTCGGCCGGGCTGCCACCTTTGCCTGGCCGCTCTCCGTGCCTGGCTTTGGGCGTCCTTAGCGGCGCTTGGGCGGATTTGAGGGGGGAGCGGCGCTGCTGCTGCTGCTGCGAGTGCTCCTCGGGGCAGTGCGGCGCTCCCGCGGCGGGCTCCTCGCCGCCCTTCCTGCCGCCTTCGGCGTCGCTGGAGCCGGTGGTGCAGGACTCGGCGTCGCTGGTGGTGGGCGGCTCGGGCTCGGGCAGCGGCTCGGAGGCGCAGTCGGACAGGTCGGAGCTGCTGTCGGTGTGGCTGCCGCGGGGAGCTGGCCCCGGGCTGGCCTCCAACAGGAGGCATTTCTTGGCTTTCCTGGGCTGGCTCTTGTGGTGGTGATGATGGTGGTGGTGATGGCGATGGTCTCCTCCCGCTTGCTGCTGCTGCTGCTGCTGTTTGCCCCGGCTCTCCTGCTGCCCCTTGGAGGAAGCCCTCCTGGGCAAGTGAGGGGCAGACAGCGGCGACTTGGCCGAGGGGCAGCCCGCTTTGCCGGGGGAGGAGGAGGAGGCTTTGTCCTTGGCTGCCAGGGCGCTGCTGCGCCGGGACAGGCGGCTGTGGGCTACTTGTTGCTGCTTGGACAAGGGGGCGAGGGCCGGAGAGGGGGCTCCAGCCGAGGGGGGCAACCCCCCGGGCTTGGCAGGCAGGCAGGGCTTGGCAGCCGGAGCTCGGCAGTGGATATCCTTCAGGGGTCTGGCCGGGGAGGGGGCTCGGTTCAGCCGCTTCTTCTCCACATACTGCTGCTTGATCTCAGTGCTCCCATTCACCGTCTCCATCCCTACACAACTGCCCCACACTCTGCAATCCCCACCTTGCAACACACACACCAACAAGCTCCCTCTCCTTTTCTCTGTGCATCACTTCTCTCTTAAACAGGATGATATTTTTCCTCCTCTCCCTCTGTGTCTTCTGGCAGCCCAGATCCAGATGTCTCTAAAATCCAGCAGCACACACTTGCCTGGAAAATGGCAAATGGGTCCACATCTCCTTCTCTCTACATCTCCTGTCTTAATCTCCTTCTCTCTCTATTTCCACCAGTCCAGCCTGTGATGTGGCAGTGAATTCTCTGCCTCCCTTGCTGGGCTCTGGGCTAGGTTTCCTCCATGCTTCTCTCTCTCTCTCTCTCTCTTTCCTTCTCTCTGCTCCCAGACCTGATTGATTGAGAGAGAAAATAAAAACGCTGCAGCCTCGCCTGACGCCAGTAGCTGAACGCATGCGCGTGTCCTGAGTCAGTCTCCAGTGTTAGCAGGCAGGCAGTGCTGGTGTAGTAAACCCAGCCAGCAGCTTGAAGCCCTGTGCGTACGTGTAAACCCCCCCACCCCCCAAAAAAAAACACACGCTTTATTTGCATAAAATTGAATATTTAGTCTTATTTTTGGGGAAGGTTTCTACCTTTGTTTGTGATTTGAACCAATCTTGCCAACTCTCCAGGATTGGCTTGGAATTTCTTAGAATTAAAGACCAATTTTTCCCAAAAAAACACACACTCTGCAACACTCACTTGGGCTGGCACGGTGGGCGTAGTTGTTAGCACTGCTGCTTCACAGCGCCAGGGACCCGGGTTCGATTCCCGGCTCGGGTCACTGTCTGTGTGGAGTTTGCACGTTCTCCCCGTGTCTGTGTGGGTTTCGTCCGGGTGCTCCGGTTTCTTCCCACAGTCCAAAGATGTGCGGGTTAGGTGGATTGGCTGTGCTAAATTGCCCCTTAGTGTCAGGGGGACTAGCTAGGGTAAATGCATGGGGTTATGGGGATCGGGCCTGGGTGGGATTGTGGTCAGTGCGGACTCAATGGGCCAAATGGCCTCCTTCGGCACTGTAGGGATTCTATTCTAAGTCTGGCAACATCTGTGGAGCGAGACGTTTCGAGTCGGGTCATCCGGACCTGAAACATTGTCCGGAATTTTCCCATCCCGCCCACCACAGGGATTGTAGCGGGCGGAGGAGGCGGACCATGGAAAGGTCCATTGACTTCAGGTGGGATTTTCAGATTTTGGGGCGAGCGTGGCTGGAAAGTCCCGCCCAAAGTCTCTACTCTTTCTCCACAGTTGCTATCAGACCTGCTGAGCTTTTCCAGCATTTTCTGTTTGTGTTTCAGTTTCCAACATCCTCAGTAATTTGCTTTTATCTTGGAACGTGTCCTCCGACTTTTGTATCTTTTTCCCGATGGAAGAAGGTGGAAGAGAGTATGTCTGGGGTTTATTATCCCTGGCGTCTGAGCTGTTACTTACCCTCTCAGTCACCATCACAATAACAGATCATTGCTGTTTAAGTTTGCTGGTGTGTAAATCAGCTACATTACAATGACTATGCTTCACAAGTACTTCATGGTCGTAAAACACTTCGAGATGCCCAGTGGTCATGAAGAGTGCTACATAAATGCAATTTGTTTTGTAAGTTTGAAGGCAGGAAGTCATACATGCAACCTCCAGGAATACATCCAACTCAAGTTCACAACCCTGACCATAAGATTTAATTTTTATTTATTATCACATGTATTGATAGACAGTGAAAAGTATTGTTTCTTGCCTGGTACACAAAGCATGCCATTCGTAGAGTGCATAGGGGAGAAGGAAAGGAGAGGTTGCAGAACATAGGTAAGGTTAATTAAGGACCCCACACACCCCAGACATACTCTCTTCCACCTTCTTCCGTCAGGAAAAAGATACAAAAGTCAGAGGACATGTACCAACCGTCTCAAGAACAGCTTCTTCCTTGCTGCCATCAGACTTTGAATGGACCTACCTCGCATTAAGTTGATCTTTCTCCACACCCTAGCTATGACTGGAATATTCCTTTCCTTCTCTATGAATGGCATGCTTTGTATAGCGCGCAAGAAACAATACTTCTCACTGTATACTAATACATGTGACAATAATAAGTTAAATCAAATCAAAGGTTAAGAGAAAGATCAGCTTAATATATGAAACAACCGTTCAAAAGTCTGATGACAGCTGGGAAGGCAATCGCCGAGTGGTATTATCGCTAGACTGGGGACCTGAGTTCGAATCCTGCCAGGGCAGATGGTGGCATTTGAATTTAATTTTTAAAATCTGGAATTAAGATTTTCTGATAACCATAAACCCATTTAGATTGTCAGGAAAACCCATCTGGTCTTTTCAGGAAGAAAATCTGCCGTCCTTACCCAGTCTGGCCTACGTGTGACTCCAGAGCCAAGGCAATGTGGTTGACTCTCAACTGCCCTCTGAAATGGCCTAGCCAAGGGCAACTAGGGATGGGCAGACAGCGACATTCATGTCCCACAAATGAATAAAAAGCGAAGCTGTTCTTGAGTCTGTTGGTACGTGTTTTCAGACTTTGGTGGAGGAGGGGGCGGAGGGGGGGCGGATGGAAGTGAATGGATGGATGGAATGGAATGTATGGATGGAAGTGAAACATATTTATTTATTTACCTATTAGCCACAAGTAGTCTTACATTAACACTGCAATGAAGTTACTGTGAAAATCCCCTAGTCGCCACATTCCGGCGCCTGTTCGGGTACACTGAGGAAGAATTAGCATAGCCAATGCACCCAAACAACACATCTTTTGGACTGTGGGAGGAAACCGCACCTGGAGGAAACCCACGCAGACACAGAGAGAACATGCAGACTCCGCACTGACAGTGACCCAAGGCGGGAATTGAACACGGGTCCCTGGTTTGAGGCAGCAGTATTAACCACTGTGCCACCATGCCACTGTGCTGTGCAGGTGAATAATTAAGCCTCTCAGGCAGCACACCAACTTCTGCTGCTTGCTAATTAACACTATTGTAACGTGTGCTAACATGAACCACATACCCTTGCCCCTCATGCTTCTGCCACTGAGCTGCTCAACATACAGGGCAGAGTTGACCGACAGTCCTTGCAAGGTGATCTGCGTGCAGTCAACAGCATCTTGCATTCTGGGGCAGATTGCAATCTGAGCGAAACTGCATATTCAACCTCTCCTCTCAAGCAAGAGAGAATGAAATGCAGTTAACTCTCAAAGGGAGTGCGTGGACATGGGTGGCAAACTGCAAGACATTGCAAATATTTCTAACTCCAACCTGGAAGGGCATCTCCAATGGTCAACTTCACAACCACTGACCATGCAGTCCTCACCCTGCTCCAGTTTGCAATTGGTGACGGCAGCAGATTAGACCATTCAGCCCATCAAGTCTGTTCCGCCCGCCATTCAATGAGATCATGACTGATCTGATAATCCTCAAACCCACTTTCTCATCTTGTCCCTGTAACATTTGATTCCCTCTAAGAGAAGAAATTCCTCCTCATCTCTGTCTTAAATGGGCAACCCCTTACTCTGAGATTATGCCCTCTGGTCCTAGACTCTCCCAAAAGGAGAAACATCTTTCAGCAGGTTTCATTAAGGACGTACTTACTGAAGCACAGACATCGTGTGGATGTTCCAGGGCCCCGATCCCAATGTAGGGCTGTGTATTTATTCTTGAAATGTGAGTGTCACTGTCAAGGCTGACACTTATTGCCCTTGAATAGTGGTGAGCTACTTAGTGAGTGGCTTGCTTGGCCATTACAGGGTGCAATCAATCACATTGGTGTGGGTGGACTCATATGCTGGCTAAACTGGGTAAGGATGGCATATTTCCTTATTAGTGAACCAGGTGGCTTCTATGACAATCCAGTAGTTTTATGGTCATTGTTAACGTTTCATTCTGAGCTTATTAATTCAATTGAATTGAAATTCCCCTGGATGCTGTGATGGGATTTGATCTCATGTCTCCAGAGCATTACTCTGGCCCTCTGGATTATTGTTCCAGTAACAGTACTGCTGCACTACTGTCCCCATGGGAGCCCAGAGTAGCTGTGATGGGATAGAAACATAGAAACGAGAAGCTGGAGTAGGCCTTTCGGCCCTTCGAGCCTGTTGCACTATTCATTTTGATCACAGCGGATCATTGAATTCAATATCCTGATCCCCCCCTTCTCCCCATATCCCTTGATCCCTTTAGCCCCAAGAGCTATATCTAATTTCTTCAGACATATATCTAATTTCTTCTCTGGGTGGAGAAATTTCTCTTCACCTCAGTTCTAAAAGGTTTACCCCTTATCGTCAAATTATGACCCCTAGTTCTGGACTCCCCCACCTTTGGGAGCATTCTTTCTGAATCTACCCTGTCAAACACTGTTAGAATTTTATAAGTTTCTATGAGATCCCCTCTCACTCTTCTAAACTCCAGTGAATCTTGGAAAAGATTTCAAGAAGACAGGCAATTAGGAGGCCACCTCTGGGACCTCCGTCCAATTAAGGAAGCTGAATGGACTCTGGAGTCAGAAACGCCAATGGGAAAATCCGAGGCTGTTTGTGGCTGACCCGTCGGGAGAGGTGTCTCAAAGGACTTGTACTTGAAACAAAATGACCACAGCTGATAGGCCATAACTGCAGCCGATCCATGTTTGGTTGTTTTGCCATGCATGCATTTGCCACCTCCAGCCCCATTCCCAGCTGCCACCTTTCCATCTGTGCACTTCACATTGGGGGGCTTATCCACTATCTGGAAAATCTTCAGTAGACCTACCCACCTACCCAATTTCTATCCACCACTGTCTACCCCAAGAGACTGAGTACAGGAAGGAGATAGAGAACCTGGTGAAAAGGTACGATGACAATAATCTCTCCCTCAATGTCAGTAAAATGAAAGAGATAGTCATCAACTTCAGTAAGTGTAGTGGGGGACATGTCACATCGACATCAAAGGTAATGAAGTGAAGATGGTTGAGAGCTTTAAGTTTCTAAGTGTTCTATCACCAACAACCTGTCCTGGTCCCTCCATGCCAATGCTTTAGTTAAGAAAGCCCACCAACGCCTCTACTTTATCAGAAGACTAAGGAAATTTGGCATGTCCACCATGACCTTCACTAATTTTTACAGATTAGAAAGCATCCTTTCTGGATACATCCTAGTCTGGTATGGCTCCTGCTCTGTCCAAGACCGCAGGAAACTATAACGAGTTGTGAATGTAGCCCCGTCCATCACGCAAAGCAGCCTCTCATCCACTGACTCCATCTACACTTCCTGCTGCCTCACGAAGGCAGCCAGCATAATCAAAGACTCCACTCACCCCGGACATTCTCTCTTCCACCTTCTTCCATCGGGAACAGCTTCTTCCTTGCTGCCATCAGACTTTTGAATGGACCTATCATATATTAAGCTGATCTTTCTCTACACCCTATCTGTAACTGCAACATTACATTCTGCAACTTCTTTCCTATTCCCCTATGTACTCTATGAATGGTATGTTTTGTCTGTATAGTGCACAAGAAACAATACTTTTCACTGTATCCCAATACATGTGACAATAATCAATCAATCAATCAAGCCACCATCCTGAAAATGCAGGCACATGCTGGCAGACCATCATGTCAGTTGGTAGCCAACATGCCCACCTCCAAGCCTGCCTCACCTCGGCACAAACATTCTGCCTATTTTGTACCTTGCTGAGTTCCTGTGGATGAATTGTTCCCTGAGCATGCTGAGAGTCCTTTTCCCCTGCTCCTCCTCCCTCTTCTGGGAGCTAGTCCTATTCTGTGTTGGCTCTGCTCATCCTCCAAGTCATGCTGTGCTCCGTGGAAACTGCAACCAGTGCATCCATGTCGGGGAGCAGCTGCCTTGAAGTCAACAAGAACTCCTTCTTCACCTGCCACAGCACTCCCTGTAGAATTTCTCAACTTTAAACAACCCTGGAAAGCACCAAAAACACCTGCTGAATTGATGTAACAGCCGTAAGTAATTATCCAGTAACTAAACTGTAAGTGATGATTTCTTTAAATAGTGCTAACAGGGAGGATCATTCCTGATGCTAAACATGTGTTGAGCTGTGCGTAGTTAAGAGATGGCATTAGCTGGGGCATTGCACACTGATTGATGTCATGATCTACCCTCTCTGCACACTTTTAGCAGATCATAGAATCCCTACAGTGTTGAAAGAGGCCATTTGGCTCATCGAGTCTGCACCGACCATAATCCCACCCAGCTTCTGTCCCCATAACCGCTCCTATTTACCCTGCTAGTCCCCTGACACTAAGGGACAATTTAGCATGGCCAATCAACCTAACCCACACATCTTTGGACTTTGGGAGGAAACTGGAACACCCGGAGGAAACCCACATAGACACGGGGAGAATGTGCAAACTCCACCCGAAGCCGGAATTGAACCCAGGTCCCTGGCGCTGTGAGGCAGCAGTGCTAACCACTGTGCCACTGTGTCACCAGCGCAGATGTTCACTACAGCCACAGTAACACCTTTACCAATATGGCATCTGGTGCAACTCACCCCAGACGTCTGCACGCATGCCCTGGCACCACAGTTGACATCAGTACAGCCAAAACAACAGGCCACACCCATTCAAACCTCACACAGCACATTTCCAGGCTTGTAAATGCTTTTACTTTCTGGTCCATTTCTCAGTAGATTTTATTTTGTGGTTTGCACTCAAAATATCAAAACTGGATCCAATGGCTGCAAATGGCTGTGGGTGGCATGGTGACACAGTGGTTAATACTGCTGCCTCACAGCACCAGGGACCCAGGTTTGGTCCCTGGCTTGGGTCACTGTCTGCACGTTCTCCCCGTGTCCACATGTGTTTCCTTCGGGTGCTCCGGTTTCCTCCCACAGTCCAAAGATGTGTGGGTTAGGTGGATTGGCCATGCTAAATTGCCCCTTAGTGTCAGGGTGATTAGCAAGGTAAATACGTGGGTTTACGGGGATGGGGCCTGGGTGGGATTGTTGTTGGCGCAGGCTCGATGGGCTGAATAGCCTCCTTGTGCACTGCAGGGATTCCTGAAAAACCATCATGACCTTGAAATGGGATGGCACGGTGGCACTATAGTTAGTACTGGTTAACACCAGGGACCTGGGTTTGATTCTGGCCTTGGTGACTGTGTGGAGTTTGTACGTTCTCCCTGTGTCTGCATGAGTTTCCTCTGGGTGCTCTGGTTTCCTCCCACAGTCCAAACGACGTGCAGGTTAGGTGGGATTGGCCATGCTAAATTCTCCCTTAGTGTCCCAAGATGTGTAGGTTAGGTGGATTAGCATGGTAAATGTGTGGGGCAACGGGGATAGGGCTGGGGCTGGGCCTGGGTAAGATGCTCTGACGGAGAGTTGGTGCAGACTCGATGGGCCTAATGGCCTCCTTCCACACTTTCTATGATCCTATGGAGATTGGGAGCATGTGCAGTTGAAAGATGAATGTGCACAGTTGTCAAACTAATTTGCCCAAATATAGTTTTTGAAAAGTTAGTTTGCTAAGTGCTGTCCATCCTCTGTCTGAGACTTGGTAACATTTGCCAACCCTGACTCAACTAACATGTATCTTCACATAAAAAGTAGATTTAAAACTCTAAGAAGCTAAGACAGTCTTATTGCTGCACTTGTGCATGTTTATGTTCTGATTGCATAACTGACTAGAGCAGGAAAAATATCACACCCTTAGTGTTTGCTCTCTAATATAAACACACTGTATATATTGTGTCCTTTTAAGGTCATAAGGAGTAAGTCTGAACTCCTGGAATAATTTCACACTGTATTGACAGAGACAAGCCAGAAGCCCCATTTACCAGCATATGTATGAAGAAGTATGTGCAGATATACAAATCACCTTTAAATGGATAAAGGTCTTTGATGTACTGCTTCCACATCAATGGCAGCACTGTGTGATTGGATTTCACGATGGCGAGCCAGTTTAGTAATCCCAGCAAAATTGAAGTTGTGCATTCTTGTATTTACACTTGAATCAGTAACACAGTCATGACAACTTTCACAATGGACTCCTATTCCATACTTTAAACCAATGACCCACACAGCTTGTCCGATGGTACATGGTGGAGCAGTGGTAGTGTCACAGGACTAGTAATCCAGAGACGCAGGCTATTGCCCTCAGGACATGGGTTCAAATACCATCACAGCAGTTGGAGTGTGATGCAATAGCCTCCACTTGCCCGGCTGAGTGCAACAACACTAAAGAAGCTCAACACTCTCACAAAGCAGGTTGATCAATTCTCATCTATCCACCAACATATACTGCTTTCGCCATCAACACAGCGTGTGTGCCATTTACAAAATGTACTGAAGGAACTCGCCAATGTTCCTTAGACAACACCTGTTACCATCTAGAATGACGGGGGCAGCAGATGCATGGAACACCGCCACCTGCAAGTTTTCCTCCAGTCGCTCACCACCCGGGCTTTGGTCAAAATCCTGGAACTCCCTCCCCAACAGTACCGTGGGTATATCTACACTACATGGACTGCAGCAGTTCAAGAAGGCAGCTCACCACCACCTTCGCACGGGCAGCAGGGTAGCACAGTGGTTAGCACTGCTGCCTCACAGTGCCAGGGACATGGATTCAATTCCGGCCTTGGGTGACTGTCTGTGTGGAGTTTGCACGTTCTCTCTGTGTCTGTGTGGGTTTTCTTCGGGTGCTCCGGTTTCCTCCCAAAGTCCAAAGATGTGTGGATTAGGTGGATTGGCCATGCTAAGTTGCTCCTTAGTGTAAGGAGGACTAGCTCGGGTAAATATGTGGGGTTACGAGGATAGGGCCTGGGTGGGATTGTTGTTGGTGCAGGCTTGATGGGCCGAGTGGCCTCCTCTGCATTCTATGATTCTCAAGGGTAAACAGAGATGGCTATAAATGCCGGCCTAGCCAGCGATGCCTACATTCCATTAATGAATGCAAAAAAAAACTACTGTCTTTTAGGGAAGGAAATCTGCTCTGCATCATCTGGCCTGGCCCATATGTGACTCCAGATCCACAGCAATGTGCTTGACACTTAATTGCCCTCTGAAATTAATTAGCAAGCCACTCAGTTCAAGTGAAATTATGGATGGGCAACAAATGCTGTCCTTGTCCACAACGCCCAAAGCTTATGAACAAATAAAAAGTACATGGCAGGGGAATGCAAAATGGAAAGGTGCAGCAGCTGTTAATGGGCTGTAGTTCACTATAAAACGGGAAGTTGTGCTGATAAAACAAATTGTTTTCATGGGACCAGTAGAAATGACACAACACTGCTCTCCTTAGAGTAAATAACATTCACACCACACAAGTGCCAGGCAATGACTACCTCCAACGAGAGAAAATCTAACCATTAGCCCTTGACATTCAATGGCATTACCATTGCTGAATCCCCACTATCAACGTTCTTAAGCTTACCATAGAGCAGAAACTGAACCAAACTTTCCACACAAATACTGTGGCTACAAGAGCAGGTCAGGCATTAGGAATCCTGTGGCAACTGACTCATCTCCTGACTCCCCAAAGCCTTTCCACAATCTACAAACACAAGCCAGAGGAGCGGTGGAATCCTTTCTCCTTGCCTGGATGTGTGCAACTCCATCAACCCTCAAGAAGCTTTACGCCACCCGGGACAAAGTCTCCAACTTGAATGGCACATCATCCACAAACATTCACTTCCTGTTACCAATGCACAGTAGCAGCAGTGTGTACCATCTACAAGATGAACTGCAGGAACTTACCAGGGCCATGACCGCTGCTGTCTAGAAGGATAAAGCTTACTCCTTTAGTATTCCCAAACTAGGGGGAAGATGTATTAGCTAAGATTAGTGTGATGATACTGTGCCTTTAGGAGATGTATTCATATCATGTTTCTTGTGAGGGGTATGTTTGAAATTCAGCTCTGCTTTACACAAAGCAGATTTGTCTGCAGAATAGGCCGCTCACATGCCGAGAGTGCAAGCTAGTGGTTGATGTTTGCTGGGGATGTGTTTGTTTCAATCTGAGTTAATGCAATTTTGTTTATTTGGTTTTCCCCCTGGGGTTTCAGAGTAGGGTTTTGGTTGGGTTGATTGACAGAATAATGTGCTTAAGGGGAGGAGCTGAGCTTATAGGGAAAAGAAAGCAATTACTGCCGGATTCTGAAAGAAGCAAAAGGTCTCTTTCTCTTTCACTCTGGAGGCTGCTGTTTGGGACCTGCAAGGAGAAATAGGTCTCTCTCTGTCTCTCTCTCTCTCTAGAGGTATTCTGGAGACTTGAGGACCGGCTGCCCATGTATCAATATGTAAGGCTGTGTGTTGATAACTGATTTTGAAGAGGAGTTTAAGCCTATAAGAGGAATATTGTTTGAATTGGAACTAATAGACAATGGTTAGCAGTTAAGAATTGTAACTTGTCATGTCTAAGTATTTCAATTAGTTAAGTCAAGCTATTTGTTATAGTTAAACTATATTGTTAACATAAAGTTTGTTTTGATAAAAGCTTCTTAATGCATCAGTAGAATCAGACCTGGAGTGAAACACTTCATCCTCACACTAATGCCAAATAGAAAAACTGTTGGGGTCTAGCTGGGCTTCATAACACACTTTGGGATTTCTGCTCTGGTACCCGAACATTAGTATAAACTAAACTTCTCCAGTACAACTTAACCTTAGCATCAGAATTGGAGCCTTGATTACATCAGTAAACTTGTTCCAGCTCCTGCATGACCTTATATTTTGTTTTGACTGATAGCTTGCGCCAAACGATCATCGCGCTGCAGAACTACACTCACTTGAAATTGAATTTAGGATCACACAAACAACCATTAGTAAATCGGATGGGTTTTTACAACAATTGTTTCATGGTCACTGTTACCAAGACTTATTTCAGATTTATTAATTAAAGTCAAATTCTACCAGTTGCCGAGGTCGGATTTGAACCCCGGGCAACTGGATTGCTAGTCCAGTGGCATTACCACTGCCTCCCACTACCACCCAAAGGAGGACTTTCAGGACTACACGTTAGTCTTAATTTGGAACGCAAGTGCAAAGGGAAATGGACAATTCTGTAACTTAATGTAATCCATTTCTTCTCGGCCTTTTGGCTAAGATCAAGTGTGGTTTTGGCATCCTGCACTTGGTTGAAGTCATGAGTTTACACTGAGGCATCATTTGAAGCAATTTGTTAAAGCGCATCTCGGCCTTTTGGCTCAGATGCAAATGAGATCAAGCCTTGGAGGAGGTGCAATGCCTACTCCAATCATCTTGGATCATGTAGATCAAGCCCAAGACAGGAAGTGAGATGCCTGTCTTGTCAGCTTGGATCTGGAATGTCTCACTTGTTGAGACTTTGAATTGGACTTTGATTGGATTGAATTGGATACAAACAAAAAAAAATCCACTTCTCAAAGTGAAAAAATAGTAACCACACCACACAATATAACAACGTTTATTGAGAAATTAAAGTAAAGAATCAAGTTTCATTGTGCAGTCCAGCATAGAGTCAGAATCGTACAGTGCAGAAAAGGCCCTTCGGCCCATCGAGTCTACACCAACAAAAGTGCGATAATCCCATTTTCCTGCATTTGTCCCATACCCTTGAATGGTATGATATTTCAAGTGTTCACCCAAATATTTTTGAAAGGTTGTTAGGTCTCCGGCCTCCACTACCTTCCCGGACAGTGCATTCCAGACTCCCACCACCCTCTGAGTGAAAAAGTATTTTCTCAAATCCCCTCTCAATCTCCCGCCCCTTACCCGGGAACAGAAACGGAAGGAGGTAAGGCACGGCACAGTTTTGAGGCCTTGAGAAAGGATTATTAAGAAAACTAGCAATGTTTAATTTTGACATATTGAGGATGTTCAATGAAGGAAAGGGTGTAGGATATATTTAAAGCGTACATGAACACAAAAAAGAATTGACAACAGGACCGATTATCATAGTGTTACTACCAAAATAGGAAGGAGCACGCAATGGTAAGAACTTAGCCTGAAAGGGACCTGCTTTCTCTTGCATATCTTTGGAGAATTGTAGGAAACACAGTGCTTGGAAAGGCACAGAAAGCCCACACGGTAGCTCTGTGAAAGGATGGGAACATATTTGGGTCAAGCAGGAGTGTGACATCGCTTTAGAATCTTTAAATCAAGTCGCTAAGCAACTCAGAGACAAAATCTCACGAGATGACTCACAAAAGATACTCAGCTCGTCCGTAACCATCAGCACATTCTGCAGGTTAATGTTCGCTTCCCCGGAAACTGCCGCAATGCCTTCATTTTAGCGAGGCTCCTGGGAAATCAAGTTTATCCTTTACACACACACAATGCCGATGTGGTAACTTAAAACATCAGCAGAATGCAGACATAGGCCGGAACTCTACCACCTCAACACCACTGAATTGGTGCGGGCAAGGGTCCAACAACAGAGATCTCTGTTGAAATTGGGTGAAAATTTCCGGTCTGGCCTGAACAAGGTCGTAAAATCCCACCCATAGTGAAGAGCTTGTCTCCCATAGAGTTATTGATGAGCAAACCATTGACATACTGAAGTAGCACCACTGGTGTCTGTTCGGGGAAGATCATGTCCCACTAACTTGATTGAGTTTTTTGAGGAGATGACAAGAATAATTGATGAGGGAAAGGCGGTGGATGTTGTATACATAGACTTTAGTAAGGCATTTGACCAGGTCCCTGATGGCAGGCTGGATCAAAATGTAAAGTCTCATGGGATCTGGGATTGGGCTGGCTAGATGGATACAGAAATGGCTTAGTCATGGAAGACAGAGAGTAGCAGTGGAAGGATGTGTTTCAGAATGGAGATCTGTAGCCAGTGGTGTTCCACAGGGATCAAAGCTAGACTTCTGCTGTTTGTAATATATAAAAATGACCTGGATGGGAACATGAACAGGAGAGGAATAGAGGGACACGGTCTGAGTAAGGGCAGAAGGGGTTTTTTTTTTAGTTTAGTTCGGGCATCATGGTCGGCATGGGCTTGGGGGGCCGAAGGGCCTGTTCCTGTGTGGTACCTTTCTTTGTGCTTTGTTATTTGAAAATGTAGGTGGTCTGATTGGTAAGTTTGCGGATGACACATACATTGGCGGAGTTGCAGATAATGACAAGGATATCTAAAGGTGCAGCAGGATATAGATAGATTGCAGACGTGGGCACAGAAATGGCAGATGGAGTTTAATCTGGACAAATGCAAGGTGATGCATTTTGGAACATCAAATTCAGGTGTAAAGTATACAGTAAATAGAAGGACCCATGGAGTATAGACATACAGAGGAATCTGGACATGCAGGTCCACAGTCCCCTAACAGTGGCAACACAGGTAGCCAAGGTGACTAAGAAGGCATACAGCATGCTTGCCTACATTGGCTGGGGCATTGAGTATAAAAGTTGGCAAGTTATGGTACAGCTGTATAAAACTTTAATTAGGCCGCATTTGGGATATTGTGTGCAGATGTGGTCACCATATTACCAGAAGGACTTGGATGTTTTGGAGGGGGTGCAAAGGTTTACCAGGATGTTGCCTGGTCTGGAGGGGTTTAGGTCTGAGGAGGGGTTGGATAAACTCAGATTGTTGTCACTGGAAAGACCGAGGTTGAGGGGCGACCTGATAGAAGTCTACAAAATTATGAGAGGCATAGATAGGGTGGATAGTCAGAGGCTTTTTACCAGGGTCTAAATGTCAATTACAAGAGGGCACAGGTTTAAGGTGAGAGGGGGTATGTTTAGGGGAGGTGTGCAGGGTAAGTTTTTCACAAAGAGGGTGATGGTTGTCTGGAACCCACTGCCTGTGGAGGTGGCAGAAGCAGGCCTGTTAGCAACATTCAAGGTGTATCTTGATAAACTCATGAACGGGAGGTGAACAGAGGAATAAAAACCCCGTATCAGCACAGCTTTGGTGGGCCGAAGGGCCAGTTCCTGTGCTGTATGGTTCTTTGTTCAATCACAACCGTCAATGCTGGATGTCAATGCAGACTTTGTTGCACTTTGCAGAAATGATCCTGAATTCCCCACCTTTGTCAATTACTATTGTGTTATCCACCAACAAGCACTAGTGAGCAAGATTATTGACTTTTCTCATGCAATGACAGCTAAAACATAGAAACATAGAAACTAGAAGCAGGAGTAGGCCATTTGGCCCTTCAATCCTGCTCCGCGTTCATTTTGATCATGGCTGATCATCGAATTCAATATCCTGATCCCACCTTCCCGCCATAACCCTTGATCCCTTTAGCCCCTAGAGCTATATCTAATTTTTTCTTGAAATCAGACAATGTTTTGGTCTCAACTACTTTCTGTGGTAGTGAATTCCAAACATTCGCCACCCTCTGGGTGAAGAAATTTCTCCTCACCTCAGACCTAAAATGTTTATTCCTTATCCGCAAACTTGTTGTCAAGTTTGCCAACTCAATTCATGCCAGGGCCTCTGCAACATTACTTGTTCATATCATTACTCAATGAGTTTGATACCATCTGCAGCAAGCTAATCCTTCATGTAGATATGAGATGGTTAAGTCGAGGAAAAGTCCTCCAGAAACTTTAAATCTTCTCCCTGAAATTGTCACCTTTCTTAAATCAAGAGATCAAAGTATACCATACATAGAGAAGGAAACGAGAGAGTGCGGAATGTAGTGTTACAGTCATAGCTAGGATATAGAGAAAGATCAACTTAATATATGGTAGGTCTATTCAAAAGTCTGACAGCAGCAGAGAAGAAGCTGTTCTTGAGTCGGTTGGTATGTGACCTCAGACTTTTGTATCTTTTTCCCGACGGAAGAAGGTGGAAGAGAGAATGTCCGGGGTGCGTGGGGTCCTTGATTATGCTGGCTGCTTTTCTGAGATAGCGGGAAGTGCAATGGATAGGAAGCTGGTTTGCATGATGGACTGGGCTTCATTCACAACCTTTTGTAATTTTGAACTCAGGTCCCCAGAACATCAGCTGAGTTTCTGGATTCATAGTCTACCAATAACACAATTAGGCCATCACCTTTCCCTAAAGGCAGTTTTATGATGGTATGAAATGCGGTCAGAAGCTCATCTTGGGATCAAATATGACACCAAGATTGCAAACAGCCAGGTTAAGCCTCAGAGATTTGCTCGGGAGAGGAACTGGGTCGGTCACTAAAAGAATGGAGTTTGTAGCCCAGATCAAAGCCTTTTGGTCTTCCAACTATTTAGTTGGAGAACATTTCAGCTGATCAGATGTTGAATGTCAAACAAGCAACTTGTTAAATTAGAGACTGTGTAGGCATCGAGAGAGAGGTGTTGGAGAGGTAGAGCAGGATATAGTCTGTAAACATGTGGAAACTACTACTGTGTTTTTGGATGATGTCCGGTGATATGGCAGCATATGGATGGGAAACAGGATGGAGCCAAGGCCGGGTCTCTGGACAACATGTGGTAACAATGCAGGAGAATGGGGATGAGAAAAATAAGCAGCCATGATTGAATGGTGGAACAGACTTGATGGGCCGAGTGGCCTAATTCTGCTCCTATGTCTTATGGTCTTATGGTCTAAGAGTAGAACAAGATGATTATCTGATTACATTTTGGTAGATAGGCCAGACATGTATAGTCTCACCCAACTGGAAAGGTATTGGAGGAGAATGGTGTGGTCAACTGTGTCAAAGGCTACAGACATGTTGACAAGTGCCAAGAGAGATGGTTTACCATTGGTAACCACGTGGGGTGTTACTTATGACTTTGATAAGCACCACTCCATGTTTTGGGGCAGAAACTTGATTGAACGGATGGAGTTCCAGGAAAGATGGACATAGATTTGGGAAGTGACTCTTTGGAGAGGAAAGGCAAAGCACCAGTGGTTATTCCTGCTCACTAATGTTGAGTATCTCATTCCTGGTTCTACACCCCCATCAACACGTGGGGATCGTTTGCCTTAGAATGCGCAAACTGGAAAAGAAACACCCGCGAAGGCGGCAGTCACCTCGGGTGGAGCACGTGGAGGCCAAACGTTAACATCTGAAAGAGAGTGCAGAATGGAGAGAGTCTCACCCACCCATCTCATCAAACCCCACCTGGTAAACCTGTGGCAGAGTCTGCGGCTCCAGGATTGGACTATTCAGCCACTGCAGGACCCACCTCCCCAGAGTGGAAGCAAGTCATGCTCAACCCTGAAGGACTGTCAAAGAAAGAGAAGAGTGGTGTAGTAGTATCGTCTCTGGACCTGTAATCCAGAAAGCCAAGGTGGGTTAAAATTTCACCACAGCAAATGGTGAAATTGGAATTCAATAAAAAATTTGGAATTAAAAAGTCATATGATGTGTTAACATTGTGAGTCAAATATGACGCTTTCTTCACTTTGAACTCGAAACATTAACACTGCTTCCCTCTCCACAGATGTTGTTGGACTTGCTGAGCATTTCCAGCACTTTCTGCTTTTATTTCAGATCTCTGGAATCCATAGTATTTTGCTTCCATTTATTATTATTATTTTATTTATTATTTATTCCTCCCTCAGTCTGAAAGATGTCCTGCTTAGGTGCTTTGGAGATGCTAAATTCTGGTGTGGTGACTTGGGGATTTTCACAGTAACTTCACTGCAGTGTTAATGTAAGCCTACTTGTGACACTAATAAATATAGTAAACTTTACCTAAAATCATGATTCAGCTCAGAAACAATGACGTAGGGAAGAACAGGGTTTTAATCATGTCACGGAAATGGGTGATTAGTTAGTTAGATGTTAATCTGGGATAAAAGATTTAGGATTAGTCCTGGTTCTACACACTCAGCCAGTTAGGAAGGCGCAGAGCAAACACAAATATGAGGCTTGATGGATACGACTATAATTTTTGCTGGAGTTCTCCAGTGAGACATCTGGGAGGGCCTGGGAAATGGTACAGACGTCTCAAAGTTGACATTCATACCATATCCATGCTCTGTCATGTTACAGCATGAGATCATCTCCATGCTGTCGATGGGAGGGTTTCCAATTTCTTTCGGACGTCAGTGTCTATTCTGGGCCAGGGAGAAACTCTCCCTCATGCGTGTTCTCCCTGTGTCTGCGTGGGTTTCCTCTCACAGTCCAATATGCAGGTTAGGTTGATTGACCATGATAAATTGTCCCTTAGTGTCTGGGGAACTAGGAGGGTAAATATGTGGGGTTGCGAGGATGGGGCCTGGGTGGGATTGTTGTCAGTGCAGGTTTGATGGGCCAAATGGACTCCTTCTGCACTGTAGATTCTATATAACAGACTGCCAAGGGAACCTTTACATTTCCTTGGAAGAGCCGACACAGCCGCAGTTTAACATCGCATTGTAGCACCCCCCCCCCTCCCCCCCACCTCAGTGTCGCACTGAAGTGTAAGCCTGGATTATACGCTCAAGGCCTCAATCCACAAATTTCTGACTCAGAGGCGAGAGTGCTACTGATAAACCAAGGCCGACAACTGTCATTAAACACACACACGGACACACACACGCACACACGGACACACACACACACACGCACATACACACACGGCCACGCACAGACACGGACACACACACGCACACATACACACACACACAGACACACGCACACGCACACACACACAAGGACACACACACACGCACACACGCACACACACACACAAGGACACACACACACGCACTCACACACACACACACACACGCGCGCACACGCGCATGCGCACATACACACACGCACGCATACACACACACACACACACGCACACCTGCACAAACTCACGTGCACACACACACACATGCACGCACACACACACGTACGAATGCATGCAAGCACACACGCACACACACACACACGCATGCACACACAAACATACATGCACACACACACATACATGCACGCACACACACACATACACACACGCATGTAGCACACACATGCACACACACACACATGCATACACGCACATGCACACGCACATACACACAAGCACACACATGCACGCCCGCACACAAGCACACACACACACGCACACAAGCACGCACGCATGCACACACGCACGCATGCGCGTACACACACACACAATCCTGACATGACACCCGACTAGTGGAAGTGGATCTGAGCATGAAGCCTGCTGATGTCCAGTGACCCGGGGAGGTGGTGGCATGGTGGCAACGTCAGTCGATGAGAAATCCAGAGACCAGGTTAATGCTCTGGGGATGGCAGCTGGTGGAATTTGAATTTAATGAATCGAAATCCGGAATTAAAAGCTAGTCTCTGCAATGATGACCACTGTTGTAAAAAACATCTGGCTCACTAAATGAAATCTGCTCCCCTTACTTACCTGGTCTGGCCTACCTGTGACTCGAGCCCACAGCAAGGTGGTAGACTTTTACATGCCCTCTGAAATGGGTTGCTGGGCACAGAATGTACACTGGGTGCAGGACTTCAATGTCCATCACCAAGAATAGCTTGGTAGCACGACTATTGACCAAGCAGGCCAGCTCCTAAAGGACACAGCAGCAGGGCAGGCAATGGCCGAGTGGCATTATCACTAGACTATTAATCCAGAAACTCAGCTAATGTTCTGGGGACCCCGGTTCGAATCCCAATTGAATTCAATAAAAAGTATCTGGAATTAAGAATCTACTGATGACCTTGAAACCATTCTCAATTGTCTGAAAAACCCATCAGATTCACGAATGTCCTTTAGGGGAGGAAATCTTCCGTCTTTACCTGGTCTGGCCTACATGTGACTCCAGAGCCACAGCAACGTGGTTGACTCTCAACTGCTGTCTGAAATGGAGTAGCAAGCCACTCAGTTCAAGGGCAACTAGGGATGGGCAATAAATGCTGTCTAGCCAGCGATGCCCATGTCCCACAAATGAAAAAAATAAAGGTGGTGAGGGAACCTACAAAACAGTCAAACCTACTTGACTTCACCCTCACCAAGCAAGCTGTTGCAGATGTATCTGTCCATAACAGTATTGATAGGAGTGACCATGGCACTAGTCATATGGAGAAGCCCCATCTTCACATTGAGGATATCCTCCATTGTGTTGCGTGGCGCTCTCACTGCGCTGAATGGGATAGGTTTCAAACAGATCTAGTAATTCAAAATTGGGCATCCATGAGGCTCTGTGGACCACAGCAGCAGCAGAATTGCACTCAACCTACAATCTATAACCTCATGTTCCGGCACATCCCCCCCCTCTACCATTACCACCTTACCCGGGGATCAACCCTGGTTCAATGGAGAGTGCAAGAGGGCATGCCAGGAGCAGCACCAGGCATACATAAAAATGAGGTGTCAACCTGGTGAAGCTGCAACACAGGACTACTTGTGTGTCAAACGGCGGAAGAAGCATGTGGTAGACTGAGTTAAGCGATCCCACAACCAACAAGGTAGATTTAAGATCTGCAGTCCTGTCATATCCAGTGGTGAATGGCATTGGACAGTTAAATGACTAACAGGAGGAGGAGGCTCCACAAATATTCCCATCCTCACTGATGGGGGAATCCAGGACATCAGTGCAAAAAACAACGGTGGAGCATTTGCAGCCATCTTCAGCCGGAAGTATTGTGGGGATGATCCATCTCAGCCTCCTCCGAAGGGCCCCAGCATCACACGTATCAGTCTTCAGTCCATTTGATTCACACCACGTGTGAAATGGCTGAAGGCACTGAATACTGCAAAGACTATGGGCCCTAACAACATTCCAGCAATAGTACTGAAGACTTGTACACCAGAACTAGCTGTGCTCCTAGACAAGCTCTTCCATTACATCCACACATTGGCATCTATCCAGCAATGTGAAAAACTGCCCAGGTATATCCTGTTTACAAAAAGCAGGACAAATCCAATCCAACCAATTACCTCCCCATCAGCCTACCCTCAATCATCAGCAAAGTGATAGAAAGTGTTAGCAGAGAGGGATATGGGACCAATGTGGGCAATTGGGACTAGCTTAATGGTAAAAACTGGGCAGCATGGATAAGTTGGGCCGAAGGGCCTGTTTCCATACGGTAAACACCTATGACTCTATGACTCTAAAGTGTTGTCAACATGTTATCAGGCAGCGATAACCTGCTCACTGACGCTCAGTTTGGGTTCCACTAGGAGAGGCAGTGGTACAGTGGAATTGTCACTAGACTAGTAATCTAGAGATTCAGGACAAAGCCTGGGAACCTGGGTTCAAATCCCATAATGGTAGATGGTGAAATTTGAATTCAATAAAAATCTGGAAGTAAAAGTCTAACGATGACCATGAAGCTATTGTCGATTGTTATAAAAACCCATCTGGTAGAAAAACTGCCTACATGTGACTCCAGATCTCAATTATCTTCTGAAATGGATGACAGTTAGGAATGGGCAATAAATGCTGGCCTAGCCAGTGGCATCCACATCCTGCAAATGAATTCAAAAAAACTCAACTCCTGACCTCACCTCAATCTAAACATGAACAAAAGAATTGAACTCCAGTGATGAGGTGAGGGTGACCGCCCTTGATAGCAAGGCAGCAACATTTGACTGAAAAACTATAGTCAATGGAAACCAGGGGAAAACTCTCCACTGATTGGAGTCACACCTGGCACAAAGGAAGATGGTTGTGGTGGTTGGAGGTCAATCATCTCAGCCTCAGGACATCTCTGCAGGAGTCCCTCAGGGGAGTGTCCTCGGCCCAGCCATTGCTTCATCAATGACCTTCCTACCATCATAAGATCAGAAGTGGGGATATTCGCTGACGACTGCACAATATTCATTTGCAACTCCTCAGATACTGAAGCAGTCCATGTCCAAATGCAGCAAGACCTGGGTAATATTTAGGTTTGGGTTGGTAAGCGGCAAGTAACATTCACTCTTCACAACTTCGAGGCAATGACCATCTTAAACAAAAGAGAATCTAACTATTTCCCCTTGACATTCAATGGCAGCTATCACCAATGGGTCACCATTGACAAGAAGCTGAAATATGATGGCGACAAGATCAGGTCAGAGGCAGAGAATTTTGCAGTGATAGCTTATCTTCTGATTATCCAAAGCCAGCCCACCATTTACGAGGCACGAGTGTGATGGAATACTCTCCACTTGCCTGGATGAACCCCAACAACACTCAAGAAGCTCAACACCATCCAGGAAAAAGCAGGCACCCAATCCACCACTTTCAACATTCACTCCCTCCACCATCGACGCAGAATGGCAGCAGTGTGTACAATTTACAAGATGCAGGAACTCAGCAAGGCTCCTTCTACAGCACCTTCCAAACTCTTGATGTCTAACACTTATAAGGACAAGGGCAGCAGATGCATGCAAACACCAGCATCTGCAAGTTCCCCTCAAAGCCTAACACCATCCTGACTCGGAAGTATATCGCCGTTCCTTCACTGTCACTGGTGCAAAAACTTGGAGGTCTCTCCCTAACAGAACTGTGGGTGTACCTATACCACATGGACTGCAGCAGTTCAAGAAGGCAACACTGCACCACCTTCCCAAGGGCAAGAAGGGTCTAGCCTATGATGTCTACATCACCTAAAATCATTTGTAAAAACCCAGCCACTGTAGAAGCCCAACATATAAGTGGTCTTTGCCTGTAAGGACGCATCAGTGGCACTTATCCTCATCTGATGTTGGTGAGCCTAACTAGTGTTGTAGGGCAATATCAGGGACCATGTCTTTTATATTTTAATTTAAATGCCCATTCATATTTTATTTAATTTCAGTATAATACATGCAGGGCTACATAGAGCAAGCCCAGAGAGCCAGGCCTCACCAGAGGGAAGGAAAGGGTTAACGCAGACAGTTAGAGGCTTGCTCTGTTGACAGATAATGAGTAACGCACGCTATCAACTTCTGATGTGCTGGAAATCGCTCCGAATTATCAGGACAATAGGAGAACCGGCATTAAAACAGCCAGGCTCCATATAGTCCAGGAAGGGTATAGTTTTCTGTAAAACATGATCAACGAGCAGAGGGGGGGGGGGGGGGGGGAATGATTCACACATCATTGTAAATCAGTTGGGAAAATATGCTGCTTTGACATAATCGGGTAAACGGAACTGTCCAACGAACTGATTAATGAAGCTGTACTGAACAATGCAGTCTGCATAACGAGATTAGAAGAACCATCTTGCATCCAACTCGAGGAATTAATATGCAAATGTAAACCTTTGTGACTCGAAAAAGTATATTAATCTGTACCAATGTAACAGAGGCAGAGAAGAACTCACAGGAAACCTGAGGTTTCAGGCCGGAGTCCAGCTCTCCCTCATGCATGTGGAATAAAAACTTTTCTTGAAATTCGACACGGTCTCCAAGGCTCAACTCGTTTTATTTTCCTCCTATAATTGGCGCTGCGAGCAGGGTACCGTACCAGACAACCGGCAACTAAGTGGCTCCAAGTCGGGTGAGTACATTTATTTTACCACCCATACTTAGGGGAGCGATTCCACACTAGTCGTTGGCCGGCTGTAAGTTGTGGTACTAAAAGAACTATATGAAGGAAGAGCTTGAAGGAAATCGAAGGGTAATACCGTGCGCCGGGGCGTAGTATTGATGAGAAAACTTAAGTAAGAAGTTTTAGCAAAGTTTGTATATAAAACCCACGCCGGGGAAAAACGTGGAGAGAGGATTGAAGGGTCTCGCTTACAGCGAGGAGGTGTAGCCGCGATGGAGGATTCCACGAGAGGGTCGAGCTGCTGGGGAAAGAAGCCCGCGGGAGAAGAGAGAGTGCAAAGGTGGCTGAGATGGCTGGGTGTTATAAAACAGGCGCAGGTACAGGGGATTTCCAGTGGGGACCCGAGGGATCTATCGTACAAACTATAGTCGATCATAATATAAAATTGATTAAGAAAAGGAGGGGAAAACATTTTAATTTGGATGCATTTGTGGCGGAGCAGAAGGCCTACATGGAGGGGGAAAACTAAAAACAAGTATGGGAAAGGGGTAATAGTCACGGTAGCTATTAAAGAAAAATCAAGGGGCAAAAGAACACTATGAAGCGAGGGTTGCAGCTCTCAGACACACGCAGGAGGAGGAGAGGAATAGACAGCACAGACGATTTGTAGGGACAGTAATCACCAACAGAACCATGACGGGAATCAAACTGGACTGAAATGAGCTCCATTTGCTGGGAGGGAGCACTGCATTCTGGTTATTTGCTGGTAGCTGCAAAAGACTCTCATTGATCTTTAGAAATTCTCATTCAGAAGCACCAGCAGGATTTTGTGCCATATTTTTCAGTTGGGAAACAAGATTGCCTGCTATATTCCAAATTGTTCCATGAGGCTTAAGGTACAGTTTAAAAATGCTGGAAGGTGAGGAGATGAATTGGCCAAATTCAGCTTAATTATTTTGAACCACACTTTCTTTATATAAAACAACCCCGACAAAAGCATTGTTTTAGAATATCCCAGCTTTGCCTTTTTTATAATTGTGAAGTTTAAACTTGTCGAAAGCATTGTGAAATTGTCATGTTAATCAAATGTTTGAGGCTTCAAAAAAAAAACGACACTGTGCCCTTAATTAATAGTTTGACTCGCACATCCTAGTATCACATGAAGTTTCTTTAACTTTCTAGGGAGCCAAGTATCAGCTTATACAGTCTTAAGCTTTGTCATGTATTCTTGTTTGTCTCGCATTAGGGCAGATAGAATCATAGAAACCCTACAGTGCAGAAAGAGGCCATTTGGCCCATTGAGTCTGCACCGATCACAATCGCACCCCGGCCCTACCCCCTTATCTCTACATATTTACCTGCTAATCCCTCTAACCTACACATCTCAGGACACTAAGGGGCAATTTTATCATGGCCAATCAACCTAACCTGCACATCTTTGGACTGTGGGAGGAAACCGGAGCACCCGGAGGAAACCCACGCAGACACGGGGAGAATGTGCAAACTCCACACAGACAGTGGCCCAAGCCGGGAATCGAACCCAGGTCCCTAGAGCTGTGAAGCAGCAGTGCTAACCACTGTGCTACCGTGCCGCCCCTACATAGACCCCACATAGTCATGGTATATTTTTCCTGCTGTGCTAATTTAACAAAATAACATGTCGACCAACCTTGTGAGATTTGATCCATTTAATGGGATGGAAAGCTTCAATGTGGCGGCAATGTGCACAGCAGAGGAACATTTGCTCTCTTCCCTCTCACCTGTAAACAAACATTTTGTTTGCTACAATATGAATGTCCTGGATTAATTATACTCTAAACTCTTTGATAGAGCTTTATGCCGATTGTTTGAATATGTAAAGGGGGATAAAGGGGGAGGTGGCTAGATGGGTGGAGAACTGGCTTGGTCATAGAAGACAGAGGGTGGTAGTGGAAGGGTCTTTTTCCGGCTGGAGGCCTGTGACTAGTGGTGTTCCGCAGGGCTCTGTATTGGGACCTCTGCTGTTTGTGATTTATATAAATGATCTGGAAGAAGGAGTAACTGGGGTGATCAGTAAGTTTGCGGACGACACAAAACTGGCAGGACTTGCAGATAGTGAGGAACATTGTCAGAGGCTACAGAAGGATATAGATAGGCTGGAAATTTGGGCAAAGAAATGGCAGATGGAGTTCAATCCTGATAAATGCGAAGTGATGCATTTTGGTGGGAATAATGTAGGGAGGAGCTACACGATAAATGGAAGAACCATAAAGGGTGTAGAGACGCAGAGGGACCTGGGTGTGCAAGTCCACAGATCTTTGAAGGTGACGTCACAGGTGGAGAAGGTGGTGAAGAAGGCATATGGCATGCTTGCCTTTATAGGACGGGGCATAGAGTATAAGAGTTGGGGTCTGATGTTGCAGATGTATAGAACGTTGGTTCGGCCGCATTTGGAATACTGCGTCCAGTTCTGGTCGCCACACTACCAGAAGGACGTGGAGGCTTTGGAGAGAGTACAGAGGAGGTTTACCAGGATGTTGCCTGGTATGGAGGGGCTTGGTATGAGGAGAGATTGGGGAAACTGGGGTTGTTCTCCTTGGAAAGACGGAGGATGAGGGGAGACTTAATAGAGGTGTATAAAATTATGAAAGGCATAGATAGGGTGAACGGTGGGAAGCTTTTCCCCGGGTCGGTGGTGACGTTCACGAGGGGTCATAGGTTCAAGGTGAAGGGGGGGAGGTTTAACACAGATATCAGAAGGACATATTTTACACAGAGGGTCGTGGGGGCCTGGAATGTGTTGCCGGGCAAGGTGGTGGAGGCGGACACACTGGGAACGTTTAAGACTTATCTAGACAGCTATATGAACGGAGTGGGAATGGAGGGATACAAAAGAGTGGTCTAGTTTGGACCAGGGAGCGGCGCGGGCTAATTGTTCCTTGTTTCTCGTTTCAAGGCTTCATTCTATGATCATCTTGCTGGTGCCAGTACAGAGCGAGACTGCGGATAGTTGGGAACCTGTCTCAGGGGCAGGGAATTTAGATGGTGTTCGTAAAGCAGAAGTGGAAATGAATAGGGTTGGGAAGCGTTTTCTGATCAGGGCCAGTGTGATCTCCTGGACTCGTTTCGATCGCCACAGGGGGTCGGAGAGGAATTTCCCAGATTTTTTTTTCCCCATATTGGCCCTGGGGTTTTCACTCTGGGTTTTCGCCTCTCCCTGGAGATCACATGGTCTGGAATGGGGGGGTGGGGGTGAGTTAATAGGTTGTGATGAACAAAGCATCGTAGCTGTGAGGGACAGCTCGGTGGATAGGATATTAGTATGTAGATAGGCTGGAAAATTGGGCGGGGATCCTGGATTCAGGATTCAATCCTGGACCGGGGAGCGGCGCGGGCTTGGAGGGCCGAAGGGCCTGTTCCTGTGCTGTATTGTTCTTTGTTCTTTGTTTATGTACACTCCTCTGGTACATTAATAGTCCAATGATTGAGGTATTAGATTTTTTATTAAATACTGGATATTTATTTTTCCTTCGCACAGCACTTGTGTTTCTGTTGTTCCGCTAACAATGAAGGTAAATTCAGCTCCTCATTCTCAAAGAGAGTGGTATTGAGAGAGGGCAGGATCAGAGAGAAGGGTGGGGCATCGACTCCAACCACAGGGGCTGTGGGAACAACTATAGGCAGACTTTTCTGGACTGCTCAGCCAGAACAGTGGCTCGGACACTAGCAGAGGAAGTGATACTGCGATGGGGTGTTTCACTGCACTTAAGGCTTAGATCAAGGCTCTCGCTTTGCAGGGAGGGTAATGAAGCAAGCTTGTGCCCTGCCGGGAATCAAGCAGCGATTCCATGTCCCATACCACCCGCAGAGTTTAGGAATGATGGAATGGGTGAACAGGACTTTTAAAAACAGTCTGACAAAGGCCTTAGTGGAGACAGGACAGGGCTGGGTAAAAGTCTTGCCTGCTATGCTAATGAAAATGCGAGCAACCCCAGCTAGAGGGACGGGACTGACGCGCTTTGAACTAATGACCAGGAGGGCCATGGCGCTTCCTGATGGTGTAGTGACTGGGAGCACAGAGGTCTGTAATGCACGGGAGAGGCTGTTCTATTTAGTCCGACACCTGGCTGCACAACTGTACAGTTTAAAAGGGGAGGTGGTAGATTCACAGAGAATCAGAGACTGGGAAAGAGAGAAGGAAAGTATTCGAACCCAGAACCCCAAGGTAATGGTCAAAGTTCTTCCTGAATGAACAGGTCTGCAGCCCTGGTGGGTAGGACCCCACAAGGTGATTGTTTCAAGGGATACATGTGCCTTGGTAGATATGAAAGGTTCGCCGAGGTGGAAACACTACATGCAATTAAAACTGTATAAATAACCTAAAGAGACCTAACCTTCCCCCGACTGGTGGGGATAATGTTACCCTTTTTCCCCAGATTCATACTTTTGTTGGTGAGCCATACAGGGACTTGGGAGGCACCAACGATCCACGTGGAGGGGATACCTGCCTACATCCGGGACAATACGTCCAGCTCCCCACAGTGGCGGCAGGGGGCGGGGGGGGGGGGGGGGGGGGGGGGGTCGTGGGGGTGGGGGGGGGGGAGTGAATGGATTAAGAAACCGGACACCTAGATTTCGGACCGAATGACCCCTGCTCGCCACCGGACGCAAGTGATCACGCCAGTATGGAAAAAACCATGCTAAAATGCACTGACTACGCGCCCCTCGAGAGACCCGGAATGCCGACTAGGGTCAAAGACCCAGGCTGCGGATGGGCTGACACGGACTGGGGATCGGACACTGTGAGACACTCTACAGGATAGCGCTTCCTGCATGAACTGTGAAGGGGACACTGATTCCCCACACCGTCTGAAATGGACTAACAACAGAATCGGACTCAGAGGGAGACTTGGTAATTAAGGGGATATATGATGCACACACAGGGTTGGGAATGTAGGCTTATACATGTAACATTACGGGACCAGGATGGGGGATGTGGATATTCAGTCCATATTTAAATTTAATGGCGGGATGGGGCGATCTCGCTCCGCTTGTATGGGAACCCGGCCTTGAAGGTCAGTGCTGTTAGGAATACTGTACAGATATCCATTCCATCTGACGAAGGAGCAGCGCTCCGAAAGCTTATGGTATTTGCTACCAAATAAACCTGTTGGACTTTAACCTGGTGTTGTGAGACTTCTTACAGGAATACTGTACCCATGTAACAGATAGACTCGGGTGTAGGGAGATTAGATGTTATAACCTTAGTACTTGTGGATATCAAAAGTCTACTCGGTGCCCCTAATTGGTTGACCTCCCCTCGGATGGATTAGTTAGGATAGGGAAACCTAAAACCCAACTACACAATGGGGGAATTTTACCATTTTGAGTCTAAGTGCCGGATCTGAGCGTCAAATAGATCCGCGCCTGGAATCCTCTTTCCAGCGCGCCCATACGCGTTTTGCTGGCTCCGGCCCGGTCCGCGCTGTGGGTGGGGCTTAGCGCTGGCGGACCAATCGGAGCTCTGAACTGTGCACGCGCAGTTCGAAAAAAATCTGACAGCGCACCCGGGCGCGAAAAAAAAAGCAGAAAGCGGAGAGAGCGGCTCTCTGACGGTCATCCTCTGGTTGGGACTGGGGGGGAGCTCTAACCGATCATCCCCGGGGGCGGGGGGGGGGGGGGCTGTGACGTATCATCCCCTGGGAGGGGAGGGGATGTGACGTCTCATCCTCAGGTCGGGGGGGGGGTTCCGCGCCTGTCTGCGGCTGATCCCTCCTGGCACCATCACTGGTTCATTACCAGCCACAGCCATTTCTCCCACTCTCTCGCACCTGCAGGGAAGAGTAATCTGTGGCTGGCAGTGTACCAGTGATGGTGCCAGGAGGGATCGGCCACAGACAGGCAGCGGAACCCCCCAGACCAGAGGATGAGACGTCACCCCCCTCCCCCGCCCTCCCACCCCCCCTCCAGGGGATGATATGTCACACCCCCTCTCCTCCCGCCCCCTCAGGGGATGATCGGTCACACCCCCTCCCCCCCTCCCCCCAGGGCATGATCGGTCACACCCCCCCACTCCCCCCACCCCAGGGGATGATACGTCACACCCCGTCCCCTCCCACCCCCTCCCCCCCCCACCCCGAGGGGATGATCGGCCACACCCCCTCCCCTCCCAACCCGCCCCTACCCCAGGGGATGAGACGTCACACCCCCTCTCCTCCTCCCACCCCCTCCCGCCCCGACCAGAGGATGACCTGGGTCAAAGAGCCGTTGCAGTCTCTGACCCCGCTCTTCGGAGGCTGCAGCGGCGACTTCAGACTTTTATTTTGCGGGTCGGTAACAGCGCGGACGCGGATCGGGCCAGAAGACGGTAAAGTGGGATTTGGTGTAGAGTTGGGCGCGCGGTTCATTCAGTCGCGCCGCCCGATTCGGGCGTGGGCTGGACCCCCGCCAAATCAGGTGTCGGTAAAGGCGCGATCTGCTCAGATTCGGGTGCAGATCGCGTGAAAGGCCCGACGCCCAACTTTACCACGATTTCGGGCGCGAGATTTTGGTAAAATTAGGCCCAATGTCACGATGGTATCTTAGAAATAACGTATAACGTCTCCACGTTGTTGGAAGTTTTACTCTCCAAATGCAACGATCACTCCTGTTCCATTAAATGGGCAAAAATTAGACTACAGGAGACCATAGACAACGATAATTATAGGATAACCCCGGAATCTCGGCTACACAGGTGGAGTGAGAAAATCATTTTGGGAGACATTGGAGGGTTATTTGGCAGCTCGCTGAGACAAACAGCTATGCCTCCTGGGTCGCCACGGAAGTCGGAAAAGGGCTACAATATGGGGCATATGGAACTGAGTATGCACTGGCTGCCATAGACCTACAAGGAGAGGGGCTCCTGTAGGTCTTGGACAAGGTATCTGTGGGTATAATTAACACCACCCAAGCACCAGCAAAGGGAGATTCGATTGATAGTATCTGGGCTGACACCGAGGACTTGAGATTCGGGACTATCCCGCGGCACCTGTTCACCTCCCCATACGAAGTAAACCTCCTTAACATACACAGGGACAGGCACGAACTGGTGGTCACAAGACCAGGCGGCGGGCCAGCAGAGGGAGGGATAACATTTATTGTGGCAGTCCCATAGGGGAATCCATCCAAACGAACCTTTAGGGGCAGCTATTGTTTTGAGTCACTGGGCACAGTGCAGGAGGGCTGGGTCTATCGGACCGGATCCAGGGGATATATAGCACACCAAAGAGACCTGGCATACCTGAGCACTGCGGAGTGCTGTTCGGAGTTGGCACATTACATAGTGTGTGCCTGTTGGACCCTTGAACCCTTGTCAAATAACAGCAAGGTAATAGCTGATGTTCTGCCATTAAAAGAAGCTTTCAAAGCCGTACAGGTCGGCCCGGCGCAATGGTGTTTCATCACACCAGAGACAGAGATAATCACGGGGGTGCTGCCTGTGTGGCAGCAGTCACAGCTTCCATCTGCAAGTCACAGACTCTTTAACAGTGGGGGAATTTCACCTCCCCGGATGAACATCAGGCTGTCTATATGGGGCCTGGTGAGATGACTCACTGTACATTGACAAAACACCAAGCAGAATAATCCGACAGGCCATGCACCAAGCAATGGTGTATTTGGAATATGTCAGACAATCAACAGATCAGATAAGCAAGGGGAGGATCCAGGTGGACTTATCTATCCAGACCACCTAAACGGGTGGAGCCTCTGGGACACAATATTGGTGGGATATATTCGTTCCAGGGTCAGTAGGCAACCGATTAACAGATGGGTGGGAGATAATTAGAATAGGGATGACTGTGGTGTGGACCATGGATATGTGCTGTCTACAATGGAAAATGGGTAAAACTCAGACTGTCCTTCAACATACCCCACTAGCAGGCCTCAACTTCGGGAAGGGGAGAAGCTGGTGGCTGTTACTCACAGTGATTTAGGACACTTTCCATGATCTGGAGGGCTGGCCACCCGAAGGATCCTGTACCATGTCCTCAACAATGACCAAAGCAGGAGAGCTTCCATGAGGACAGGCAACAATATCCACAAGGCATAGTTTAGGATACAAAAGGATGCACAGACACCAATAGATGTCTATTCGTGGCTTTCTTGGGTATGACCAAGAGCCATCAGGGGGGATTGTTGTAGGGCAATATCAGGGACCGTGTCTTTTATATTTTAAGTTATACGTCCGTTCATATTTTATTTAATTTCAGTATAATACATGCAGGGCTACATAGAGCAAGCCCAGAGAGCCAGGCCTTACCAGAGGGAAGGAAAGGGTTAACGCAGACAGCTAGAGGCCTGCTCTGCCACCAGATAATGATTAACGCATGCTATCAACTTCTGATGCGCAGGAGATCGTTCTGAATTATCACGACAATGGGAGAACCGGCATTAAGACAGCCAGGCTCCATATAGTTTAGGGAGGGCATAGTCTTCTGTAAAACACAATCATCTAGCGGGGGGGGGGGGGAGGAATGATTCACATATAAAAGCAAATTACTGCAGATGCTGGAATCTGAAACCAAAAGAGAAAATGCTGGAAAATTTCAGCAGGTCTGACAGCATCTGTAAGGAGAGAAAAGAGGTAACATTTCAAGCCCGGATGACCCTTTGTCAAAGCTGACAAAGATTCACAAAGTGACAATGATTCACATATCGTTGTAAATCAGTTGGGCAAGTACAACACTTTGATATTATAATCGGGTAAACGGAACTGTCCAACGAACTGATTAATGAAGCTGGACTGAACAATGCAGTCTGCATAACGAGATTAGAAGAACCATCTTGTATGCGACTCAAGGAATTAATATGCTAATGTAAACCTTTGTGACTCGAAAAAGTATATTAATCTGTACCAATCTAACAGAGTTAAAGTCCAACAGGTTTATTTGGTAGCACAAGTTTTTGGAGCGCTGCTCCTTCATCAGGTGAGCGACACTCCGAAAGCTTGTGCTACCTAATAAACCTGTTGGACTTTAACCTGGTAGTGTGAGACTTCTTACAGTGCTTACCCCAGTCCAACGCCGGCATCTCCACTTCCAATCTAACAGAGGCAGAGAAGGACTCGCAGGAAACCTGAGATTTCAGGCCAGTTTCCAGCTCTCACTCATGCATGCGGAATAAAAACTTTTCTTGAAGTTCGACACGGTCTCCAAGGCTCAACTGGTTTAATTTTCCTCCTACACTAGCAAGACCAAATCCTTCACAATCCAAAGGTAAAAATAAACAAAAGGTCAATTCAACTCTGAAGGAAGCTCTCAGGTGTTATTTATATATGCACAAAGCTTTTGATCAAAGTCCTCTGTGAAATTCAATCCAAGCTGGTGAAAGTGCTGTTGATCTTCTGTAAGGGTGTACTAAGTGCAATCTCCCAGACTCTCCCACTTGGTGCACTGGGGGAATCAGACCAACTTGATCCTTCCTACCCAAATTTAAAGTGGAATTGGGTTGAATTGCAAAATCTGACCCTGTTATTCCTTATACACCTGTGACTGTGTGGCCAAATTTCCCTCCAACTCGATTTTCAAGTTTGCTGATGACACCACCGTAGTGGGTTGGATCTCAAACAATAACGAGACAGAGTACAGGAAAGAGAGAGAATCTGGTGAACTGGTGTGACGATAATAATCTCTCCCTCAATGTCAACAAAATGAAGGAGATAGTCATCGACTTCAGGAAGAGTATTGGAGGGCATGCCCCCGTCTACATCAATGGGAATGAAATGGAAATGGTTGAGAGCTTCAGGTTTCTAGGTGTCCAGATCACCAACAACCTGTCCTGGTCCCCCCATGCCGACACTATAGTTAAGAAAGCCCACCAACGCCTCTGCTTTCTCAGAAGACCAAGGAAATTTGGCATGTTCGCTATGATTCTCACCAACTTTTACAGGTGTACCATAGACAGCATTCTTTCTGGTTGTATTTCAGTTTGATATGGCTCCTGCTCTGTCCAAGACCACAAGAAACTACAAAGGGTCATGAACGAAGCCCAGTCCATCATGCAAACCAGCCTCCCATCCATTGACACTGTTCACACTTCCCGATACCTCGGAAAAGCAGCCAGCATAATTAAGGACCCCACGCACCCCAGACATACTCTCTTCCACCTTCTTCCGTCGGGAAAAAGATACAAAAATCTGATGTCACGTACTAACCGACTCTAGAACAGCTTCTTCCCTGCTGCCGTCAGACTTTTGAATGGACATACCTCAAATTAAGGTGATCTTTCTCTACACACTATCTACGACTGTAACACTACATTCTGCACTCGCTCCTTTCCTTCTCTATGAACGGTATTCTTTGTATAGTGCACAAGAAACAATACTTTTCACTATATACTAATACATGTGACAATAAATCAAATCAAATCAAATCAAATGTTACTCAGGTTGCACCTTTCATCTCCAGTAGAATTTAAAGGCAGTCACCCAGCTCTTGGTGGTCTGATTGTCAATGCATTTTAAAGCATACCCACCATTGTTTGTCTGAGGATCTGGTCAGTGGAGGTGCTGAAACCACTGAAGATCACATTAATCCTCATACCTAATCCTCTTTCTCACACCTCACATCCCTCTCATCCCACAATCTCTTCTGATTACAAGTTGCAATGGTGAAAACATGCACCTCTTACTTCCCCCCCACCCCCTCACTTTACCCTTGTGCCTTTTCCCTCACCAACACACAAGAAGTGGAATCTGGCCGGGCAGCGGAGGAACAGTGAGATGAGCGGATAATGAAGTCAAAAGTTAAAGTTAATTTATTAGTGTCACAAGTAGACGTACATCAACACTGCAGTGAAGTTACTGTGAAAACCCCCTAGTCGCCACACTCCAGCGCCTGTTCGGGTACACTGAGGGAGAATTTAGCATGGCCAATGCACCTAACCAGCACACCTTTCGGACTGTGGGAGGAAACTGGAGCACCCGGAGGAAACCCAAGCAGACACGGGGAGAATGTGCAAACTCCACACAGACAGTGACCCAAGCCAGGAATCGAACCTGGGTCTCTGGTGCTGTGAGGCAGTAATGCGAACCACTGTGCCACCGTGCCGTCCCTTTTGCTGCACGGCGCCCCATGCCACCTCACTGCACCCTTTATGTGATTTCACATTCGCAGCCACCAGCCCAGTCACTGACACTGTTCATTGCTCTTGGCAGTTGGATCAGAGGCAGAATCTACATGCGGTGATGAAACACTGGGGATGAATGTGCTGCAGGCAGGCCTGTGGGCAGGGATAGGACTGAATCCAGCTCCGAGGGGGGCAAAGCCGCACGCCTGATTTGCCGAAGAGAGTTCAGATGAGGACTTTGATGGGGCAGCCCACAAGAAGTATGATGGTATGCAGAGTGAAATGGCTGCTGCTTTGGGAAGTCTATTATACTGTGCAAGAGGCCAGCCATCGTGTTAAAATCTTTGCTTCTTCCTCAATAATGGTGGCTCGTTCGATGACTTTTGCCTTTCACTTTGCAGAAGAATATGGTCCTCATTAGGGGACGGAACCTCGGAGAGTGAGGGGCACACAATTCAAGGAGATCCTTGATCCAGGGGGGCACGGTGGCACAGTGGTTCGTACTGCTGCCTCACAGTGCCAGGGACCCAGGTTCAATTCCCGGCTTGGGTCACTGTCTGTGCGGAGTCTGCACGTTCTCCCCGTGTCTGCGTGGGTTTCCTCCGGGTGCTCCGGTTTCCTCCCACAGTCCGAAAGACCTGCTGGTTAGGTGCATTGACCCGAACAGGCGCCGGAATGTGGCGACTAAGGGAATTTCACAGTAACTTCATTGCAGTGTTAATGTAAGCCTTACTTGTGACTAATAAATAAACTTTAACTTTAACTTTAGATCCCAAGAGACAACATTTAAATTGTCATTGACAGGGACGATCATTTTGACCCATGATTACAAACTATCCTCCAAATGAACATCAGGGATTTTGTACAGGTACAGGAATGCCGTAGGCCCATCTGATGATGCCCTAGACTAAGGCAGTCTCCAACCAGGCCAGACTGTGCCTGCTTCTCTCAGCTGCTGCTTCACTGTTCCTCAGTGTACCCCAAACAGGCGTCAGAGTGTGGCGACTAGGTGACTTTCACAGTAACTTCATTGCAGTGTTAATGTAAGCCCACTTGCGACACTATTAAAAAATTTTTAAAAAATCATTCTAGTGCTGAGATCAATGTAATCACAGGCATATCAAAACATGCTATCTTGGTCTCTGCAATGTGATGGTGATTTGCAAACCGGTTGGTCCTTTACAATTCTTCTGCACATGCCTGCTGAACACTCTAAAACTAAAGTTTAGCAGTACAACATCAGGAATTATGGTGTCTTTGCTACTTGATTGAAGGTACGATTCCAGGGGGTGACAAGAGTCCCCAACTGTTATCACAAGTGGGGTGTGACCTCCTTGTACAGAATCTCTTGCTGAGGTTGGGTTACCTCTGCCACATACGATAAACATACTGTACTATCTGAATATCAGTATGCAGTGCTGGTTCTGTCTCTAACCTCCTTTCCTGCTACTCCTCCCCCAGCATAGCTGTTGCTCCCACTCATTGCTTTGTAACAAAAGCCCTGAGAATGACGGGTTAGTATGTTGGCCTTTTCCAAATTGCTTATGCATGGCAGGAGTTTCAGGGTGACAGTTAGTACCTCACAATTAAAGTGTTAAAGTTTATTTATTAGTGTCACAAGTCGGCTTACATTAACACTGCAATGAAATTATTGTGAAAATCCACTAGTCGCCACACTCTGGTGTTTGTTCGGGTACACTGAGGGAGAATTTAGCATGGCCAATACACTTAACCAGCACGTCTTTCAGACTGTGAGCGAAAGTGGAGGACCTGGAGGAAGCCCACACAGACACAGGGGAACGTGCAGACTCCGCACAGTGACCCAAGCCAGGAATCGAACCAGTGTCCCTGACTCTGTGAGACAGCAGTGCTAACCACTGCGCCACCGTGCAGTGTTAATATATAAAATTACTACAGCTAAATGCACAGTTAGATCAAACACAGCCCTAATGTACTGAAGAATTTGTCCCCATTAATCTTTTGGTAGTAAAATGACTTGCACATAATTTGAAACCCTAAGTGCTGAAGGCAATTGATGTTCTCATTGGTGATTGTGGAAATAGCAGTGAAGCATAAAGGTCAGCTTCGGATTAAACATTTCAGAGACAATTTGCAGATGACTGCCCCAAGTTAGCTTGTTCTAAGGCAGCACAGACCCTACAAGGTGATGAATAATAAGCTGCAGATGTGTGGTTAACACACATGGAATCCATTCGCTCTTTCAGCTCAGCTGCAGGAATGAGAAGATCTTTCTCTTGGAAACACAATGCGCCCGAACAAATATAATCATTGCAACAGACAAAGCTGTATTGGAAGATAGCAATAACAGGAAGAGGAAAGGTAATGGGTAATATTCCCACATTCCCATAAAATCCGATATGTAGTTAAAAAGATGGACAATTATTCCTGAATCAGTGAAGGTAGCAGATCTTTCAGGGGGGACTGTTTGCAGAGGCATAAAGATGATGACAGCATGAGGATGATGATTGTATGGAGAGTGCCATTTTCTAACCATCATCAAATCTGCAAATGATTCATGCAAGAAATCTTAATTTGACAGAGATTTTATTTCTGCATTTAATTTTATAAGTAGTAAGCTTGGCACTTTGAGTAAGTTCAGGAGAGGTGAGATGGTTTATCAACAGGCAGTTTCATTCTAGTTTGTGAGGCAGCGGGGTTACTGCAAGGCATTAATTTCTGCTTCATTAGAAACTGGAGTAGCGTGGCCTGTGAAGGATGGGCGTGTTCCGAGGGCCATGTGACTGCCGAGAACCCTATGGGTCCCGCCAGCCGGAAGCTGAGCCAATCGGCAGGAGGGCGAGGACCACGGGCTGAGAAAGGACTGGCAGTTGCAGCTCGAGAATCCAGAGGAGCTGTCACACTTGTAGTCTACTCTTTCCTTGTTGTACATGTATATATCCATATATTATCTACTCTGGTGGCAATAAAGCCTTTATAGATAAAGTTGCATTGAGTCACCCTAGATCTATTACATGGGCGACGAGGCAAATATTGAAGTTGCTGGGGCTTGAAGCGTCCAGCTAGAGCGGCAAGAGACTTGAGCATCGAGAGTAAGAAGTAAGGTACATAAACTCATTTTGCAATGCCACTGATAGGAAAGATTGAGCCAGAGGCCGATGACTGGGAACAGTGTATCGAAAGGCTGCGATAATATGTTGTTGCAAATGAAATAACCTCTGAAGACAAGAGGAAGGTTATTTTGCGAACAGTCTGTGGCTCACAGACTCACAGTTTAGTGAGAACATTCACATTGTCACACATTTGGTGAGGCGACATGATAGCACAGTGGTTAGCACTGCTGCCTCACAGCGTCAGGTACATGGGCCTGATTCCCGACTTGGGTCATGACTGTTTGTGTGGAGTTTGCACATTCTCCCCGTGTCTGTGTGGGTTTCCTCCGAGTGTTCAGGTTTCCTCCACACTCCAAAGATGTGCGGGTTAGGTGGATTGGCCATGCTAAATTGTCCCTTAGTGTCAGGGGGATTAGTTAGGGTAGGTGCATGGGGTTACAGGGATAGGGCCTGGGTGAGATTGTGGTTGGTGCAGACTCGATGGGCCAAATGGCCTCCTTCTGCACTGTAGGGATTCTATGATTCTAGGATTCTACAAAGTCACTTGACCAGATTGTGGAGCTGGCCAAAAGTCATGCTAACCCCCTCCCCTCGACCATCATGTTGAGATACGAATTTCAAATGACAATCCGTGATACAGGGGAGACCATTTCAGATTTCATGGCAAGACTTAGGGGATTGGCAGGACACTGCGAATTCGGCCCAGCATTAACTGATATGTTAAGGGACAATATAACCTCTGGTATAAGCAGCCCAATAATTCAAAAGGGTTACTGACAGAGACCAAAATCATCATAGAATCGCTACAGTGTAGAAGGAGGCCATTCGGCCCATCAAGCCTGCACTGACCACAATCCCACCCAGCCCCTATCCTCATAGCCCCACATATTTACCCTGCTAGTCCCCCTGACACTAAGTGGAAATTTAGCATGGCCAATCAAGCTGACCCGCAACATCTTTGAACAGTGGGAGGAAACTGGAGCACCCGGAGGAAACCCACGCAGACACGGGGAGAATGTGCAGACTCCGCACAGACAGTGACCCAAGCCAGGAATCGAACCTGGATCCCAGGCGCTGTGGAGCAGCAGTGCTAACCACTGTGCTACCGTGCCGCTCTGTGGAGCTGGCCCAGGTCACTGAATCCGTGGAGCAGAGAATAACAGAGTTGCAAGGTTTGCAAGGCATGCCAAACGTTTATTGTGGGAAACGGCCGTGGTGCAAAACAGCCCAGGAGCGGGTGCAGCAGTGCCCAGTGGCAGAGGTGTAACAGTGAAGACTGAAGTGTGCTTTCAACGTGGAGGAGAACACTCCCAAGATGTTTGTCGATTCAACTGTGTGCTTTAAGTGTAACAGGAAAGGTCACTGAGAGTCATGGAACAAAGCAACCAGTACAATCAGTGCAAAGGGAAAAAACAGCGACTGCTAATTTAACTCCTGTAAACAATCTGGATGAGGAAGGAGCCAGGCAAGGGACCTGAGTTGTTCACCCTAAATCAGGCCCAGCTAAACAAAGTGCCCCCCTGTAGAGATAACTTTGCTGGTAAACGGCAAAGCACTAAAAAGTTAAAGTTCATTTATTGGTGTCACAAGTAGGCTTACATTAACACTGCAATGAAATTACTGTGAAAATCCCCTAGCCTCCGGCGCCTGTTCGGGCACACTGAGGGAGAATTTAGCATGGTCAATTCACCTAACCAGCGCGTCTTTCGGACTGTGGGAGGAAACCGGAGCACCCGGAGGAAACCCACGCAGACACGGGGAGAACGTGCAGACTCCGCACAGACAGTGACCCAAGCCAGGAATTGAACCCGGGTCCCTGACGCTGTGAGGCAGCAGTGCTAACCAGTGTGTCACCAAGTGGATACAGGGGTAGCTGCCATAGTGACATGGGAACAGGTATTTTGTCGTCTGCAAATGGGGCTCCAATCATTAAGACTTAGTGAATCAAGTGTCATGTTGTCCCCGTATACTCAAGAGACACTGCAGACTTTAGGTGTCGCAACAGGAACAGTGGCATATCAGAACCAGAAAGCAAAGCTGACATGCTGGCAATCAAGGGTCTCATAGTTTGTTTAATGGGATGTGATTGATTAAAACAGGCTAAATTATCTGGAATTATTAAACCTGAGGAGAGCAGTAATGGACACAGGGTATACCCAGGCGAACCCTGCAGTTAGCTCAAGGCTGCCAAGTCTGGCTACTGGAATTCCGGTGGAGAATTGGGGTCTGAGCAATCCATGGATGAGGAGACGGTGGAGCCTGAAGCTGCTGATCCAGGATTAATGAGCCGGCCATTCCCAACTGTCTCGTCTGGCCCTCCAAATGCACACGAGCCTGCCCCTGAACTGAGGCACTCTAACAGAGCCAGGAACATCCTGGCCTGTCTGAACCTTTGAAGAGTTTTCCAGAGGTTTTTCTGGATGTCCTTCTTGTATAAGATGTGATGTGCCTACTGATATTGTTCTTTGTTTCTCCTTGGGAGATTTTGGATTTTGGGGGAAAGCAGTGTTAGTAGCATGACCCTCGCATGTGTGTTCCGAGGGCCACGTGACCAGCGAGGACCCAAGTGATCTTCACACAAAGGGTTGTGAATCTGTGGAATTCCCTGCCCAGTGAAGCAGTTGAGGCTACCTCATTGAATGTTTTTAAGGCAAGGATAGATACATTTTTGAACAGTAAAGGAATTAAGGGTTATGGTGAGCGGGCGGGTAAGTGGAGTTGAGTCCACGACAAGATCAGCCATGATCTTATTGAATGGCGGAGCAGGCTTGAGGGTCCAGATGGCCTACTCTTGCTCCTAGTTCTTATGTTCTTATTATGATCGCTCCAGTGGGAAAATGAGCCAATTGGCAGGAGGGCATGGGCCACAGGTCAAAGAGGGACATACTGCTGCAAATATAGTAAATAATAGAGTTGTAGCACAGGTGTCCAGAGTCTTGGAGCCTACTCTTATCTTGTTATACATTATATATATATTATGTACTCTGTTGGCAATAAAACCTTTACAGTTAAAGCTATATTGAGTCACCCTTAATCTATTACAGAAACATTTCAATAAAAGAGGCAGCAAATAATTTTTTGAGACTAATTTGGCATTTTTAACTTCCTAATTGCCAAGTGAAAAACAGATTGAATGCTGGAGAAAGCTTTTGGTGCCAGATGAAATATGCTTTGCAACCAAACAGATAAATTGCTGGATTAGCTGCCTCAGTGAGATCCAGCCCCAAGACTGAAACTCTGCACCATAACCAATGAACGGACTCGCCTCGAATTCCCTGACCTCTATTCCCAAACTTGTGAGTCATACAAATGTCAAGGATGCTCTGAGACTGACAGCATGCATAACTAGTCCTGTGTAACTCAGAGACATAAATAAAACATACTGCTGCAAATATAGTAAATAATAGAGTTGTAGAGGTTTACAGCATGGAAACAGACCCTTCGGCCCAACTTGTTCATGCTGCCCAGTTTTTACCACTGATTTAGTCCCAATTGCCCGCATTTGGCCCATATCCCTCTATACCCATCGGACCTATGTAACTGTCTAAATACTTCTTAAAAGATAAAATTGTACCCGCCTCTACTACTACCTCAGGCAGCTCATTCCAGACACTCACCACCCTCTGTGTGAAAAGATTGCCTCTCTGGACCCTTTCGTATCTCTCCCCTCTCACCTTAAACCTATGGGCTCTAGTTTTAGACTCCCCTACCTTTGGGAAAAGATGTTAACTATCTATCTTATCTATGGCCATCATTGTTTTAATGTCCAAGTAGTATGAGGTACTTCAAAATGGCGGCACGGTGGCCCAGTGGTCAGCACTGCTGCCTCATGGCACCAAGGACCCAGGTTCGATTCCCGGCTTGGGTCATTGTCTGTGTGGATTCTGCACGTTCTCCCTGTGTCTGCGTGGGTTTCTTCCTGTTTCCTCCTATAGTCTGAAAGACGTGCTGGTTAGGTGCATTGGCCATGCTAAATTCTCGCCCAGTGTTCCCGAACAGGCGCCGGAGTGTGGCGACTCGGGGATTTTCACAGTAACTTCATTGCGGTGTTAATGCAAGCCTACTTGTGACACAAATAAAATAAACTTTAAACTTTAGAATTGTACTGCAGTCAGGGCAGGGAACAAGGATGGGATAGAGGCTAGCTCGCCGGAGGGTGAGGTCACATACAAGAGCTGCTACAGAGGGCTCAGGTGAGGAGCTAAATGGGCTGGACTACAGCAAAGTTCTGGTGGATTTACACAGCAAAATGCATTGGGAAGGCTGCCAGAAAGCTTCCGTTCAATGTCAAGAGGCATGGAGTGACCAGCACCAATTTGGCACAAGACTTTATGCAGAGTTTACAGTCTATTTGTCCAACATGGAACTGATGATCAACTCCGTCAACATATGGACCCAACAAAGATGCAACTTCTGATAGCCGGTGTCTTAGCTTCCATCACAGCAGCAGCAGCTTGCACCAGAGGCCTGAGCGGAAACTTAGATTGATGTCTTGTGAGGCCAACTTGCTGTGTGTTTCAAGAAATGGCCAGAGAGCAAAGGCTATGGGCCATGACAACATCCCGGCTGTAGTACTCAAGACTTGTATTCCAGAGTTAGAATCATCGAATCATAGAATTCTACAGTGCAGAAGGAGGCCATTTGGCCCATTGACTCTGCACTGATCACTGTCTGCACAATCCCACCCAGGCCCTATCCCCATCTCCCCATTCATTTACCCTAGCTAGTCCCTCTGACACTACGGTCAATTTAGCATGGCCAATCAACCTAACCCGCACAACTTTGGACTGTGGGAGGAAACCGGGGCACCCGGAGGAAACCCACGCCGACACGGGGAGAACGTGTAAGCTCCACACAGACAGTGACCCAAGCCGGGAATCGAACCCGGGTCCCAGGCACTGTGAGGCGGTAGTGCTAACCACTGTGCCTCCGTGCTGTGTACAGTACAACACTGGCAACTGCGGAGCATTGTGAAAAATCACCCAGGTATGTTCTGTCCACCAAAAAGCAAGACAAATCCAAACCAGCTAATGATCACCTCATCATTTTCTATCATCAGCAACGTGATGGAAGGTATCATTGACAAGTAATATAATGTGGCACTCACACAGCAATAACTTACCTACTGATGTTCAGCTTGGTTCCACAAGGGCCATTTGGTTCCAGATATCACTACAGCCTTGGTCAAAACATGGACAAAAGAGCTCAATTCAAGAGGAGAGGTGAGAGTGTCTGCCCTTGACATCAAGGCAATATTTGACCGAGTGTGTCATCAAGGAGCCCTAACAAAATGGAAGTCAATGGGAATCGGGAAAGCTGTCCACTAGTTAGAATCATGCCTAGCACAAAGGAAGGTTGTGGTTGTTGGAGGTCAATCATCTCTGCTCCAGGCATCACTCAGGAGTTCCTCAGGGAAGTGTTCTAGTTGTTTTCGAGGAAGTGACGAAGATGATTGATGAGGGTAGGGCAGTGGATGTTGTCTACATGGACTTCAGTAAGGCCTTTGACAAGGTCCCTCATGGCAGACTGGCACAGAAGGTGAAGTCGCATGGGATCAGAGGTGAGCTGACAAGGTGGATACAGAACTGGCTCGGTCATAACTGACAGAGGGTAGCAGTGGAAGGGTGCGTTTCTGAATGGAGGGCTGTGACAAGTGGTGTTCCTCAGGGATCAGTGCTGGGACCTTTGCTGTTGGTAATATATATAAATGATTTGGAAGAAAATGTAACTGGTTTGATTAGTAAGTTTGCGGACGACACAAACGTTGGTGGATTTGCGGATAGCAATGAGGACCGTCAGAGGACACAGCAGGATATAGATCGGTTGGAGACTTGGATGGAGAGATGGCAGATGGAGTTTAATCTGGACAAGTGTGAGGTCATGCATTTTGGAGATCTAATACAGATGGGAAATATACAGTAAATGGCAGAACTCTTAAGAGTATTGATAGGCAAAGGGATCTGGGTGTACAGGTACACAGGTCACTGAAAGTGGCAACGCATGTGGAGAAGGTAGTCAAGAAGGCATATGGCATGCTTGCCTTCATCGGCCGGGGCAATGAGTTTAAAAATTGGCAAGTCATGTTGCAGCTTTATAGAACCTTCGTTAGGCCGCACTTGGAATATAGTGTTCAATTCTGGTCGTCACACTACCAGAAGGATGTGGAGGAGATGTACGAGGCAAGTGCTTTACACAGAGGGTGGTTGGTGCCTGGAACTCGCTGCTGGGCTGGGTAGAGGAAGCAGATACGATAGCGACTTTTAAGGGGCATCTTGACAAAAACATGAATAGGATGGGAATAGAGGGATATGGTCCCCGGAAGGGTAGGGGGTTTTAGTTCAGTCAGGCAGCATGGTCGGTGCAGGCTTGGAGGGCCGAAGGGCCTGTTCCTGTGCTGTAATTTTCTTTGTTTTTTGTTCTTGTTCTTCGTGTAACTATCTCAACTGTGTCGTTAATGATCTCCTTTCCATTATGAGATCAGAAGTGGGGATGTTCATTGGTGATGGCACAATGTTCAGCATCACTCTTGACTTCCCAGACACTGAAGCAGTCCATGTCCACATTCAGGTTTGGGCTGATAACTGGCAATTGACTTTTGTACAACATAAGTGGCAGGCAATTACCGCCTCCATAAGAGAAAATCTAACCATCGCTCCTTAACATTCAATGGCATTCCCATCACTGAATCCCCCACTATCAATATCTTGGGGTTTACCATTAACCAGAAACTAAACTGGACCAGCCATATAAAGTACCAAGAATTCTGTGATGTGTAACTCACTTCATGTCCCCAAATCCCATCCACCAACTTCAAGGCATAAGTCAGGATCATAGAATCCCTACAGTACAGAAAGAGGCCATTCGGCCCATCGAGTCTGCACCGACCACAATCCCACCCAGGCCCTACCCCCACATCCCTACATATTTTACCCTCTAATCCCTCTAACCTACGCATCTCAGGACACTAAAGGGCAATTTTTAGCATGGCCAATCAACCTAACCCACACATTTTTGGACCGTGGGAGGAAACCGGAGCACCCGGAGGAAACCCACGCAGACACGAGGAGAATGTGCAAACTCCACACAGACAGTGACCCAAGCCGGGAATCGAACCCAGGCCCCTGGAGCTGTGAAGCAGCAGTGCTAACCACTGTGCCACTGTGCTGCCCCAGGAGTATGCTGACTCTGTTCTTGCCTCTCTTTCTCTCCACAGCTATTATTGCCTTGCTGAGTTTATTCACCATTTTTCTGTTTTCATTTCAGATTTACTGCATCCACAGTATTTTGCTTTTCTGTTCCCTCAGCTCTCAAGGTTTAAAACATTTTTTTATAGACAGCACACAGAATTTCAACTAAACTTTGCTAGCATGAGATGTTCTAAAACTAATTAAACTCAAACTGCTTGCAAAACAGAATTACATCCAGGACCCTGCTAACCCCTGTAAATAACTGCTGGTTAAAGCCATTTCTATTATCTCCCAGGCCACCTGGTCACATGATCAGTTACTGGAAGCCTGGTGCTTTGCCAGACTATCCTTTCAGAGAAATTTAGCTTTTAAAGGGACCATCAGCCTAACATGAAATAACATAGAGGTCTCTTCCTCCAAATCACATGGGCCATCGCACGATGGAACAATGCTGACAAAAGTCCAACTTCAATCAAAAAGATTTGATGATGAAGCTGACCCAATCAGGGTCGCATCAGGAAAGTGTGCTAAAACAATAACAACCTACATTTATGTAGCACCTCTAATATGCCAAGATGTTTCACTAGCGCATTATTAAATAAAATTTGGCACCAAGTGATAACAATTTCACAACAAATAGGAGCAGGAGTCAGCCATTTTGCACCTCAGTTCTGCTCTACCATTCAATATGATCATTGCTAATCCAATTGTGGCCTTAACTCCACTTTCCTGCCTGTCCTCCCACAAGCCTTGATTCCTTTATAAGGAAATACATTCAATCAGATGATCAAACGTTTGGTCATAGAGGTAGGTTTTAAGGGGTGTCTTAATGGAGGAAAGTGAGGGAGGCAAAGAAGTTTATGGAGGCAATTCCAGAGCTTATGACCTTGGCAGTTGAAAGCTCCTTCACCAATAGCAGAGAGCTAAAATCGGGGATGCTCAAGAGGGACGAATTGGAAGAGCGCAGATATCCTGGAGGGTTGTAGGGATAGACATTAATATATTAATTTATAGGCCTACCATGAGCACAATGTAATCTTGGAACAGAATGGCTCTTTGAAGGGTTTGGTTTTATCCAGTACCTAGCTCTGTGGTTCCCAGTGTGCCATGGCATAATTGTGTGCTGTGAAGACCCTCCAAGTGTACCACGAGAAAAGATTCAAATGATTCACATTTCATGTAATTAAACAAAACCTAACTTCAGTCTTCAGCTCTGTGGTTGGCATTTCCAAGACCTGACAAATCTTGGGCCTCCTGTGCAAGCACTGGCTGGGAAAGAGGCGCACATGTGTGGTTTCGATTTTTATGTTGGTCAGGCCCATGCTTAAGACCACCATTTTTTATTCCTTCGTGGGACATGGAATCACTGGCTGGCCAGCATTTATTGTAAGAAGTCTCACAACACCAGGTTAAAGTCCAACAGGTTTATTTGGTAGCAAATACCATAAGCTTTCGGAGCACTGCTCCTTCGTCAGATGGAGTGGAAATCTGCTCTCAAACAGTGCAAACAGACAGAATCAAGTTGCAGAATACTGATTAGAATGCGAATCCTACAGCCAGCCAGGTCTTAAATGTACAGACAAATGTACAGCTTATGGTATTTGCTACCAAATAAACCTGTTGGACTTTAACCTGGTGTTGTGAGACTTCTTACTGTGTTCACCCCAGTCCAACGCCGGCATCTCCACATCAGCATTTATTGCCCATACCCAGTTGCCCTCAGAGGGTAGTTGAGAGTCAACCGCATTTCTGTGGCTCTGGAGTCACATGTAGGCCAGACCAGGTAAGGATGGCAGATTTCCTTCCCTAAAGGACATTAGTGAAACAGATGGGATTTTCTGGCAATCGACAATGGTTTCATAGTCATCAGTAGATCCTTCATTCAAGATTTTTTGTATTGAATTCAAATTCTGCTGTGGTGGGATTTGAACCTAGAACATTAGCTGAGTTTCTGGATTAATATTCGAGTGATAATACCACTAGGCCATCGCCTTCCCTTGTCGCTGAAGACAAAGGCCGCTTGCACCTGCTCAAAAGACGAAAACTCAAAAAGAGTCCAAAAACCTTGGGAGAAGTGGGAGAGACAGGGAGAGGTTAAAAAAAAACAGTGAGAGGACAGGGAGAAGTTAAAAACAAAGTTCCCAATAAGGGAAGAAGACAGAGAAAATAGAAGATGTGTCTCAATTTTTTTTCGTATAGAAGTCTGCCATGGCATATCAAAGTTTGGGAACCACTGACCGAGCTTACAGTGGTTCACACTCCACGATGTGAGCTCCAGAGCCCTCTTGTGTTATCCATTGATAAGAACTCTTCCCTACTTCCCATTTTATTCACCTGGACAAGGCTGTAGAATGGCTGGATGTTTGAACGTCTGCATGCACAGTACAATGTTAAGTTAGTTAATATAAAAGTGGCACAGTGGTTAGCACTGCTGCCTCATGGTGTCAGGGACCCAGGTTCGATTCCCGGCTTGGGTCACTGTCTGTGCGAAGTCTGAATGTTCTTCCCGTGTCTGCGTGGGTTTCCTCCGGGTGCTCCAGTTTCCTTCCACAGTCTGAAAGACGTGTCAGTTAGGTGCATTGGCCATGCTAAATTCTCCATCAGTGTACCCGCGATAAGAAGTCTCACAACACCAGGTTAAAGTCCAACAGGTTTATTTGGTAGCACGAGCTTTCAGAGCGAATGCTCCGAAAGCCTGTGCTACCAAATAAACCTGTTGGACTTTAACCTGGTGTTGTGAGACTTCTTACTGTGCGCACCCCAGTCCAACGCCGGCATCTCCACATCAGTGTACCCGAACAGGCCCCAGAGTGTGGCGACTAGAGGAATTTCACAGTAACTTCATTGCAGTGTTAATGTGAGCCTACTTGTGACACTAATAAATAAACTTAATTTCTGAATGTAAACTAACTGTTTTCACCTCGCAAGGTGGTTGGCCTTACAATTGGACTTCATGGAACCATTTTGACGTTGCGGAGGCCAGCGTGTGGAGACATGACGTTATTTGTCCTGTCTGTCAGCACCCTCTACTGCCCAATGCTGAATGATTGAGTTGCAAAGTGGCAGCAATGCTGGAACCATTAGTGTGAACCCTGTTTGTGAACACGACTCCCACTTACCCGATGAAGGGGCAGCGCTCTGACAGCTTGTGGCTTTTGCTACCAAATAAACCTGTTGGACTTTAACCTGATGTTGTGAGACTTCTTACAGAACCATTAGTGTCATGAAGAACCCCAGAAACCTGAGCAGAAGGGCAGGAATCAATTGTGGGCTTATATCTTTCCGCAATTTTTAATATTTAACATAACGAGCCATGGAGTTTATGTTATTAAAAATAAGTAAGAGGCAGCTTTCTTTATACTTATTTATCTCTGCTTGCCATTTTATTTGAGGTCAATTGGACTAACAATCGAGAGAGATGTGAAACAGACTGCTGGATTTCTACTGCCCATTTTATTGTCACACAAAGTCAAAATGACCCTGGTTGAAGTTAACATGAACAAGTTAATGATTGCAGTGGGAGCTCTCAGATTGAAACAGTACGGGACTGGAGGAGGACATCTGGCACAGCATTGCCTGTGCTGGCTCTCTGAAGGTAGAATTCCACTGACCTTCCCCCATATCCTGCCAATAATTTCCCTTTCACTATTCTCATCCATTTCATTTTGCAAAATGACTATGCATTCTTGTACCATCATTGTCTTCGGCATTCTTCGACCACCATTCTTCTACCACCGGGCGGCACGGTGGCACAGTGGTTAGCACAGCTGCCTCGCAGCGCCAGTGACCCTGGGTTCGATTCCCGGCTCGGGTCACTGCCTGTGTGGAGTCTGATCATTCTCTCCGTGTCTGCGTGGGTTTCCTCCGGGTGCTCCGGTTTCCTCCCACAGTCCAAAGATTAGCGGGTTAGGTGGATTGGCCATGGTAAATTGCCTCTTAGTGTCAGGGAGACTGGCTAAGATGAATGCATGGGGTTGTGGGGTGGGACCTGGGTGGGATTGTGCAGACTCAATGGGCCGAATGGTCTCCTTCTGCACTGTAGAGATTCTATGATTCTCCAGCAGAGTGTTTATGTTCTCTATGTTGGAAAAATATTCTTCCAAACTCACCTTTATTCTCTTTTGGTGAAGACTTTAATTTACATCCTCCAGCCACCGAATCTCTTAATTACCAGTGAAAACTGCTTTTCCCACTTTACCATCTCCATGTCAAAGCGACATAAATATTAACCAAAACATCAAAATATAGCTTGAGGAGAAAATTAATCCTCAGAACATGGTGAGAATTAATAAGCAAACTTTATTAATCATAGTCATATGATCAAGAGAACTCGCCTACTGGGAAAATAAAACAAGTAAATGATTTATGATGTCTCTGAAATCTTGTTCCACTTGAAAGTCTGCAAGCATAAAGGTTCAGCATAAAGCTTCATAAATTCATTTTACGCAAGAGAGTGCATTTGCCAAACTGGCTGTTAAAAATAACTTGAGAGCGCCTATATCTTTAAGCTCGCAGTTTATGAGGTGTAGCATTTTGCAGAGCTGCTTTCCCGATGCTTGCTTTGAGATTAACACACAATCCTGACTTGGAACGATATCACTGTTCTTTCATTGACTGTGCGTTGAAATTCCCTAATTCCCTTCCTAATGGCACTGTGGTGTTATGATTCCAGCTGCACTAGACAGGTTAGACCCGGTAGGGTGGCACAGTGCTTAGCGCTGCTGCCTCACAGCGCCAGGGACCTGAGTTCGATTCCCGAATTGCACTGTCTGTGCGTGCGGAGTCTTCACATTCTGCCCGTGTCTGCGTGGGTTTCCTCCAGGGGCTCTGGTTTCCTCCCATAGTCCGAAAGACGTGCTGGTTAGGTGCATTGGCCATGCTAAATTCTCCCTCAGTGCACCTGAACAGGAGTGTGGCGACTACGGGATTTTCACACTTTCGCAGACACGGGGAGGACGTGCAGACTCCGCACAGACAGTCACCAAGCCAGGAATCGAACCCAGGTTCCTGGCGCTGTGAGGCAATAGTGCTAATCACTGTGCTGCCCTTGAATATTCATAATTTTTGGGACAGGAAAGTTATGTTTGTACAATAAAGAGATGCTATTTTGAAAAAAATAATACTTTTGATTGGTAAATGTTTCCATTTTGGGCAATCACCGTCAGTAAGAAGCATTCCCAGACTGTCTCCTGTATTGAGCAGTACTCTCTCCATCCTGTGCAAAACGATCAGCGCAATTTTCCATTTTAATTTCACACAGCACTATCGCAAGAGCGTCCAACTGGTGCTATTTAAAAAAAAATGTGTCTGCAGGATATGGACAAAATTTGCAAGCTTGCATTTTTTATTTGCCCACATCAAATGTGAAGGTGATGGTAAGTCTTCTCTTTGTATTGTCACAGTCCTGGCACACAATAAGAATTCAATGGGGAATATAAGAATATTGATCCAGCAAAAATGAAGGAACTGTTTTACGTACAAATCTGGATGGTGTGTGACCTGAGGGGGAATATGGAGGTGATGGTGTTTCCACACATAGGTGCACTTTGACAGTATGGTGGCAACGGTCCAGGGGATGGAATGAATATGATATTCGATTTGTGACATGGGAATGTCATATTGGTACAGTGGGCTGTGAAGTTCTGAGTTTGGTGTTATGAAATTTTAAAAAACTCATTTACACGATGTGGACATTCCTGGATGGGCCAGCATTTATTGCCCATTCTTAGTTGCCTTTGAGAAAGTGGTGGTGAGCTGCCTTCTTGAACCGCTGCAGTCTCTGAGGTGTAGGTATACACATTGTGCTGTTAGGGAGGGAATTCCAAGATTTTGATCCAGCGACTGTGAAGGAACTGCCATATATTTCCAAATCAGGAAAGTGAATGAGATGGGAGGGAATCTCCAGGTGGTGGTGTTCCCACGTATCTGCTGCTTTTGCCCTTCTGAATGGTAGTGATTGTGGGTTTGGAATGTACTGCCTAAGGAACCTTAGTGAGTTGATTTGATTTGATTTGATTTATTATTGTCACATGTATTAGCATATAGTGAAAAGTATTGTTTCTTGCGCGCTATACAGACAGAGCATACCGGTCATAGAGAAGGAAGGGAGAGAGTGCAGATGTAGTGTTACAGTCATAGCTAGGGTGTAGAGAAAGATCAACTTAATGCAAAGTAAGTCCATTCAAAGGTCTGACAGCAGCTGGGAAGAAGCTGTTCTTGAGTCGGTTGGTACGTGACCTCAGACTTTTCCCAATGGAAGAAGGTGGAAGAGAGAATGTCCGGGTGCATGGGTCCTTAATTATGCGGGCTGCTTTGCCGAGGCAGCGGGAAGTGTAGACAGAGTCAATGGATGGGAGGCTGGTTTGTGTGATGGATTGGGCTACATTCACGACCTAACCTTTTGTTAGGGCTACAGGACAAGCATGTGCCTGTAAAAAAGAAGGATAGGAAGGGTAGGATTAGAGAACCGTGGATAACCAGGGAAATTGAGGGACTGGTCAAAAGGAAAAGAGAGGCGTATGTTAGGTCCAAGCAGCTAAAAACGGAGGGAGCTCTGGAGGAGTACAATGAAAGTAGGAAAATACTCAAACGGGGAATTAGAAGAGCAAAAAGGGGTCACGAAATGTTCTTGGCAGACAGGATTAAGGAGAATCCCAAGGCATTTTATTCATACGTTAGGAACAAAAGGGTTGTTAGGGAAAAAATCGGACCTCTCAGGGACAAAAGTGGGGACTTATGCTTGGAGCCCAAAGAAGTAGGGGAGATCCTAAATGAATACTTTGCGTCGGTATTCACAAAGGAGAGGGATGTGTTGACTGGGAGTGTCTCGGAGGGGAGTGTTGAACCGTTGGAGAAAATCTCCATTACAAAGGAGGAAGTGTTAGGTTTGTTAGAGAATATAAAGACTGACAAATCCCCAGGGCCTGATGGAATCTATCCAAGGCTGCTCAGGGAGACGAGAGGTGAAATCGTTGGGCCTCTGACGCAAATCTTTGTCTCGTCACTGGACACAGGTGAGGTCCCAGAGGATTGGAGGATAGCCAATGTGGTCCCGTTATTTAAGAAGGGTAGGAAGGATAACCCGGGTAATTATAGGCCGGTGAGCTTGACGTCCGTGGTGGGGAAGTTGTTGGAGAAGATTCTTAGAGATAGGATGTATGCGCATTTAGAAAGGAATAAACTCATTAACGATAGTCAACATGGTTTTGTGAGAGGGAGGTCATGCCTCACTAACCTGGTGGTGTTTTTTGAAGAAGTGACCAAAATGGTTGACGAAGGAAGGGCCGTGGATGTTGTCTATATGGACTTTAGTAAAGCGTTTGACAAAGTCCCTCATGGTAGGCTATTGAAAAAGGTTGGATCCCATGGGATAAAGGGGGAGGTGGCTAGATGGGTGGAGAACTGGCTTGGTCATAGAAGACAGAGGGTGGTAGTGGAAGGGTCTTTTTCCGGCTGGAGGCCTGTGACTAGTGGTGTTCCGCAGGGCTCTGTATTGGGACCTCTGCTGTTTGTGATTTATATAAATGATCTGGAAAAAGGAGTAACTGGGGTGATCAGTAAGTTTGCGGACGACACAAAACTGGCAGGACTTGCAGATAGTGAGGAACATTGTCAGAGGCTACAGAAGGATATAGATAGGCTGGAAATTTGGGCAAGGAAATGGCAGATGGAGTTCAATCCTGATAAATGCGAAGTGATGCATTTTGGTGGGAATAATGTAGGGAGGAGCTACACGATAAATGGAAGAACCATAAAGGGTGTAGAGACGCAGAGGGACCTGGGTGTGCAAGTCCACAGATCTTTGAAGGTGACGTCACAGGTGGAGAAGGTGGTGAAGAAGGCATATGGCATGCTTGCCTTTATAGGACGGGGCATAGAGTATAAGAGTTGGGGTCTGATGTTGCAGATGTATAGAACGTTGGTTCGGCCGCATTTGGAATACTGCGTCCAGTTCTGGTCGCCACACTACCAGAAGGACGTGGAGGCTTTGGAGAGAGTACAGAGGAGGTTTACCAGGATGTTGCCTGGTATGGAGGGGCTTGGTTATGAGGAGAGATTGGGGAAACTGGGGTTGTTCTCCTTGGAAAGACGGAGGATGAGGGGAGACTTAATAGAGGTGTATAAAATTATGAAAGGCATAGATAGGGTGAACGGTGGGAAGCTTTTCCCCGGGTCGGTGGTGATGTTCACGAGGGGTCATAGGTTCAAGGTGAAGGGGGGGAGGTTTAACACAGATATCAGAAAGACATATTTCACACAGAGGGTCGTGGGGGCCTGGAATGTGTTGCCGGGCAAGGTGGTGGAGGCGGACACACTGGGAATGTTTAAGACTTATCTAGACAGCTATATGAACGGAGTGGGAATGGAGGGATACAAAAGAGTGGTCTAGTTTGGACCAGGGAGCGGCGCGGGCTAATTGTTCCTTGTTTCTCGTTTCAAGGCTTCATTCTATGATCATCTTGCTGGTGCCAGTACAGAGCGAGACTGCGGATAGTTGGGAACCTGTCTCGGGGGCAGGGAATTCATATGGTGTTCGTGGAAGTGGAAATGACTAGGGTTGGGAAGCATTTTCCGATCAGGGCCATTGTGATCTCCTGGACTCGGTTCGATCGCCTCAGGGGGTCGGAGAGGAATTTCCCAGATTTTTTTTCCCCATATTGGCCCTGGGGTTTTTCACTCTGGGTTTTCGCCTCTCCCTGGAGATCACATGGTCTGGAATGGGGGGGTGGGGGTGAGTTAATAGGTTGTAATGAACAAAGCATTGTAGCTGTGAGGGACAGCTCGGTGGATAGGATATTGGTATGTAGATAGGCTGGAAAATTGGGCGGGGATCCTGGATTCAGGATTCAATCCTGGACCGGGGAGCAGCGCGGGCTTGGAGGGCCGAAGGGCCTGTTCCTGTGCTGTATTGTTCTTTGTTTTGTAGTTTCTTGTGGCCTTGAGCAGAGTTTCTGCTGTGCATTTTGTAGATGGGACATATGTCTGCCACTGTTCGTCAATGGTGGAGGGATTGAATGTTTGTGGAAGGGGTACCAACCAAATGGGCTGTTTTGTCCTGGATGGTGTCAAACTTCTTGAATGGTGCTGGAGTTGCTTGGAGGGCTGAGGGGCCTGTCCCTATGCTGTACTTTTCTTTGTTTTTCTTTGTTCTTTATTCTTATTAGCCCAAGCTTGACTGCTATCCATGGAGTGCTTCAGTATCTGAGGAGTCATGCATGGTGCTGAACATTGTGTAATCATTGGCAAAGGTTAAAAACTTGTCCCCCAAGATGAATAACCTTTACCTTCAGAAACACAAAAAGAAATCTCCTCACAAAGCAATTGTGGAGGTTAACAAAGCTGTTAAATCAAAAATAAAAACAGGAGGCACTGGAAAAGCTCAGTAGGTCAGACTGTATGTTTGGTGAGAGGAAAGGTCAGAGTTTCATACTCCTCCACGAATGGCTGTTTCAGCAGGAGGGAGGAGGGTGGGACATGAAATACAAGGAACTGGCTTCCTGAGGGCAGCACGGCGGCACTGTGGTCAGCACCGCTGCCTCACAGCACCAGGGACCCAGGTTCAATTCCGGCCTCAGGTCACTGTCTGTGTGGAGTTAGCACATTCTCCCCTTGTCTGCGTGGGTTTCCACTGGTTTCCTCCTACAGTCCAAAGATGTGTGGATTAGGTTGATTGGCCATGCTAAATTGACCCTAGTGTCAGGGGGATTAGCTAGGGTAAATGTTTGGGGCTACAGGGAAAGAGCCTGGGTGGGATTGTGGTCAGTGCAGACTCGATGGGCTGAATGGCCTCCTTCTGCCCTGGAGGGATTCTGTGATTCAGGGTTGCCACTCAATCGACCTCACAGCGATTTTGCTCAGACCCCAATTGGGGTCCTTAGGTGGCCTTAATAGTTAGGCTGGCAGGAGGAGGCAAGCCTGAAAATGGCCAGGCTTTGGCTTCATTTAGGAGGAGGTGGAGGGACGTCTCCATCAGAAATTCCCTTCTGACTTTGAGCTTAACTCTTAAGCCCCCTTAAGGTCTGCTGGTTGCCAGACCTCCCTATCACTGCCCCCCCTTCCCCCCCCCCCCCACTCCCCCCCTACACCCCACTCCCCAATTGTCCACTTACTGTACCCCACCCCCAGACCTTCCCTACCCTCCCTGCCCTGGGACCCTGAAAACTTATCTTGCCATCAAGTCCTGGGAATTAGTCTCAGGGTATTGGTCTCTCCACTTCTATCCACTGCCGCTCCTGTTCCCGCTGGGACTGGAGGGCTGTTGGCCAATCGGGATGAGTCACTGGGGATATGTTCCCCACCAACTCTTCAGGTGGCAGGAAGGGAAACCCCACCAACCAAACTATCCAGGCCCATGTTTCCAGTCCGTATGACTCTTCTTCAGAGTTTTTATTTTAGCTGTTAAATCAAATTTAGCTGCAAAGCCCTGCTCTGTCCAAGACCGCAAGAAACCACAAAAGAATGTGAATGTAGCCCAATCCATCAGCAAACCAGCCTCCCATCCATTGACTCTGTCTACACTTCCCGCTGCCTCAGCAAAGCAGCCGGCATAATCAAGGACCCCACGCACCCCGGACATTCTCTCTTCCACCTTCTTCCATCGGGAAAAAGATACAAGAGTCTGAGGTCACGTACCAACCGACTCAAGAACAGCTTCTTCTCTGCTGCTGTCAGACCTTTGAATGGACTTACTTTGCATTAAGTTGATCTTTCCCTACACCCTAGCTATGACTGTAACACTACATTCTGCACTCTCTCGTTTCCTTCTCTATGAACGGTGTGCTGTCTGTATAGCGCGCAAGAAACAATACTTTTCACTGTATGTTAATACATGTGACAATAATAAATCAAATCAAATCAAACTTCTGCCTCTTCGCCCAGAGCTATGTTATCCTCTAGTGCCTCCTGGTGGCTTTGCTATATTTCTGCAACTTCTCAGACAATGAACCCATATAAATTACATTTGCAAATTTTTTTTAAATTACCAGTTAAATTCTCAGCTGAAGTTTTTTAAGTTTATTTATTAGTGTCACAAGTTGGCTTACATTAACAGTGCAATGAAGTTACTGTGAAGTTATTGTGAAAATCCCTTAGTTGCCATACTCTGGCGCCTGTTCAGGTACATTGAGGGAAAATTTAGCAAGGCCAATCCACCTAACGTGCACATCTTTCAGACTGTGGGAGGAAACCGGAGCACCCGGAGGAAACCCACACAGACACAAGGAGAACGTGCAGACTCCGCACAGACAGTGACCCAAGCCGGGAATTGAATCCGGGTCCCTGGCGCTGTGAGGCAGCAGTGCTAATCACTGTGCCACCGTGCTGCCCTTAGTGCACCGATTGAGAAGTGTATTGAACAAAAGAAACCCCTCCTATTTCGCGAGCCACACAATTTTACATTAAATGTCTACTATACTCTTCAAAAAATATTTGAAAATTTCTTGTTTTCTACCTCTGCAAAGGCCTGAACTCACTCAACACTCAGTGCCATTTGAATTCATTAGTTAGAGAGATGGCTACTAATTTCGGAATCGGCCAGCTGCCAACAAATAAGTAACCAATAAACTAATTTAAAACATTTTAGCTAGTTTCAGAAGCCAAGTAGTGATTCCTGAACAATAAAGCGTTCAGATTAGTTTGAGTCTGAATTTACTCATTCCTTTGGAAGAGTGTTATAATGAAGGTTCTTTCCCCATTCGTTAAGTTATGGCAAGTTACATGTTGCAGTCATTTAAGCTTCTTGAATATGAAGACTTCTGCCCCGCACATCCGCCACAGTTAAAATGGAAGCATCCGAGCACTTTGGATGCAGCGATCAACTGTGTTGATTTGATTTGCTGTATGCTAATTGATTATTATTGATTGTTTCCTTCTCTATGAACGGTATGCTTTGTCTGTATAGCGCGCAAGACACGATACTTTTCACTGTATGCTAATAATCAATTAGCATACAGTGAAAAGTATCGTGTCTTGCGCGCTATACAGACAAAGCATACCGTTCATAGAGAAGGAAACAAGAGAGTGCAGAATGTAGTGTCACAGTCATAGCTAGAGTGTAAAGATCAAGGTAAGTCCATTCAAAAATCTGACAGCAGTAGGAAAGAAGCTGTTCTTGAGTCGGTACATGGCGTCAGACTTTTGTATCTTTTCCCCGATGGAAGAAGGTGGAAGAGAGAATGTCCAGGTTGCGTGGGGTCCTGAATTACCGAAAGAGAAAATGCTGGAAAATCTCAGCAGGTCTGGCAGCATCTGTAAGGAGAGAAAAGAGCTGACGTTTCGAATCCAGGCAACCCTTTGTCAAAGCTAAAAGACATAGAAAGTGGGAGATATTTATACCGCAGGGGGAGGGAATGAAATATGAGTCATAGCCATAGAAACCAGGGGAACCAGCTAATAGCTGTCCACAGAGAGAATAAAAGGGGTGAATGGCCAAACGGCAGAGAAGCTAAAATGAAGATGTTGGGGGAGGGGGAGGGTGAGAGGGAGGAAAATGGATGGGACAGAGGTAAGATTTAGAAAAGGAGAAGCAAAGGGGGAGAAAAGGGGCGTAAAGGGAAGGGGCGTAAAGTAGGGGTAAGCGTGGAAGAAAAATGAAGAAAGGCAAGAAAGAAATAAAAGGTAGAGAACAGTAAAAAGATTAAATAAAATAGGATGAAAACAAAGGGGTCGATGTGGAGTAGAGCAAATCATCTGAAGTTTTTGAATTCGATGTTGAGACCGGAAGGCTATAAAGTGCCGAGCCAGTAGATGAGATGCTGTTCCTCCAGTTTGCATTGAGCTTCATTGGAACATTGCAGCAAGCCAAGGACCTTCATTATGCTGGCTGCTTTGCCAAGGCAGCGGGAAGTGTAGACATTGGCTGCTGATACTAAGATTGGTAGGAAAGCAAGTAGCGAATAGAATACAAACAGTCTGCAAAGGAATACAGATGTCATGAATGAGCAGAAATGTGGCAGCGGGAGTAAAATGGGAAAAGCTGGGATGCTGCCTACATTGGTGGGAAGAATAGAAAAGCAGAATATTATTTAAGTGGAGAGAGACGGAAGAATCTGTTTCTCTACAAGAGACCCAAAGCTTGACTTCACAATCTTGCCAAAACTCAATCTGACTGCAAATTCCAAGAAGGCACAAGTCAATGCACAAGCTGTGATGAAAAATGCATAACTTTTAAGGTGATTTGAATTATTATTGTCACATGTATTAACATACAGTGAAAAGTATTGCTTCTTTCGCGCTACACAGACAAAGCATACCATTCATAGAGAAGGAAAGAAGGTGCAGAATGTAGTGTTACAGTAATAACTAAGGTGTCGAGAAAGATCAACTTAGTGCGGGATAGGTCCATTCAATGGTCTGACGGCAGCAGGGAAGAAGTTGTTCTTGAGTCGGTTGGTACGTGTCCTCAGACGTCTGTATCTTTTTCCCGCTGGAAGAAGGCGGAAAAGAGTATGTCCGGGATGCGTGAGGTCCTTAATTATGTTGGCTGCTTTTCCGAGGCAGTGGGAAGTGTAGACAGAGTCAATGGATGGGAGGCTGGTTTGCGTGTTGGACTCTTTGCAGTTTCTTGAATATTTACACGTATACATTTTTTAAAAATTCAATCACGGGATGTGGGCATCACCGGTAAGGCCAGCCAGCATTTGTTGCCCATCCCCAAGTACTCTAAATGAGTTATTGGCTAAGCCATTTCAGGGTGCATTTAGGTGTCAACCACATTGCTATGGGTCTGGAGTCACATCTAGACCAGATGGCAGATTTCCTTCCCTGAACGACATTAGTGAAGCAGATGGGGGCTTTTGTGACAATCGTCAATGGTTTCATGGTCATCATTAGACTCCTTAAATTCTAGATTTGTATTGAATTCAAATTTGCCGTAGTGGAATTTGAACCCAGCTCCCCAGAAGTATTACCTTGGTTCTCTGGATTATTAATACCACTATGCCACTGTCTGCCCTTGTGTTAAGGTGTGGAGATGCCGGCGTTGGACTGGGGTAAGCACAGTAAGAAGTCTCACAACACCAGGTTAAAGTCCAACAGGTTTACTTGGTAGCAAATACCATAAGCTTTCGGAGCACAGCTCCTTCGTCAGATGGAGTGGATATCTGTTCTCAAACAGTGCAAACAGACACAGAAATCAAATTACAGAATACTGATTAGAATGCAAATCTCTACAGCCAGCCAGGTCTTAAATGTACAGACAATGTGGGTGGAGGGAGCATTCAACACAGGTTAAAGAGATGTGTATTGTCTCCAGACAGAACTGTTCTGTCAGCAAGAGTCAGAGAGAAAGAAGACAGGAATTTTAAACTCTCTGATAAGAAAGGCTCTGAGTTTAGGAACTCGTGTTTGCTCTGCAGTTGAAACAATAGTGAGTTTAAGAGTGTGGTTCTGGGTATCCCGGGGAGAGATTCCAGTTGGATGAAAAGCAATGAGTGAATCCTCAGAAATTCAGAAGAGAACTGTTTGCAACTGTGCCAAGAAGTCTTGGTGTTGAGATAGTGATAAATCTTCATTGGGTTTTGTGTCTATGGGTATACTGTGGGGTAAAAGAAAATTGGGGAAATTGAATCATCTTCTAGTGTTTTAACTGAGATCTTTGTTATATATTTAAGTGGTTGCATGATTGCTTTAAGAGCAGGTCCCATGATTTGATGGTGCTAAAAAGATGGACGCTATATTAGAACAGCACATCCGATGAATGTTTCCACCAACCCCTGACGGTGAGCAGGCAGGCCACAGCAGGTAGTAAAAAAGGCAAATAGTATGTTGGCCATCATAGCGAGAGGATTCGAGCGTAGGAGCAGGGAAGTCTTGCTGCAATTATACAGGACCTTGGTGAGGCCACACCTGGAGTACTGCGTGCAGTTTTGGACTCCTTCTCTGAGGAAGGGTGTTCTTGCTCTAGAGAGAATGCAGAGAAAGTTTACCAGCCTGTTACCTGGGATGGCAGGACTGACATATGATGAGAAGTTGCATCATTTAGGATTGTATTCACTAGAATTCAGAGGAAGGGTGGGGGGTGGGGGGGGGGGGGCGGCGGTGGGGGGTGGATCTCAAAGAAATTCTAATCAGACTAGCTAGGGTAGATGCAAGAAGAATGTTCGCAATGGTGGAGCGTCCAGACCCAGCGGTCACAGTCTGAGGATATGGGGTAGACCATTTAGGACTGAAGGAAGAAGAAATGTCTTCACCCAGGGAGTGGTCAGCCTGTGGAATTTACTACCACAGAAAGTAGTTGAAGCCAAATCATTGTACGTTTTCAAGAAGTATTAGATATAGCACTTGAGGCGAAGGGGATCAAAGGATATGGGGGAAGGTGGGATCAGGCAATTGAGTTGGATGATCAGCCATGGCAGCAGAGTGGTTATCACTGCTGCCTCACAGCACCAGGGACCCAGATTCGATTCCTGGCTCGGATAACTGTCTGTGCGGAGTTTGAAAGTTCTTCCCGTGTCTGCATGGGTTTCCTCCCACAGTCCAAAGACGTGTTGGTTAGGTGCATTGGCTATGCTAAGTTCTCCCTCATGGTACCCGAACATGTGCCGGAGTGTGGCGACAAATGTAAGCTTACTTGTGACACTAATAAATAAACATAAATTTAATGAATGGCGGAACAGGCTGGAAGGGTTGTATGGCTTCCTCCTGCTCCTATTTTCTACATCCTTCTTGTAATGTGGTGATCAGAACTGCCCACAATACTCCACGGTGTCTTGTAGAGTTCCATCATTATATCCTTACTGTTGTATTCTATACCTCTGCCAATGGAGAGAATTCCATATGCCATCTTTACAACCTTAACTAGCTTTAGGCACTTGTGGATTTGTGTGACAATACCGTACCTTTAACAAATGGATTCTGTATGTTTCTGGTGAAGGGTGTGTTTATAAGGCAGCTCTGTTAAACAATGCCAAATTGTCTACAACCGGCAGCCCACATGCTGAGCACGCAGAAGATAATTTCTCCTAATTATTGGAGTGTTTTAATCTGTGCTGCTGCATTTTTGTTGTTCTAAGAGTTGTTCCCTGCTGTTTCAGCGTAGACACAGTAAGAAGTCTCACAATATCAGGTCAAAGTCCAACAGGTTTATTTGGTAGTACAAGCTTTCAGAGCGCTGCTCCTTCATTGGCCTTTATAAATCGGAGTATCGAGTATAAAAGTTGGAGTGTTATGGTAAGGTTATATAAGGCATTGGTGAGGCCGAATTTGGAGTATTGTGTACAGTTTTGGTCACCTAGTTACAGGAAGGATGTAAATAAGATTGAAAGAGTGCAGAGAAGGTTCACAAGGATGTTGCCGGGACTTGAGAAGCTGAGTTACAGAGAGAGATTGAATAGGTTGGGACTTTATTCCCTGGAGCGTAGAAGATTGAGGGGAGATTTGATAGAGGTGTATAAGATTTTGATGGGTATAGATAGAGTGAATGCAAGCAGGCTTTTTCCGCTGAGGCTAGGGGAGAAAAAAACCAGAGGGCATGGGTTAAGGGTGAAAGGAGAAAAGTTTAACGGGAATATTAGGGGGGGCTTCTTCACGCAGAGAGTGGTGGGAGTGTGGAATGAGCTGCCAGATAAAGTGGTAAATGCGGGGTCACTTTTAACATTTAAGAAAAACTTGGACGGGTTCATGGATGAGAGGGGTGGTGGAGGGATATGGTCCAAGTGCAGGTCAGTGGGACTAGGCATAAAATGGTTCGGCACAGACAAGAAGGGCCAAAAGGCCTGTTTCTGAGCTGTAATTTTCTATGGTTCTATCAGGTGAGTGGAGGATTGGGTTCACAAACAGGGCATATATAGGCACAGACTCAATTGTCAAGATAACGGTTGGAATGCAAGTCTTAACAGGTAATCAGGTCTTTTACAGGTACAGATAATGCAAGTGGAGAGAGGGTTAAGCACAGGTTAAAGAGGTGTAAATTGTCTCAAGCCAGGAGAGTTAGAGCCAGGATAGTTAGTGAGATTTTGCAAGCCCAGGCATTTCGTGGGGGTTACAGATAGTGTGACATGAACCCAAGATCCCGGTTGAGGCCGACCTCATGTGTGCGGAACTTGGCTATCAGTTTCTGCTCAGCGATTGTGTGTGTCGTGAAGGCCGCCTTACCGCTTACCTGAAAGTCAGAGGCTGAATGCCCTTGACTGCTGAAGTGATTCTCGACAGGAAGGGAACACTCCTGCCTGGTGATTGTTGAGTGGTGTCCATTCATCGTAGCGTCTGCATGGTCTCGCCAATGTACCGTGCCTCGGGACATCCTTTCCTGCAGCGTATCAGGTAGACAACATTGGCCGAGTCGCAAGAGTAGGTATCGTGTACCTGGTGGATGGTGTTCTCACGTGAGATGATGGCATCTGTGTCGATGATCCGGCACATCTTGCAGAGGTTGCTGTGGCAGGGTTGTGTGGTGTCGTGGTCACTGTTCTCCTGAAGGCTGGGTAATTTGCTGCGGACAATAGTCTGAGGTTGTGCGGTTGTTTGAAGGGGAGTGTGGGGATGGCCTTGGCGAGATATTCGTCTTCATCGATGACATGTTGAAGGCCCGAGAAGATGTCGTAGCTTCTCCGCTTCAGGGAAGTACTGGATGACGAAGGGTACTCTGTCCGCCATGTCCTGTGTTTGTCTTCTGAGGAGGTTGGTGCGATTTTTTGCTGTGGCGCATCGGAACTGTCGATCGATCAGTCGAGTGCCATCTCCTGTTCTTATGAGGGCGTCTTTCAGCGTCTGGAGGTGTCTGTTGTGATTCTCATCTGAGTAGAAGTTTAAAATTTCAGAGTAGGATTTAATTAGGTTGATTGACATGTGCATGTCATGTGTGTAGGTGGAGCTGGGCTTGTAGGAGGGGAAAAAAGGAGGCAGTTGCTATTTGAATTTGAAAAGGAGCAGTTTTTCTCTCCCTCTGAAAATTGAAGTCTGGGACCTGCTAGAAAATAGGTATCTCTCGCAAGATGAGTGTCTCTCTATCTTTGTCCAGAGGGGTTTAAAAGGCTGGAGGACAAGCAACGCATGTGAGCCTGTGGATCTTGCTCACTGAAGAGGAGTTTAAGTCTGGAGATATTGCTTAAATTGGAACTAAGAGAAATAGCTAGCTGTTAATAGCTAGTAGTGGAGCGGCACAGTGGTTAGCACTGCTGCTTCACAGCGCCAGGGACCCGGGTTTGATTCCGGCCTCGGGTCACTCTCTGTGCGGAGTCTGCACGTTCTCCCCATGTCTGCATGGGTTTCCTTTGGGTGCTCCGGTTTCCTCCCACAGTCCAAAGAACGTGCTGGTTAGGTGCATTGGCCATGCTAAATTCTCCCTCAGTGTACCCGAACAGGCGCTGGATTGTGGTGACTAGGGGATTTTCACAGTAACTTTATTGCAGTGTGAATGTGAACCTACTTGTGACTAATAGTGAAAGAATTATATTTTGTCATGTTTAAGTATTTTGACTGATAAAAGAACAAAGAAAATTACAGCACAGGAACAGGCCCTTCGGCTCTCCAAGCCTGCACGGACCATGCTGCCCGACTTAACTAAAACCCCCTGCCCTTCTAGGGACCATATCCCTCTATTCCTATCCTATTCATGTATTTGTCAAGATGCACCTTAAAAGTCACTATTGTATCTGCTTCCACTACCTTCCCCAGCAGCGAGTTCCAGGCACCCACCCCGCTCTGGGTAAAAAAACTTACCTCGTACATCTCCTTTAAATCTTGCCCCTCACACCTTAAACCTATGCCCTCTAGCAATTGACTCTTCAACCCTGGGAAAAAGCTTCTGACTATCCACTCTGTCCATGCCCCTCATAATCATATAGACTTCTATCAGGTCACCCCTCAACCTCCGTCGTTCCAGTGAGAACAAACCACGTTTCTCCAACCTCTCCTCATAGCTAATGCCCTCCATACCAGGCAACATCCTGGTAAATCTTTTCCAAAGCCTCCACATCCTTCTGGTAGTGTGGCGACCAGAATTGAACACTATATCTCAAGTGCGGCCTAACTAAGGTTCTATAAAGCTGCAATATGACTTGTCAATCTTTAAATTCAATGCCCCAGCTGATGAAGGCAAGCATGCCGTATACCTTCTTAACTACCTTCTCCACCTATATTGACACTTCCAGTGACCTGTGTACCTGTACACCCAGATCCCTCTGCCTATCAATGCTGAAGGGTTCTACCAATTACTGTATATTTCCTACCTCTATTAGACCTTCCAAAATGCATTACCTCACATTTGTCCGGATTAAACTCCATCTGCCATCTCTCCACCCAAGTCTCCAAGTCTGCCATGAGGGACCTTGTCAAAAGCCTTACTGAAGTCCATGTAGACATGGAAACGAGAGAGTGCAGAATGAAGTCCATGTAGATGGAAATGAGAGAGTGCAGAACGTAGTGTTACAGTAATAGCTAGGGTGTAGAGAAAGATCAACTTAATGCAAGGTAGGTCCATTCAAAAGTCTGACGGCAGCAGGGAAGAAGCTGTTCTTGAGTCGGTTGGTACATGATCTCAAACTTTTGTATCTTTTTCCCGACGGAAGAAGGTGGAAGAGAGTATTTCCGGAGTGTGTGGGGTCCTTGATTATGCTGGCTGCTTTTCCGAGGCAGCAGAAAGTGTAGACAGTGTCAGTGGATGGGAGGCTGGTTTGAGTGATGGACTGAGCTTCGTACATGACCCTTTTAGTTTCTTGTGGTCTTGGACAGAGCAGGAACCATACCAAACTGTGATACAACCAGAGTTCTTTCTGGTTGTATCACATGGTGCAACTGTAGAAGTTGGGGTGAGTTGTAGTGGACATGCCAAATTTCCTTAGTCTCCTGAGAAAGTAGGAACGTTGGTGGGCTTTCTTAACTATAGTGTCCGCATGGAGGGACCAAGACAGGTTATTGGTGATCTGGACACCTAAAAACTTGAAGCTCTCGACCATTTCTACTTCACCCCTATTGATGAAGACAGGGGCATGTTCTCCTCTATGCTTCCTGAAGTCATGACTATCTCCTTCATTTTGTTGACATTGAGAGATTGTCATTGCACCATATTCTCTATCTCTTTCCTGTACTGTGTCTCGTCAATATTTTAGATCCGACCCACAACGGTGGTGTCATCAGCAAACTTGAAACTCGAGTTGGAGGGGAATTTGGCTATCCAGTCATAGGTGTATAAGGAGTATAGTAAGAGGCTGAGGACACAGCCTTGCGGTGCACCGGTGTTGAGGGTGATTGCGGAGGTGTTGTTGCCTGTCCTTACTGATTGCGGTCTGTGGGTCAGGAAGTCTAGGATCCAGTCACAGAGGGAGGAGCCAAGGCCCAGGCCACAGAGTTTGGATTATAATGATGTTAAAGGCTGAGCTGTAGACTATGAATAGGAGTCTGACATAGGTGTCTTTGTTAGCTAGTTGTTCCAGGGTTGAGTGCAGGGTCAGGGAGATGGCATCTGCTGTGGACCTGTTGCTGTGGTAGGCAAACTGTAGTGGATCCAGACAATCTGATAGGCTGGAATTGATTCATGCTATGACTAACCTTTTGAAGCACTTCATAATGGTGGATGTCAGAGCCACCAGACGAGTCATTAACGCATGCTGCATGGCTTTTCTTTGATAGCGGGATGATGGTCGTCTTCTTGAAGTAGGTAGGGACCTCAGGTTGGTGTAGAGAGAATTACACCTGCAGTGAAACATCCTATGCTCACACTAATGCCAAAATCAAAAAAAGTTGGGGTTGAGGCTCACTTCATAATGTACCTTGGAGTTTCTGATCTGGTCCCTAACAGCGCTCTCATTTAATCTACCTCTCAGTATATTTCCATTTACTGTGTATTCCCTTTTACTGTTTGACCTCTCTAAACGCATTATCTCACACTGAACAGAGTTGAACTCCATCTGCCACTTTCCTGCCTATTACACCAACGAATCTATATCATTTTGGAGCTTACAGCTCTATCCTCTACACTATCCATCACATGGCTGATTTTTATATCTGCAAATTTCCCAGTCGTGCCTCGCATATTCAAGTTGAAATCTTTATTTTGTAAAAAAAAAAGCAGGGGGATCCCAACACCAAGCCCTGTGGAACACCACTTGAAACAGCTTGCAATTGGCATTGGTGAAACCACATCTGGAATATCATGTACAAGATTTGTGTTATTTAAGGAAAGATGTAAATACATTAGAAGCAGTTCAGAGGTTTATGAGACTAATACCAGGAATGGGCAGGTTGTCTAAGGAGGAAATGTTAGAAGGGTTTGGTTTATATCCACTAGAGTTTAGAAGAGTAAGAGGCGACTGATCAGCCATGATCAAATGAATGGTGGAGCAGGCTCAAAGGGCCGAATGGCCTATTCCTGCTTCTAGTTTCCACGACTTGTTTGAAACATGCAAGATCCTGTGGAATATTGATTTGACAGGGAGAGGATGTTTCAGTTTTACAGCACAAAAGAGGCCCTGCAGACCATTGTCCTGCGCTGGCCATTCAAGCAACTATCCATTCTTGGTCAACCCTTGGTCTGTTTCAAATGCTCATCTAAATGCTGAGAGAGTGCCCACTGCGACCACCATTTCAGGCAGCAAGTTCCAGACTCCCACAACCCTTCAGGTGAAAAGATTTTTCTCAAATCCCCTCCTGTTAACCATGAATCTATGCCTCCTGGTTATTGATCCCTCTAAAAGGGAAAAATATTCTTCCTAACTACCCTATGCTCCTCATAATTTTGTACACCTCAATCAGGTCCCCCTTCAGCCTTCTCTAATCTAAGGAATTCAATCCCAGCCTAACCAGTCTCTCTTCGTAGTTGAAATACTCCAGCCCGAGCAACATCCTGGTCAATCGCCCCTGCACCCTCTACAACAATCACATCCTTTCTATAGCGTGGCAACCAGAACTGCACACAATCCTCTAGATGTGACATAACAAGCACTTTATACAACTCCAACATATCTTCCTTGCTTTCATTAGCCGAGGCGATGAATGTAAGAGCAAGATTCCCATATGCCTTCTTAATCACTTGCTGTCAGGGATCTATGGACATGAACCATATGTCAAGAGTAAAAGGATGAGATGTGAAGGCATAGGACCCTTAAAAGGTGAAGGGGGAAAAGTTTGTGCGGAACCGTTAGAAATGGTGGAGGTGCTTAATGAATACTTTACCTCGGTATTCACGGTGGAAAGGGATCTGGGTGGTTGTACTGCTGGTTTGCGGTGGACAGAAAGGATCGAGCATGTGGACATAAAGAAAGAGGATGTGTTGGAACTATTGAATGGCATCAAGGTTGGTAAGTCGCCGGGACCGGATGGGATGTACCCCAGGTTACTGTGGGAGGCGAGGGAGGAGATTGCGGAGCCTTTGGCGATGATCTTTGCATCGTCGATGGAGACGGGAGAGGTTCCGGAGGATTGGAGGATTGCAGATGTGGTCCCTATATTCAAGAAAGGGAACAGGGACAGCCCGGGAAATTACCGACCGGTGAGTCTAACCTCAGTGGTTGGTAAGTTGATGGAGAGGATCCTGAGAGACAGGATTTATGATCATCTAGAGAAGTTTAGTATGATCAAAAGTAGTCAGCACGGCTTTGTCAAGGGCAGGTCGTGCCTTACGAGCCTGGTTGAGTTCTTTGAAAATGTGACCAAACACATTGACGAAGGAAGAGCGGTGGATGTGGTCTATATGGACTTCAGCAAGGCGTACGATAAGGTCCCCCATGCAAGACTTCTTGAGAAAGTGAGAGGGCATGGGATCCAAGGGGCTGTTGCCTTGTGGATCCAGAACTGGCTTGCCTGCAGAAGGCAGAGAGTGGCTGTGGAGGGGTCTTTCTCTGCATGGAGGTCAGTGACCAGTGGAGTGCCCCAGGGATCTGTTCTGGGACCCTTGCTGTTTGTCATTTTCATAAATGACCTGGATGAGGAAGTGGAGGGATGGGTTGGTAAGTTTGCTGACGACACCAAGGCAGGTGGTGTTGTGGATAGTTTGGAGGGATGTCAGAAGTTGCAGCGAGACATAGATAGAATGCAAGACTGGGCGGAGAAGTGGCAGATGGACTTCAACCCGGATAAGTGTGTAGTGATCCATTTTGGCAGATCCAATGGGATGAAGCAGCAGTATAATATGAAGGGTACCATTCTTAGCAGTGTAGAGGATCAGAAGGACCTTGGGGTCCGGGTCCATAGGACTCTTAAATTGGCCTCGCAGGTGGAGGATGCGGTCAAGAAGGCGTACTAGCCTTCATTAATCGAGGGATTGAGTTTAGGAGTCGGGAGATAATGCTGCAGCTTTATAGGACCCTGGTTAGACCCCACTTGGAGTACTGCGCGCAGTTCTGGTCACCTCATTACAGGAAAGATGTTGAAGCCATTGAAAGGGTGCAGAGGAGATTTACAAGGATATTGCCTGGATTGGGGGGCATGCCTTATGAGGATAGGTTGAGGGAGCTTGGTCTCTTCTCCCTGGAGAGACGAAGGATGAGAGGTGACCTGATAGAGGTTTACAAGATGTTGAGAGGTCTGGATAGGGTAGACTCTCAGAGGCTATTTCCAAGGGCTGAAATGGTTGCTACGAGAGGACACAGGTTTAAGGTGCTGGGGGGTAGGTACAGAGGAGATGTCAGGGGTAAGTTTTTTACTCAGAGGGTGGTGGGTGAGTGGAATCGGCTGACGTCGGTGGTGGTGGAGGCAAACTCGTTGGGGTCTTTTAAGAGACTTCTGGATGAGTACATGGGATTTAATGGGATTGAGGGCTATAGATAGGCCTAGAGGTAGGGATATGATCAGCGCAACTTGTGGGCCGAAGGGCCTGTTTGTGCTGTGGCTTTCTATGTTCGAACCCTAAGGTGCCTCCAGTGTCCTATTGTTCATTGGGTATTCCCTTGCCTTGTTAGTCCCCCCAAAATGCATCACCTCATACTTTTCAAGGTTAAATTCCATTTGCCACTCTCCTGCCCATCTGACCAACCAGCCTACATCATCCTACAATCCAAGGCTTTCCTCCTCGTTGTTTACCCACAACCAATTTTCGTGCCATCCGCAACCTCCTACTTTCATGTCTAGATCATTAATGTACATTACCAACGGCAAGGAACCCAGCACAATTCCTGCAGCACATCACTGGACACAGGCTTCCAGTCACAAAAACAAACTTCACCCCCTGCCTCCAAGCAAAGTTTGGATCCAAATAGCCAAATTGCCCTGGATCGCATGGGCTCTTACCTTCTAGTCAGAGAATGGGAAGACGATGGCCTAGTGGTATTATTGCTAGACTATTAATCCAGAAACTCAGCTAATGTTCTGGGGACCTATGTTTGAATTCAATGGATGACCATGAAACCGTTGCCAATTGTCGGAAAACCCCAGCTGGTTCACTAATGTCCTTTAGGGAAGGAAATCTACTGTTCTACCTTGTCTGGCCTACATGTGACTCCAGACCCATAGCAATGTGTTTGACTCTCAACAGCCCTCGGGCATCTAGAGATGGGCAATAAATGGTCAGCCAGCAATGACATCTCACAAATGAATTAAAAAATCTAGAACTAGGGGTCACTGTTAAAAAAAAAAAGGGGTCACTCGTCTATCTGCAACTCTTCCCTGTGAGGGGAGGCAGTGAGATAGTGGTATTGTCACTGAACTAAATGTTCTTCAAAGAAGAAAATCTGTTGTCCTTACCTGGTCTAGTCCACATATAACTCCAAACCCACAGCAATGTGGTTGACTATGAATTGCCCTCAGGGATGGACAATAAATGTTGACCCAGTCAGCGACACCCACATCCCATTACCAAATTTAAAAACGTTAGCACAGATAAACCAGAAGGCTGTCAGTTAAAGTAAAGCTTATTTATTAATCACAAGTAGACTTACATTCACACTGTAATGAAGTTACTGTGAAAATCCCCTAGTCCCCCACACCAACACCTGTTTGGGCACACAGAGGGAGAATTTAGCATGGCCAATGCACTTAACTAGCACGTCTTTCCGACAGTGCACTTAACTAGCACGTCTAGCAGACAGTGACTCAAGCCGGGAATCGAACCCTGGCGCCATGAGGCAGCAGTGCTAACCACTGTGCAGATGAAGGCAAGACAGATTTTTTGCATGAAAATAGTAAAATGAAAACTTTTTGTTGGCAATTTGAGCTCACTTGGATTTGAGGAAAAGTGAACCATGTCCAAGGGATGCATACAGAATATTAGATTTTATTTATCTAACGGGCATGGGAAGGAAACCAATTCATTTATTTAACTACATTCAATGGCCAATGAAAACACTTCTGTACATAACATCCACAAGTTATACAATATAAATACACATTTTCGTCTTATGAATAAAAAATCCTTACAGTATCTAATGTCCAACAAACAAATCTTACTGAACTCTTGATTGTATCTCACGTTTCTTTCCAAATTCAGTTAGGTGGTTTGTGCACATCTTCTGCCTTGCACTGATATAACAAGATTTTAAATAAATGTGTTTCATATTCCAACAAAATGTGAGACAGGAACACTACGCAGCAGACATTTCCTTCTCTTTTGGTTGCATCCAACTTCTCTTTATTCATAAATGCCCTGCTTAATTTTCTTCAGACAAGGCTAAAAATACAAATTTCAAGCCTGGAACTTGGCCAATGCATTGTTCATTAGAGTATCACCGAAAACTCCCACAGTGATCGAAAACAGAAGTTTAATACACATTGTGCCTTTGAGTTCCCAATTACACCTGTGCTGTGACAAGAATCATCAAGTACCTTCCTTCAAAACTCAAGCTCTACATTATTCTCCCTTACAAGAGGGAATAATGGAGAGTTTGAGTCAAGAACACTTTTTTGAAGTTTGCATGATTTATGTCTGCTCTCATTGTAAAGGTAACAGACGCCTTTGTACCCTGTACCTAAAGGAACTTTACAATCCAAGTGATCCGAATATGGGTGGCATAGTTGGCAAAGTGGTTAGATACCCTCTTGGAGATTCGATGGGCTGAAAGGCCTCATTCTGCACTGTAGGGATTCTATGAATATTCCATTGCCCTTTTCCATGGTCAGTTAGTACAAACATATTCAAAACTGTGATCAATAAATGGGGTGGCGGGGAGGGGATGTCCTCTATTCAATGGTAATAAAACATTTGTTAAAAAGTCCAATTTTATTTTGCCACAATAAGTCAATTATAAAGCTTTTTTAAAAACTTGTACACCCCCCTTTAAAAAGGAAACTCTATGAACAATCTGCTTAAGGTTCTGGGGTCACAGAAAAGACTTGCAGACAATGTAGTTCCTCGTTTCTCAAATGTCTTGGTAGCAAATGAGGAATGATCTGCTCTGATGTGCAACGATGGTTAAACAGGAAAGGGAAGATCCAAATTTGGAAGTTTATGGGTGCAGCAACTAGTCAGTATTGAAGCTGAATTAACAAAGGTAACTTCTGAGGGACAAGGACAGAAATAGTATTCATGTGCATCATCAGTGCGTCTGTCCAATTCATTTGAATACAATCCAAAATCTTGAAAACATTGCCACGTTTTGTGAAGCATGGTAAATATCCTTTGCAGGAAGGCCGGGAATGACCTTAGTGAACCTGGGGGGCCCCAAATCTACAGAAGTTGGCCTGCAAACATACATCATACCCCAAGCCAACATTAATTTTAGGCATCATTAAAGGTCAATAAAAATTCTTCCACTTTTGCTGATGTTTTTCTTGAGAAAGTACATATACAATATAGCTGTTAATCACGGGTAATAACTTTCTAAGAATCTGTGTGGATGGCACACATAGCCCAATCCATCACGCAAGCCAGCCTCCCATCCATTAACTCCCTCTACATTTCCCATTGCCTTGGAAAAACAGCCAGCATAACCAAGGATCCCATGCACCCTGGACATACTCTCTTCCACCTTCTTCTGTCGGGAAAAAGATACAAAAGTATGAGAACACGTACCAACTCAAGAACAACTTCTCCCCTGCTGCCATTAGACTTTTGAATTGGGACCTATCATATATTGATCTTTCTCTACACCCTAGCTATGATTGTAACACTACATTTTGCACTCTCTCCTTTCCTTCTCTCCTTTGTATTCTATGAATGGTATGCTGTGTCTGTATAGCACGCAAGAAACAATACTTTTCACTGTATCCCAATACATGTGACAATAATAAGTCAAATCAAACCAGGTTGCAGCGGTTAGAACCAGTTAGAAAATCAAGGAATGACACTGAACAACGCTCACCTGTACTGCTGTGAAAACCAGGCATCTCCCCACATGTACAAGAGTTGCATTCTTATATAAAGATGTGAAGACACTGCAGAACTTCACACTAGCGTACCTTATCTGCAATTTCCATATTCCTCTGTGGATTAGATCACTGTCAATATTGCTTTGTTTAGGAATTAAAATGCAACAGCTTAGTTTAGGTATATATAGTTTTAATAGGTCACAATTTTACATACCATGCTTACATTTTAATCCATCAAATAAATTCAGCTACACCAACAAAAGAGACAGACTTCACTTTTTAAATAACACATGCACTAATGGGTTGGAAGACCTACTTCATACTCCATGTAAAGCAATGTCTTCGAGCACAATCTGGAACCAATAGCCGTATAGGTGCAAAGTGAATCTGTCCTGTTGTGGGTTCAACGATACACAATGTTCTTTAAGTTATCAAAATTACTTCCTTGACCATTAATATAAACAAAATGAATACTGTACTCTTATTTGACATATTTCTACAATAATCTGCAATACTGGGTACGGAAGCTACTTTGTTGCTCGTATTACGAGCCGTGTCTGAAGTGGGTTTTCTTTTTAATTAAAAACGCACCCATTTTACAATGTGCTTGGCACCTGAAATCGAAACTCAACAACATTATGAGGGAGTGCTGCTCACTGTTATAATGCGAGTGTGAGGTGCAGTCATTTGCACAATCAAAACGGTTCTGAACAGACCAAAATTTAAACATTTGATCTTAATAAGGCAACCTCTATAAAATGCCCACTTGAAATTTCATATACATTATAAAATACCCATCTAAAATCTTAGCCCACATCACCCCTAGCTTTAGTATACGTGCTTCCAAAGTGAGCACAAATAGTGTTTAACAGTCAACTTTTTGATGAGTGCTGAGGCAGGAACTTTTGCTCCCACCATTATATAGTGTTATGTCTTTGAAACAAAAAGATTCAAACTGCATGATCTTTGTCTGCCACTGTGCATTCGTCATTCTTTGCAGCAGATCAGGGACACTTCCTTCATGCTAGAAACGGTGTACACTGTGCTTTTCTGAGCGATTGGAATCGCAATTTAGTGTGTTACCTTTCAGTCCCCAACACTTGAAGGCTGAGGGAGGAAGAAGTGCATATAGCAGTCTCTGCACCAACACACAAATGCACTCGACCAAAACCGTGTACCTAAAGGGATTCGCTCCTCCAAAAATATATTCCAAATTTGCTTTACTAGTTCCTTTGTAACGTGCATATCTTGCAGTATTCAGAAAAGGAAAGTAGTATTTTAAAGTGCCGTATTGTGGGGAAACGGCAGTCTTGCACTATTTATTAGACAGCCATTTTCAGCGGACTGATTTTTTTCTTTTTAAAAAGAGTACCAAAAAAACTCCCTTTCAAACTCATTAGAAACACGTGGTACTGCACGCCAACAATAAATACAGTACTAGAATAGAAAACATCAACTTTGCCAGAGATCAGAGGATATTTTAAAAAAACCATGTGCAGTTATTCTGAACAGTGTCATTTGATCCTATACCATTTTAAAATCTCACACATAGATAAAGTTAGTCTGAGCTCCTCTGATCATTCCTACAAAGTGCAACGATGACAACGGCGAGGCTGATTGTACCGCAGCGACGCACAGACATGGGCATGAGCAAATTATGGCGCGGGGAGCAGAGGAGTGCTGGTCAGCAGCAGCGAACGTGCGGTCGAAGCGGCGGCAGTTCCGGAGGAATCTCGGGCTCCGGTTGCAGTGATAGGATGCTATTCGATAATTCGCGTCTGGGTACATCGGGCATCTGAAAATTAGGGTGGAAATAAAAACAATACTTTTCAAAAAAATCAGTCACGGGAGAATCCCAGGCAAAAGACCCGAGCACACTTCAGAAAAAGAAAACAAACTTTACACAATAATAAACGTTCCTCTAAAGCTTAATCATTTCTTTGTAATTTTCCAAGGCACTGTTCAGTATTCTAGAATGTTCCAGCACAGAAAGAGAGACACATTTAAAGAAAACTTAGAGAAACACAGGAGAAAAATATTTAGAAGGCTTTACTGATAGGGCTAAAGAAAGACAAGTGGGAGGATGTTCATGTGAAGCATATACACTGGCTGGAAGGCAGCTGGTGTTGTGGAACACATTGATAAACAAATTAGAGAGGACTATACTTGGTCTGTTGTGTAACAAATTTAGCCACTGGCCATTTCCCAATGATGAAGGCTGTCTATCTTGCCCAGCACGTGAGAACACTTGCTACCGAGAGGGGGCAGCCCTGAGATTGGGTGTGCTGTTGTTAAAATTGGAACTCAGTATTTCGTCAAGGCGCAGGCTTGGAGGGCCGAAGGGCCTGTTCCTGTGCTGTATTGTTCTTTGTTCTTGTTCTAACCTATGATTTTGGTGTTCACCTGCTCAGTTTGCTAGGAAATAAATTGCTAGCACTATACATAACTGGGCAACGCATGACAGCAATACCAACCACGAACAGTCAACATCCTGATGCATCATCCATCAGATCATATTTCTTTGAAAGTGGAAGGAAAAGTAAGAAAGACTAAATAAAAAGATAAAATCAAGAGCAGACTGATACAAAGTCCTTTTTTCTCAATTGCAGATTTCTATCCTTGATGGATAGGGCCCTTGACCACACCAATTATTATGATGCTTAGTTGTACCCAAAATGTTGTTTCTTGAGCATTTATGGTCAGACCCAGATGTGGACCACCATTCAAAAGGCCTGCCCACCTGTGTCCTGGACCAATCTTTTGTTTCTTCACTTGTCCCAGTACATTGTCTTGGAGCATCATCCCTTCTGTCATTTAACTGCTTCTGCCTTCCACCCCATCACTGACCTTCCCCTTAGTTCTTTCCTCCTCTCCCTCTTTTCCTGCCTCTACTTATTCAAAAAGCATTACATTTCTAATGTAATGTAAAAGTCCAAAGATGTGCGGGTTAGGTTGATTGGCCAAGCTAAAATTGCCCCTTAGTGTCCTGAGATGCGTAGGTTAGAGGGATTAACAGGTAAATATGTAGGGATATGGGGGTAGGGTCTGGGTGGGATTGTGGTCGGTGCAGACTCGATGGGCCAAATGTCCTGTTTCTGCACTGTAGGGTTTTTCTTTCTTTCTTTAATGTTTTCTACATGCGGTTAAAGGTGGTCAATCTGAAACGTTAACTCAGTTTCTCTCTCCACAGAGGGTGGTGGGAGCCTGGAACTCGCTGCCAGGGGAGGAAGTGGAAGCAAATACAATAGTGACTTTTAAGGGGCACCTGGACAAATACATGAGTAGGAAGGGGATAGAGGGATATGGTTCCCCAGAAGGGTAGGGCGTTTTAGTTCAGACGGGCAGCATGGTCGGTGCAGGTTTGGAGGGCCGAAGGGCCTGTTCCTGTGCTGTAATTTTCTTTGTTGTAGATGTTGCCTGACCTGCTGAAAATTTATAGCATCCTGTTTTCAGTATTTTGTATGAGTGCTTTGAAGTTGCTGCCATGTACAAGAACACTAACCAGTTGGAATGATAGTACTTTAGACCCACATTGCAATCAATTAAAATGTATACACCACTTTTGGACTGATCTTTAAAATGCAGCATTCTGAGCCCAATGAACTCAATTGCTCTGAATCATATATAAAGATCACAGAAGTGTTACAGTAGACCCTGTTGTTCTAAATCTTTTGTTCTTCAATTAAATGAACTTGCCTTATTTAAGATATCATCCACAAGCTTCAAAAAAATCTCACTGACGTTATAGTTGTCTTTTGCGCTGGCTTCACAGAAACGCATCCCAGTTACCTGAAGGGCAAACTAAGGAAACAAAAGATTAAAGATGTTTAGCAAGGCATCTGTAGCCAGAAGTTCATTTTTCTTTTAAATTAAGAATGTCATTAAAAGTGGCAACAAGTCCATTTTAATTAGAAAAGGTACTACAGGGGTATAGGCAACTTGCTATGGAATACATATAGATTTATTCACACGGAAATCAAGAGGAAAGGATGAATCATGGAAAAGTCTCTCTGCAAGTTCATTATACTTTATTAGGAACAGGTTAAGGCAGCTCCTTAACAAAGAAGAAATTGAAAATAATCAAATCTTCTCTCCCATCATGTTCTACAACACCCAGCCAGAGAAGGAAGTGGCGAGTTGCCTTCTTGAACCACTTCACTCCATGTGGTGTAAGTACATTCACAATGTTGTCCAGTAGGGAGTTCCAAAACTTGTAGCGACAGTGAAGGAATGGCTATATAGTTCCATATCAGCATAGTGTATGACTTGAGTGGGATATTTGGAGGTGATGTAGTTCTCCTACAGCTGTTTCCGTCTCTCTTCGAGGTGATCAAGGCCATGAGTTTGGAAGGTGCTTTTGCAGAAGCCTTGGTGAGTTGCTGTGGTAGATCATGTAGATAGTACGCACTGCTGTCATTATTCTCTAGGGTAGAGGGAATGAATGCTGAAGGTGGTGGAATGGTGATCAAGAGGGTTGCTTTGTCCCGATGATACTGAGCTTCTGAAGTGCTGGTGGAGCTGCAATCACTCAGGGAAGTGGAGAATATTTAATCACACTCCTGATAGTGGGAAGGCTTTGGGAGGTCAAGAGACGAGTTACTTACTGCACGAAACAGTCTCTGACTTGCTCTTGTATCCACAGTATTTACGTTGCTGGCCCAGTTAAGGTAATTGTTAATGGTGACCTTCAGGATGTTAATGGTAGAGGACTCAGCAACTCACTGAAAAGACCCATCAACCACTTCTGTACGACACATTTGATGAATGAACTACCAGAGGTGCTGATAGAATCATTTTTTCAGCAGAAACGATAGCTAGACCTTCCTTGTCCAACTGTGTATATCACTTTTCAGCCAAAACTGGCACCTGTGATGCTGGGAACCTCAGAAGGATGCTGAGATGGATCATCCTCTTGGCATTTCTGGATGAAGACTGTTGCAAATGCTTCAGCCTTTTTAAAAAAAAAACAAATGTGCTTCATTGAGGAAGGGAATATTTGTGAAGTCTCATCTTCCAGTTAGTTATTTAATTGCCATCTTCCATTCATGACTGGATGTAGCAAGGGTACAGATCTTGGGAGAATCCAGCATTGAGCCCATACATTGTCAACTGACAGTGCAATATTGTGTACAGGGCAGGGAAGGACAATGTGAACGCAGACACGTTGAGTCATCTCCCGTTCCGGGATATGCCAACCCAGGTATTGTTGCCAACCCAGGCATTGTTTCCTCCAATGACAATTTTCTTACTCGAGACACTTGCACATTCTCCTGTGAATGCTACACAGATTAAGCAGTGGACAGGTAAAGATCCTATTCTATTTTAAAATCAAGAGATTCCTGATGCAGGGATGGCCTGCTGTTCTGGGAGATGATGGGTTGAAACCTTATATGAAGTGCAAAGATGAGTTAAGTGTGCAGGACAGTTGCATACTATCGGGGTTGAGTCGTCATCGTTCCATCCCCTGGTCATTCACAAGTCATGGATGAAGTTGAAGAGGATCATCCAGGTGCCTCTTGAACGAAACGTCTAACCAGATCATAGGTTTGGTGGCCTAATATGGATCTGGATTTGGAGAATAGGGCGAAATCCTGTTCGGAGCGTCAAGATAAACTAGAAGATGGTGCCACTGGCACCACGTCATCCTTGGAGTGACCTGATCGACCATAATCCAGACTTCATGTGGATATTGCGAGACCTTTCATGAATCATATGTTTTTGGTCGTCATACAGCACAATCTAAGTGGTTAGAATCACATCACGAGTAACATTACAGCTCCTGTTACAATAGAGAAGCTGCGTCAAGTGCTTGCAACCCATGGGTTACCAGCTCATCTCGTTTCGGATGATGGCACCATGTTTTCAAATGATTTGTTTCAATAATTTATGCTAAAGGACAGTTTGAAGTCACACCTGGATTTGCTTCGTCCAGATCTCAGAGCAAGAGTGGGCAGAAGGAGAGGCATGACTACCATGCAAAGAACAACAACAACAAAGAACAACAAAGAACAATACAGCACAGGAACAGGCCCTTTGGCCCTCCAAGCCCACGCCGCTCCCTGGTCCAAACTAGACCATTCTTTTGTATCCCTCCATTCCCACTCCGTTCATGTGGCTGTCTAGATAAGTCTTAAACGTTCCCAGTGTGTCCGCCTCCACCACTTTGCCCGGCAGCGCATTCCAGGCCCCCACCACCCTCTGTGTAAAATACATCCTTCTGATATCCGTGTTAAACCCCCCCCCCGCACCTTGAACCTATGACCCCTCGTGAACGTCACCACCGACCTGGGAAAAAGCTTCCCACTGTTCACCCTATCTATGCATTTCATAATTTTATACACCTCTATTAGGTCACCCCTCATCCTCCGTCTTTCCAGTGAGAACAACCCAAGTTTACCCAATCTCTCCTCATAACTAAGCCCTTCCATACCAGGCAACATCCTGGTAAACCTCCTCTGCACTCTCTCTAAAGCCTCCACGTCCTTCTGGTAGTGTGGCGACCAGAACTGGGCGCAGTATTCCAAATGCGGCCGAACCAACGTTCTATACAACTGCAACATCAGACCCCAACTTTTATACTCTATGCCCCGTCCTATAAAGGCAAGCATGCCATATGCCTTATTCACTACCTTCTCCACCTGTGACGTCATCTTCAAGGATCTATGGACTTGCACACCCAGGTCCCTCTGCGTATCTATGCCCTTTATGGTTCTGCCATTTATCGTATAGCTCCCCCCGTTAGTTCTACCAAAATGCATCACTTCGCGTTTATCTGGATTGAACTCCATCTGCCATTTCTTTGCCCAAATTTCCAGCCTATCTATATCCTTCTGTAGCCTCTGACAATGTTCCTCACTATCTGCAAGTCCAGCCATTTTCGTGTCGTCCGCAAACTTACTGATCACCCCAGTTACACCTTCTTCCAGATCGTTTCTATAAATCACAAACAGCAGAGGTCCCAATACAGAGCCCTGCGGAACACCACTAGTCACAGGCATCCAGCCGGAAAAAGACCCTTCCACTACCACCCTCTGTCTTCTGTGACCAAGCCAGTTCTCCACCCATCTCGCCACCTCCCCCTTTATCCCATGAGATCCAACCTTTTGCACCAACCTACCATGAGGGACTTTGTCAAACGCTTTACTAAAGTCCATATAGACGACATCCACGGCCCTTCCCTCGTCAACCATTCTGGTCACTTCTTCAAAAAACTCCACCAGGTTAGTGAGGCATGACCTCCCTCTCACAAAACCATGCTGACTATCGTTAATGAGTTTATTATTTTCTAAATGCGCATACATCCTATCTCTAAGAATTCTCTCCAACAACTTCGCGACCACAGACGTCAAGCTCACCGGCCTATAATTACCTGGGTTATCCTTCCTACCCTTCTTAAACAACGGGACCACATTAGCTATCCTCTAATCCTCTGGGACCTCACCTGCGTCCAGTGACGAGACAAAGATTTGCGTCAGAGGCCCAGCGATTTCATCTCTCGTCTCCCTGAGCAGCCTGGGATAGATTCCATCAGGCCCTGGGGATTTGTCAGTCTTTATATTCCCTAAAAAACCTAACACTTCCTCCCTTGTAATGGTGATTTTCTCTAACGGGTCAACACTCCCCTCCGAGACACTCCCAGTCAACACATCCCTCTCCTTTGTGAATATTTAGGATCTCCCCAACTTCTTTGGGCTCTAAGCATAATTCCCCACTTTTGTCCCCGAGACGTCCGATTTTTTTCCTGACAACCCTTTTGTCCCTAACATATGAATAAAATGCCTTGGGATTCTCCTTAATCCTGTCTGCCAAGGACATTTCGTGACCCCTTTTTGCCCTAATTCCTCGTTTGAGTTCTTTCTTACTTTCTTTGTATTCCTCCAGAGCTCCCTCCGTTTTTAGCTGCCTGGACCTAACGTACGCCACTCTTTTCTTTATGACCAATCGCTCAATTTCCCTTGTTATCCACGGTTCTCGAATCCTACCCTTCCTATCCTTCTTTTTTACAGGCACAAGCCTATCCTGCAGCCCTAACAACTGTTCCTTAAAAGACTCCCACATGCCAGATGTGGATTTACCCTCAAACAGCCTCTCCCAATCAACAGCTGCCAAATTCTGCCTAATCCCACTAAAGTTAGCCTTCCCCCAATCCAACACCTTACCCTTGGGACACCACTCATCCTTTTCCATCACTATCCTAAAGCTAACAGAATTGTGGTCACTATTTGCCTCATGTTCCCCTACCAAAACTTTGAAGGACAGACAGTTCAACACGGATTATCACATTTATATCAGGAGCTTTGCTCGTAACCAAAAATGGTTATCGGGAATAATTCTTACTGAAACTGCACAACGGAAGAGTTGTTCACATGCACGAAGATGATGTTATAACCGAGTCAGCAAGTTTCAGATAATTTGGCAGAAGGCAATGCTGTTGTGGACATTCACCAGGAAGTGGTTCCTGTTGCACAAGACTTTACTGTGGGAGTGGATGAGGAACGTTCAGGCATAGATTCTCCACCTTCTTCTATGTCTAAAGATCAAGATCAACTGACACAAGATCCACCAGTGGTTGATGAATCACCAGCAGTACTGCATAGATTGCAACGCAGTAGAAAAGCTCCCGAGTGTCGTATAGTTGAGACATTACTTTCATTGTACTTCTATCCTGATGGGGGATTGAAATTTAAGGGTGGATTGGGGGATAAGAGAGAGAAAAGGTGTTACAGAGTGTTGTAGTAGCATCTATGTAAAATGTTTTTACGATGTCTTTTAATGGGTTTGTGTGTGTGTTTGATGTAATCGGCAGTGTGGGCTTTGGGAAGTCTGCTGCAACTGTATGTTCTTTGTTCAACACCGGTGTGCCTGTTGCTCCTGTTTTCGTAGTTCTTACTGTTGTTACTCCCCACAGAATTGCCAGCTTCTGACCTGCACTTGTAGCCACACTATTTACATGACTGGTCAATGGATCACGTGAGAATCACACATGGTAAAGTCAGCAGATTTATTTATCTGAAGGACATCAGTGAACCAAATGGACTTTTACAACAATCGTCTCATGACTAGTGTTGTAATTCCGGATTTATTGAATTTAAATTCCATCAGCTGTTATGTTGGGGTTTGAACCCATGTCCCCAGAGCAGTAGCCAGGACCTCTGCATTATTGGCCTGTGACATTATCACTACGCCACCATCTCCTCCCAACTCATCCGAGGAGTTGCGAATGAAATTGAAAATGTGTGGCACGTTGGTTTGCACTGCTGCCTCATAGTGCCAGGGACCCTTGCTCGATTGCGGCCTTAGGAGGAGGAAGGAAGGAAGCCAGGCCCCCCCCCTTTTTTTTTTACAGCACTAGCTGCAGGGTAGATGGTAAGTGGATAGGATTTATTTGGGGGTGGGGGGTGGTGGAAATCAGAGGCCAGGGTGAAGGTTGTAGGCCAGGCATAGGGAGGTGGGAGGGGGAATGGAGAGACAAGGGTCTGGAGGGTTCGGAGGCCGTGGGTTGGTTCTGAGGCCTCAGATTGGGACTGTGACTGTACAATAGTTACCCAGAAGTAGTTTTAATTCTTCAGACCTCTTCTGGGAAACTGTTGATGCAACCTCATTGGATACAATCCAAAATGGTTCCCATTGCAGGGCAACTGCCCAGGGGAAGTTTGCACTTCTGGCACGTAAATCATATCCTGGGATATCCGAAGAGGATTCCTCAGTTTATTTTTGGAGTAACCCCCCAAGGTGACACTGGGGAGTTCTGAAGTTACAGCCCAATTGTATAATCTCTCTCTCTGTAAATAGGTGTATAAGGTGTAAATGTATAAATGCTCCAATGTTCCATCCTTTCTGGCCAGTTATCCACATTCTAACATAGGACACTGCTCTGAGAAACTTCTGCTGCAAAGTCCTGGGACGAGATGATTGATCGACAACTGTCTTCCTTTGGGCTAGGTATAGCTCCAACTAGTGGAGAGATGCCCCAGTCTCCTTGATGCCACAGTCGGTCAAATGCTGCTTTGTTATCAAGGGCACATGCTCTCATCCCTGGAAGACAGCTCTTTTGTCCATACTTTGATCAAGACTGTAATGCAGTCCGGAGCCGAGTGGTCCAAGCAGAACTCAAACTGAAATAAAAGCAAAAAACTGCAGATGCTGTATTCTCTCCCCATAGATGCTGTCAGACCTGCTGAGATTTTCCAGCATTTTCTGCTTTTGAACACAAACTGAACATCAGCGAGCAGATTATCGGTGAGTAATGACTGCTGGATAAATATGTGAGCAATATTTTCCATCACTTTGCCAATTATCAAGAGTAGACTGACAGGGTGATAATTGGCTGAATTGGATTTTTTGTACACATGACATGCATGGGTAGTCTCCCACATTGTTGGGTAGATGTCAGTGTTACAGCTGTATTGGAACAGCTTGGCTAAACAGGTACTAGCTCTGGAGGACAAGTCTTCGGTCTTACTGTCAGGTTGTCAGGGACCATAACCGTTGCAGTATCTAATGCCTTCAAATGTTTCTTGATATCATGTGGAGTAACTCAAATTGGCTGAAGATTGGCATCTATGATCCTGGGATCCTAGGGGACCAATTGGCCCTTTCAGCTGAAGAGTGTCAGTCCAGTAGAAATCAAGTTAGAAGCAGTAATGATCAAATTGGGTAATGTATACCAGAAGTGAGGTCATGAGGTATATAAAATAGGTAAAGGAACGAAAAAGGTTAGTTCAGAATATTAAAACGTGTGAATAAGAGTGCACAGATTTGAGAGAAAGATAGATTCAAGAACAAGGTTTGCAAATTCTACTTTACACCAAGTGTGATCAATGTACAGCAGAGACACACAGGAAGTGTAACAGAGTTGAAATTTCAAGCATGTTTTAACAACTGAATCTCTCTGCAAGAAAAAAGGCCAACTCACCTTCCTCATCTATAATTATCTTGCGATCTCGGTGCGTACTCTTACCACCGAGCATCTTATTTTCCATGGCAATGGTAAACACTAGGGTTAACTCCCTGTGGTTAGAGTTTGAGCAAGAGTTTTAAACAAAGGACTTTCCGACCAGAGTTACTCTGGGAAGTCCCACATCATGAGAGTGAGTCACATTTTAGGATTGTTTCTTACCTTTTCTCCCTGCTGTCGAGAGATCGTTCGGTCAACTTCACAGTCTAACTTATTTCCCACTAATAGTAGCTCTGCATCTTCTGAAGCATACTGTGTATCACAAAACAAGAAAATGAATATTTGTTTGGAGTAAAGTGATGAAATATACAAGGGCTGTACAAGTAACCTGAATGGTAGAAAGACTAGAGATATTTTGTTGTACAACTTCAGTCTCCCTACAAAATTAGTAACATTGGGATCTTACTGACATTGGGGGGAGTGTAAAATGAGTACAAGACAAACAAAACATAAACCAGAGAATGAAGGTCACCAACTTTGACTTGGCACATCTATTTGTGCACTCAAAAACCAGTGACCACTCCCATAAGCTAAAAATAATCTGGTTTTGTTTTGTCCATTCCATTTTAGTTTCCTTAACCAAATAAACTTGTCCCAAAGAAAGGCATCTAGGACAAAGCAGCTGCTCGATTGGCGCCTCAAACACCACCTCCAACATCCACTCCCTCCACCACCGGTGCACAATGGCAACACTGTGTTCCATCTACAAGAAACATTGCATTAACTCATCAAGGCTACTTTGACATCACCATCCAAACACGCAACCATGACCATCTAGGACAAGAGCAGCAAATACATGGAGCCACCTGCAAGTTCGCCTCAAGTCAAACACCATCCAGACTGGAACTATAATCATTATTCCTTCAGTATCACTGGGTCAAAATCATGGAACTCCCTCCCTAACAACACTGTGGATGTACCTACACTTCTTGGTGTGCAGCGGGTCAAGGCAGCAGCTCACTAACACCGCCTTAAGAGCAGTTAGGGATGGGCAAGAATAAATACTGGCCTAGCCAACGCTATTTATGGTCCGTGACAAAAAAAAAGGACTTACATTTTTATTGTACCTGTCCTGACGAACACCCAAAACACATTACATCCAATTCATTATTTGTTTCTATTTTATAATTCAGAGGATGTGGACTTCACTGGCAAGCCCAGCATTTATTGCCCATCACTTGAGGCAACCGAATGGCTTGCTTGGCTATTTCAAACAACAGTTAAGAGTCAATCGCTTTGTTGTGCGTCTAAAATCACCAACTGGACAAGGACAACAGATTTTCTTCCCCCAAAGGACATTGGTGAACCAGATGGGGTTTTGGGACATTCTGGTAGTTTCCCTCCTTATCACAGCTTTCTACTTAATGAATTGAATTTACATTCCCTCGATGCAATGCTAGAATTTGAACTCATGTTACTGGATCATTAGTCCAGGCCTCTGGATTACTCGTCCCGTAACAGAGTCGCTAAACTACCATACTCTGGTTATTTCATCTCAGCAACTCTCAAACGTAGACAAAACTGGCAGCCGATTTCTATACAGTAAAACATAAATGAGCAGTTACACCATTTGGGTGAGTGGGGGATTTTCATAGTAACTTCATTGCAGTGTTAATGTAAGCTTACACTAATAAATAAACTTCAAAACTTTACTTTGATTAAGGAATTAACATTGGTCAGGACATTGGAAGAACTGCCTGATCTTCAAAAAAAAAACTGAATAGACACCCCACCAACCCCCGAATGAGAAGGAGCCTCAGTTCAACATCTCACCCAAATAATGGCACCTCTGGCAATACACACTCATTTGGTATTGCACTGCAGTATCAGCCTTAGTAATGTGCTCATATCCTGAAGTGAGGTTGAACCCAAATTCTTCTAATGCAGGTACCAGAGTGCTGCCACAGAGCCAAGCTAGTATTATTTTGGTTATCATCTACTGCACTGGGTACTGTGCCTAATTGCTATATTAGAGGATGCAAACCAAGAAACACAGGAGTTTGCCCACTTCTTCTAAACAAGAACAAACCTTAGACCAACTGTTGGGATGAAAGTCTGATTTTGTAAAAGGAACTCAAGACTAATGAATGCATCCAGCATTAGATGATCAAAAACCCCCTTTCACTAAATATTGGGAAGACTGAAGCTGTTGTCTTTGGTTTCTGTTCCAAACTCCATTCCTCAGCTACTGTCTCCATCCCTCTCCCTGCAGTCTGTTCACAATCTTGGTCTCAGTTGGTCCCGAGTCAAGCGTCCTATCTGATATTCATGCCATCAATAAGACCACATCTTTTCATCTCTGTAACACCGCCCGACTATACCCGTCTCAGTTTATCTGCTGCTAAAATCCTCATTCATGCCCATGTTACCTCCAGAGGGCGGCACGGTAGCACAGTGGTTAGCACTGCTGCTTCACAGCTCCAGGGTCCCGGGTTCGATTCCCGGCTCGGGTCACTGTCTGTGTGGAGTTTGCACATTCTCCTCGTGTCTGCGTGGGTTTCCTCCGGGTGCTCCGGTTTCCTCCCACAGTCCAAAGATGTGCGGGTTAGGTTGATTGGCCAGGTTAAAAATTGCCCCTTAGAGTCCTGAGATGCGTAGGTTAGTGGGATTAGTGGGTAAATATGTGGGGGTAGGGCCTGGGTGGGATTGTGGTCGGTGCAGACTCGATGGGCCGAATGGCCTCCTTCTGCACTGTAGGGTTTCTATGATTCTATGAGATGATTCCAGTGTCCTCCTGGTTGGTCTCCCACATTCTACCCTCAGTAAACTTGAGGTCATCCAAAATACTGCTGCCCGTGATTTAACCTTCAGAAAGTTCTATGCTCCTATCACCCCTGTGCTCGCTGACCTATATTGGTTCCCAGCCAAACACCACCTTGATTTTAAAATTCTCATCAAATCCCTCCATGGTCTCATCCCTCCCTATCACTAGAATGTCCTCCAGTCCCACAACCCTCCAAGATATACATGATCCCCTAAATTTTGGCTTCCTGTACATCCCCAATTTTAATTGATCCACTTTTGGTGGCCTTGCCTTCAGTCACCTCAACTCCAAGCTCGGAGTACCCTTCTAACAACTTTCCAACTCCTTACCTCACATTCCTCCTTTAAGATACTCCTGAAAACCCTCACTCTTTGACTGAGGCTTTGGTCATCTGATTTAATATCTAATGATATTTAATATTTAATATCTAATGCCATAGTGTTTGATAATGTTCCTGTGAAGTGCTTGGCCATTTCACTTAAGGCACTACGTAAATATTTGTCATTGCAGAAAATTTAACATAGAAAACTGCCAATTTTTCCTGACCCAACAGCAATTTCACTTGGCTGAAGCGCACAATGATGATCATTATGGTAAATAAAAAATCATACATTTGCAAATACCAAGTTGCTCCATGAAGGTTGGGTGAACAATTACCCTGCACATAAAAATAGAGAGCGAATGCCCTGGCATTGTGCAGAGACTACAATTCCAGGTCTGCAAGTGATACAATGCCATTCTAACAACATTCTGATTATTTCAAAAGTAATCATTTAGGGCGGTTGCTTTGAGCCGGAATCATTTGCTGCTCCTTCTCTTGCCAGACCACGTGTTTGCAAGTTTTTTTTTTTGAAGACGTTCAGGCGGGGAGGGCAGGGGGTAAAACGAGATTAAGAAATCAAAATGTGAGACAACTTCTACATACCCAAACCTAATGTCAAAAATCACACACAAGTCTTTCTCTTTGGTGACTCATAGCAGTGCCCTCAATTTAGAAATCCTCTTTGGTTATGATGGTTAGGGTTATTAGTGTACCAGTCAGTGTGTTAGAAAAAGAGGCATTACATCAGGCAGCAGATATTACCCAGACCTTTTGGCAAACGTAAACTGTGATTCCATCATAAAAACATGGGTAAAGTGGCAATTAAAGCCCACTTATAAAGGACAATTTTTTGCCAACCCGGATTTAAAAGTCACTGCTCAGCTATTTTGATTAAAATACCAACTAAAATCAAGGAAAACAGGACTGTCAGACAGAGGCAGTATAGGTCTTGAAATTTTACCATTTATCTAGAAAATTCATACCTATTGACTTAGTACAGCGAATAATAGAAACTTAAAGAGGCTCAAAGTGTGGCGGCATGGTGGTAGTGCTTAACATTGCTGCCTCACACCACCAGGGAACCAGGTTCCATTCCGGCCTTGGGGGACTGTGTAGAATTTGCACATTCTCCCTGTGTCTGCGTGGGTTTCCTCCGGGTGCTCCAGTTTCCTCCCGCAGTCCAAGGATGTGCAGCTTAGGTGGATTGGCCATGCTAAATTGCCCCTTAGGGTCCCAAGATGTGTCGGTTGGGGGATTAGCCATGGTAAATGTGTGGGGTTATGGTGATGGGACGGGGGTGAGGGGTAGGGCTGGTTAAGATGCTCTTTTGGAAAGTCACTGCAGACACGATGAGCCGAATGACCACCTCCTCTAATGTAGGGATTCTGATTCTAAAACTCTTCTCATTCATTTAAATAATTTGCACTAACAACATGAAGAATGAACAAAACTGCAAATCTTCATTACCTTGTCGATCATTTTCATCCATTTTGGTACATCGTCAAAAGTTTCTTTTTTAGTAATGTCATACACTAATATAATTCCCTTGGCACTTCTATAGTATGCTGAAGTAATGCTGTTGAACCTCTCCTGCCCTGCAGTATCCCTGGAGAAAAAAAGTGATTAAAACAAAATCAAGAATATTTATAGTTGGGAATATCAAAGAAATACATCCATTCTGGTACATTGTCCAGTTGGTTCATTTATCCCATGCCACCACCCTAGTCAAAACACTAGAGTTCTGCAGTCATGTCACTCGTCCAGAACTCTGCAATAGAGGTTCTCATAATCCTCATGGTATTCGGATTCACAAGGTTTCTGGTTTATTAAAGTCATTTGGTCAGAACAGTTCTTCATCCAAATATTCAGCCTTCAACATTTATCAGCTGCTAAATGATATAAAACATTGCCGTAGATTATTTTAAGCACACTTTTCTCTGGGTGAATCATTGCAGCACTGATGGCCAATGGTGCTTAACTTATAAAAAAAGGCTTCAATGGTGTTCTTTGATATAATTTTGTTTAGCCTGACAGGTAAATGCAAAGGTTCAATAACCTTATTTGACCTGGATGGGGCAGAAGGATAAACACAAGTGGTCAGTATCATCAAATGTACAACACAGCTTGAATAAAGTAGTACATTTTACCTCCTTAAGCTCCCGTAGATACAGTGTTATTATTTGCCAGCCTCTTGCAGCCAGATCTTAAGAGTCACACAGATGAGGAATGAGAACACACAGACAGTTAGAAATTAGACTACTGTTAACTGAAGACTATGGATGAATAAGGAATCTCAAGAGTGACGCAGCAATCCAAAGCCAAGGTCCTGCTGGGACGTGTTGGGGGTGGGGGGGGGCTGAGTGTTAGTAAGCTTTTTATAACTGTTCAGAAGAGTCCATGACAACAAAGACAACTGACAACAAACCATGTGTCACACACAGACTTTATCTGCCAGAATATCTGCATTACTCATTCTCACTGACAGGGTGGTAAGGCAGCCAGATGTAATTTGGAAGACTGGAATCCTACGCACCCACGTATTAGTGCACACAGCAGCAGCCGTCCTGCAAGTTTATTAGATGCTTTGTGTTAAATAAGACCAAAGACTGGAACACTCAACATTGGCACAGGTGGTTTAATCCTCTTCAGAGACTATCAAGGTCATTTTTATCTTTCATTGTTTGCAAATTCTTAACTTCTGAATATAGTTTACTCCTGACAAACAGAAGTAATTCTTTGCCCACAAAAACTGGATTATTCAATAATCTGAGTTACGTGATTTTTTAATTAAGACCGTTACAGTTCAATAAAAGGAATAAAGACATTATCTGAATTAGCAGGAAGAGCTAACACTAACTGAACAAAATTTTAAATGTTGAGGTGCTCCCTTATGTTCTCACACTACAGGTTTCCGCTTACACTGCTCAGGTAGAAATACCATACATTGCACAGACAGGAAGCACAGTTTCCGCTATTGAAAGAAAGTCATGATAACCTTTTCCCTTTTGCCCACAACAAAAGGGATCAAACATAGGAAATATTTCACCATTCACCTGGGGGTCAGAAAAGAGGTGGTCTACTGGATTAGCTTGGCTATGGCTGATTCGAGGTGCAGTCAACAGGGCTTGAAAACAAAGCACCCAGACTGGAGATGATAATGCTGAGGCAGAGGTACAACACGAAATGACTGCTGAGGGCGCGTGATAAAGGAATGATAAGAATGTGAACAGAACATAACACTCTGTCCAGGACACTTTTGCTATTCCCTTGCCACAGATCTTTTAAGATGGCATAAATATAGCCAGTGTGAAGCAGTCTGGAGAAGGGGAAATCAAACCTGTTTATAAAATGATGAAGGGGATAGATAGAGTGAACGTTTAAAGACGATTTCCTCGGGTGGATGGAGCTATTACAAGGGGGCATAACTATAGGGTTCATGGTGGGAGATACAGGAAGGATGCCCGAGGTAGGTTCTTTACTCAGAGAGTGGTTGGGGTGTGGAATGGACTGCCTGCAGTGATAGTGGAGTCAGACACTTTAGGAACATTTAAGCGGTTATTGGATAGGCACATGGAGCACACCAGGATGATAGGGAGTGGAATAGCTTGATCTTGGTTTCAGATAAAGCTCGGCACAACATTGTGGGCCGAAGGGCCTGTTCTGTGCTGTACTGTTCTATGTTTTAAAATCTTGGTTAATCTTCAAACTACAGTTATGGAAGAATTCCATCATGGATAAAATAGAAGTCAAAATCCATCTTCAGTCAGTGTTCTATTTTTTTTAATTTTAAAAGTTGGTGCACAATATGCTGGATTCCAATTGGTCTCAACACTTTAGGGCTGCGTCAGATGATATAATGCCACAAAACATTACTGCATGAGCTCTCATCAGAGGTAGAAAACCAGCCAATGCCAAGAATGAGGTTGTAAGAGAAATTTCATCAGTGAGGAGTAATGGAAGAGGAATGGACAAGTCAATGGCTGGAAACGCGTAGGTCACTTACCAGATTTGTAATCTAATTTTCTTCCCTCTTAGTTCTACTGTTTTGATTTTAAAATCAACACCTACAGACAAAATACAGTAAAAGGAAAAGGAGGAATAAGAAGCAAAAGCAAATACAAGATCGAATTCAAAAGCAAAAAGGTAAACAAATTACCATTTCCAACAGGATACACAGCACTCTGTGAAAGCAAATAACTGGGAAGGATGGAGAAAGTTAGACCACCCAACACACGAGGAGCGATACTGTAACTTTCTGCATACGATGTACAGGTGGATGGAATACATGCATTCTACATTAGAGTATGATATTACACAATAAAATATGTTGGTAACATATCAGTAACACCAGTATGGGACCTTAAATTTACAACTGAAATACTAGTGCGTAAATTAAAATACACAGAGCCTTAGCAGACCAGGATATGTTATAAAAGTCAGTTAGGGTCGAAACCAGGGAACTCCGTCATCACCTTTTTACTGAAGTAGACTTCTCACAAGGCACTGCATCACCTGCTGCTGTCTGTGTGGGTGATTTAGCAAAGGTCTTGCATTCACTTTAAATTTCGGATATAGAATCCAAATTTAATTTTCACAGTATACAGCTAAATCCTGACTTGCCTGCTGGCTTTTAGCCACTTTTATCACCAGTAAAAATAAAAATCAAGTCTTTTTTCTCTTATTTTAGTCACTTGTCCTTTAGACCAACTTGACCCACATTTATCATGTCTACATCCAGCAGATGTTGAGGTGGTGTAATGGTATAGTGCCACTGGACTAATAATCCAGAAGCCCAGGCTAATGCTCCAAGTCATAGGTTCAATGCCCTGGTGGAATTTAAATTCAATTAATAAATCTGAAATATGAAGCTAGTCTCAGTAACGGTGACCACGAAACGATCATTGACTGTCATAAAAACCCATCAGGCTTTTTAGGGAAGGATATTGGCAATACTTGCTTGGCCTGGCCTACATGCGACTCCAGACCCTCAAAAAATGCGGCTGACTATTCGCTGCCCTCGCGGACTCACTTCAAGCCAATTAGGGATGGCAACAAGCCATGGCCTTGCCATTGACACCCATGTCCCATGAACGAATAAAGAAAATCAAATTCAACCAAATGTGGCACCAGGAAACCTAAGAAACTGAGGTTCACGGGCACAGTGGCACAGGGTGGTTAGCATTCTGCCTCAGTGCCAGGGAGCTGGGTTCAAGTCCCAGCTTGGGTCACTGTCTGTGCGGATTCTGCACGTTCTCCCCATATCTGCGTGGGTTTCCTCTGGGCACGCCGGTTTCCTCCCACAGTCCGAAAGACGTGCTGGTTAGGTGCATTGGCCATACTATATTCTACCTCAGTGTATCCGGACAGGTGCCGGAGTGCAGCGACTAGGGGATTTTCACAGTAACTTCATTGCGTTGTTAATGTAAGCCTACTTGCGACACTAACAAAAAACAAAACCGGCAGTGATCAGAACCAAACCAACACAGGACGATGGTTGTGGTTATTAGAAGCCAATCATCAGAATATTTCTGCAGGAATTCCTGAGCACAGCATCATCTGCACAAATTCAACATCAAAATCCTGATGTTTAACAATATCAAGAGCAGAGGCTACCTGGTCTCATTATTTGGCTCTGCAATGCTTTGACAACAAGGACAGCACAGTGGTTACAGTAAGTCTCACAACACCAGGTTATCACCTACACCACAAACCATCGGCTCAAAGCGGAGAGGATCTCCAAGAAGATCGCGCATATCGACACAGATACCACTGGCACAGTGGTTAGCACGGCTGCCTCACAACACTAGGGACCCGGGTTCAATTCTGGCCTCTGGTCACTCTCTGTGAGGAGTTTGTACATTCTCCCCATGTCTGCGTGGGTTTCCTCCGGGTGCTCTGATTTTCTTCCACACTCCAAAGATGTGCGGGCTAGGTTGATTAGCCATGCTAAATTGCCCCATTGGGACATTAGCAGGGTAAACATGTGGGGTTACGGGGATAGGACCTGGGTGGGACTGCTGTCGAAGCAGGCTAAATGGGCTAAATGCCCTCCTTCTGCACTGTATGGATTCTATGATTCTAAGGCTCAAGTTAGTAATATGCAGTAATATCAGCCAACACAAAGCAGACTATTTTTTTGATTTTGATTTGATTTATTATCAAATCAAAAAAAAATTGATGAGCTCCTCTGCTACTGAACCTAATACCCCACCACCCTGTTGTACAATCTCCAGGATGAACTATGGCAACTCACCAAAATGGACAAGAGGGCCAACATCACAGGAACACCATGACCCACAAGTTATTTCCTAAATTACATACTGTAATTATAGTGTCATTCCTTTATTATAGAGTCAAAATTCTAAAATTCTCCATCAAATACCAATGTGGGAGCACCATAAGGACTGTCACTGTTCAGGAGGTCTACCACCATCTTCTCAAGAGAAAATAGGGATGAGCAACATGGCCTGGTTAGCATTGCCCACATTCCAAACATATTTCCTTAAGTGCCTTATTTAAGAAAGCCAATCACTGCAAACCAAAGGCACAAATAAAATATTTGCTGTCTGATACAGCACAGCCAATTACTGAATTAAATGGCACGGCCAATTTGGCAGTGAGGCCAAAATAGCTAGCAGTGAAATACATTTACCAAGTGATAACACCAAACTGCACACTACCCTTTGCTACCAAATAAACCTGTTGGACTTTAACCTGGCGTTGTTAAAACTCTTACTGTGTTCACCCCAGTCCAACGCCGGCATCTCCACAGCATTAATCACAACCAGTTTGGAGAATGAACAGTGCAAAGGATCTTCTTTTTTTCCCCCCAACCCTCTTTTGCATCCAAAAAAGGTGGTTTGAAAGTTAAAGCTCTTTTAAATTCTGTGGAACCCCACCAGCACTCAACCAATTTCAGTGCCTGAAATTTGCTCATCTCATTCGTATTATAGCATGCAGCACTGACTTCAGCACACACAAGCACTGGTTTCCTCATCATTTTTGGCTGTCAAACAGTCACATTTTCTTTAATTCATTTGATTTCTCCAATAGCATCCCTATACTCATTCTTTTATATAGCCTGCTTTACTTCAGCCTGATCTGACCAGGCTTTGGTCTGAGGAGGGTGGCACTTAAGCACACTCACCACTGCTACTCCCATTCCAGGGTTATTCACCTGCAGCTATGTGTAGGCTCAACTGGAGGCTATGAAATCTCCAATAAGGTGGGCCTCAAATGTTAAGTGCCTGGAGAATGTCACCAATGGGACGAAACATCTGGTATTGACCACACACTCAGCAAAAAGGGCTTCTTTCTCCTCCATTAACTTATTTCCCTCCTCCTCATCCTGTTGTTAAAAGCCTGCTAGCTTGCAAGAGGTACAAGTAGTAGCAAAAAAATGAACGACCCAGTTTAAAAGGCACAGGTGAAGTGAAAGGAGTGGAATTAAATTTGCCCAAATTTGTCAATGTTCCTTGCACAGTATGACCTACAGATTGATTTTATACACACAGTATTCCACATATAGCTCACCAAATTGGTACAACCAAATTCCCATTCTCTTAGTCTTCAGATGGGAGAACAAACACACCATCAGATCAAGGCTGTGAACTACAGACCAGATTTATAAAAGACAACATATACACCGCAGCCATGGGAAAATTGGAAATGTTCTTTTAAAGAATTTTCAATCAGCCCGAACGCTTAAAACAAAAATGCAAAGAGAAAGATGGAACATTGTATATGTTTTTAGTTTGAGAGGGAGAGGTGCCGGAGGATTGCGGATGTGGTTCCTATTTTCAAGAAGGGGAATAGGGATAGCCCAGGAAATTACCGACCGGTGAGTCTAACCTCAGTGGTTGGTAAGCTGATGGAGAAGATCCTGAGGGACAAGATTTATGAGCATTTAGAGAGGTTTAGTATGCTCAAGAATACTCAGCACGGCTTTGTCAAAGGCAGATCGTGCCTTACGAGCCTGGTGGAGTTCTTCGAAAATGTGACTAAACACATGGACGAAGGGAAAGCGGTAGATGTGGTTTATATGGATTTTAGCAATGCGTTCGATAAGGTCCTCCATGCAAGGCTTCTAGAAAAAGAGAGAGGGCATGGGATCCAAGGGGCCAATGCCCTGTGGATCCAGAACTAGCTTGCCCAAAGGAGGCAGAGAGTGGGTATAGATGGGTCTTTTTCTAAATGGAGGTTGGTCACCAGTGGTGTGCCCCAGGGATCTGTTCTGGGACCCTTGCTGTTTGTCATTTTCATAAATGACCTGGATGAGGAAGTGGAGGGATGGGTTGGTAAGTTTGCCGACGACACGAAGCTTGGTGGGGTTGTGGATAGTCTGGAGGGCTGTCAGAAATTACAGAGGGACATAGAAAGGATGCAAGACTGGGCGGAGAAGTGGCAGATGGACTTCAACCCAGATAAATGCGTAGTGGTCCATTTTGGCAGGTCAAATGGGATGAAGGAGTACAATATAAAGGGAAAGACTCTTAGTACTGTAGAGGATCAGAAGGACCTTGGGGTCTGGGTCCATAGGACTCTAAAATCGGCCCCACAGGTGGAGGAGGTGGTTAAGAAGGCGTATGGTGTGCTGGCCTTTATCAATCGAGGGATTGAGTTTAGGAGTCCGGGGATAATGATGCAGCTATACAAGACCCTCGTCAGACCCCACTTGGAGTACTGTGCTCAGTTCTGGTCGCCTCATTACAGGAAGGATGTGGAAAAGATTGAAAGGGTGCAGAGGAGATTTACAAGGATGTTGCCTGGATTGAGTGGCATGCCTTATGAGGATAGGCTGAGGGAGCTCGGTCTTTTCTCCTTGGAGAGACGTAGGATGAGAGGAGACCTAATAGAGGTATATAAGATGTTGAGAGGCATAGATCGGGTGGACTCTGAGGCTTTTTCCCAGGGTGGAAACACAGGTTTAAGGTGCTGGAGGGTAGGTACAGGGGAAATGTTCGGGGGAAGTTTTTCACACAGAGGGTGGTGGGCGAGTGGAATCAGCTGCCACCAGTGGTGGTGGAGGCAAACTCGATAGGGTCTTTTAAGAGACTCCTGGATGAGTACATGGGGCTTAATAGGATGGAGGGTTATAGGTAGGCCTAGAAGGTAGAGATATGTTCGGCACAACTTGTGGGGCCGAAGGGCCTGTTTTGTGCTGTAGTTTTTCTATGCTTCTATATATTTGGTTTTAATTATAGCTGATAAAGTAAAGTTACTTTCCAAAAAGCCAAGTGTATTCAGAAGCAAAATGCCAAATATTCCAAAAAATGGAAATGGTTCCAGACTCAGCTGTAATCAATTGGTGGAAAGGGTGGGGGTGGGGAAGAGACAAGATTCCTGCTCAGGAATCTGAATCTCCGGAAAAGATATGTTGGGCTTGGAAGATTCACCAGAATATACCAGGGCTTAAATGCTCACGTTATGGTGCAGGTGTCATAAAGCCGGCTTGTATTCTCTAGCGGTTAGAAGATTGAGGGGAGCTATTTAATAGCGGTGCTTCAAATGCTCTGAACAAGGAACCACAATCTTAAATAAATGACATTTTCAAGATGGAGCTCAACAGTTTGCACTTTAAGGTGCAATTAGTCTGTATACTTAATTCTCTCACATGGAAAGGTTTATTGAAACACTGGAGTTTTTGCTGAAATACAAGGCAATGAATTTGCAACTACAGTGGAATCCTACGAACATATGAATTAGGAGTAGGCCATTCGGCCCCTTAAGCCTGCTCTGCTGTTCAACAAGATCATGGCTGATCTGATTGCAACCTCTTGCCTTCCCCCAATAACCTTTCACCTCTTGCTTATCAAGAATCCATCTACCTGTGCCTTAAAGCGGCACCTTATTTTTAAAAAGTGTTCTAGATTCTTCCACAAGAGGAAACATCCACCCTGTCAAGACTCCTCAGGATCTTAAGGTTTCAATCAAGCCACCTCTTACTCTCCTAAACTCCAGAGGGTAAAAATCTTGTCTTTTTGCATAAGAGAATCCAGGTATTAGTTGAGTAAACTTTCTCTGAATTGCTTTCAACACATTCACATCCTTCCTTAAATGAGGCTAATACTGTTTATTAGGGAGAGTCAACATGGCTTTGTGCGTGGTAGGTCATGTTTGACCAATCTATTAGAGTTTTTCGAGGAGGTTACCAGGAAGGTGGACGAAGGGAAGGCAGTGGATGTTGTCTACCTGGATTTCAGCAAGGCCTTTGACAAGGTCCCTCATGGGAGGTTAGTTAGGAAGGTTCAGTCGCTAGGTATACATGGGGAGGTAGTAACTTGGATTAGACACTGGCTCAATGGAAGAAGCCAGAGAGTGGTTGTGGAGGATTGCTTCTCTGAGTGGAGGCCTGTGACTAGTGGTGTGCCACAGGGATCGGTGTTGGGTCCATTGTTGTTTGTCATCTATATCAATGATCTGGATGATAATGTGGTAACTTGGATCAACAAGTTTGCTGATGATACAAAGATTGGAGGTGTCGTGGACAGTGAGGAAGGTTTTCAAAGCTTGCAGAGGGATTTGGACCAACTAAAAAAATGGGCTCAAAAATGGCAAATGGAATTTAATGCAGACAAGTGTAAGATATTGCACTTTGGAAGGACAAACCAAAGTAGAATGTACAGGGTAAATGGTAGGACTCTGAAGAGTGCAGTTGAACAGAGGGATCTGGGAATACAGGTACAGAATTCCCTAAAAGTGACGTCACAGGTGGATAGGGTCGTAAAGAGTGCCTTTGGTACATTGGCCTTTATAAATCGGAGTATCGAGTATAAACGTTGGTGTGTTATGGTAAGGTTATATAAGGCATTGGTGAGGCCGAATTTGGAGTATTGTGTACAGTTTTGGTCACCTAGTTACAGGAAGGATGTAAATAAGGTTGAAAGAGTGCAGAGAAGGTTCACAAGGATGTTGCCGGGACTTGAGAAGCTGAGTTACAGAGAGAGATTGAATAGGTTGGGACTTTATTCCCTGGAGCGTAGAAGATTGAGGGGAGATTTGATAGAGGTGTATAAGATTTTGATGGGTATAGATAGAGTGAATGCAAGCAGGCTTTTTCCGCTGAGGCTAGGGGAGAAAAAAACCAGAGGGCATGGGTTAAGGGTGAAAGGAGAAAAGTTTAAAGGGAATATTAGGGGGGACTTCTTCACGCAGTGTGGTGGGAGTGTGGAATGAGCTGCCGGATAAAGTGGTAAATGCGAGGTCACTTTTAACATTTAAGAAAAACTTGGACGGGTTCATGGATGAGAGGGGTGTGGAGGGATATGGCCCAAGTGCAGGTCAGCGGGACTAGGCAAAAAATGGTTCGGCACAGACAAGAAGGGCCAAAAGGCCTGTTTCTGAGCTGTAATTTTCTATGGTTCTATGTACACAATACTCCAGATGCTGCCTTACCAATACTCTGCATAACTGAAGCATAACCTCCCTACTTTTGTAATCAGTTCCCCCTTACAACAATAACATTCTATTAGCTTTCCTCAAATCTTGCTGTACCTGCTTACTGGCCTTTTGTGATTCATGCACCAAGACACACATCTCTCTGCACCTCAGAACTCTGCGATCTCTTACATATAGATAACATACTTCTTTTCTTATTATTCCTGACAAGATAGACAATTTCACATTATACTTGCCAGATTGTTTCCCACTCTCTTAAGCCTATCAATATCCCTTGTAGCCCCCTTATGTCCTCTTCACAACTTACTTTGTCTCATTTGCAAATTTAACAACCATAGCTTTGATATAAATGACTTGGATGAAAGCATCAACGTAAAAAGTTGAGGCCCCAGAGTGGCAAACCCACTCATCACATCCTGCCAACCAGAAACCTGCCATTTAAGCTTATTTTCTGTTTCCTATTCTCATTACAGTTAGGAAGAATATTACAATTAAGAGTTTGGTGCAACGAACATCAAACATAACTGAATTCATGTTATTTAAATATGGGGGAGATGATGGTGTAGTGGCAATATTACTGGACTAATAATTCAGAGGCCCAGCCTAAACACCCCGGGGACATGGGTTCACATCATAGCAGTTGATGGAATTTAAATTGATCTTTTGTTTCGTTATTTGTTCTTTCACTATTCAATTTTGCTCACACCATCATCCCTTTTCTCATTTCATCATTTGTTTTCCACCTTTTTTTGTCTCTGACACCCACCAACCATCCCACCCTCCTGCCATACCTCAGTACCTGCTTTCAACCCATCACATTTCTAACTTCTGACAGTTTTGGTGAAAGGTCACTGACCTGACGTTTATAACTCTCGTTTTTCTCTCCAAAGATGCTGCCTGACCCGCTGAGTATTTCACAAATCTTTACTGGGGGGAAAATGCATCTACCTCTGCATTATTCATCCCCTTCCCCAGCCAAACAAATCAAATGGCTAAAGTGTCAATGTGTTAACCAATTTTTAAAAAAAATGCATCTTTCACAATAATACTATATTTAACATCTCTCACATTTCTAATGATTTCTACACTACATTCAGCACTCTCTCGTTTCCTTCTCTATGAACGGTATGCTTTATCAGTATATCGCGCAAGAAAATACCTTTCACTGTATGTTAATACATGTGACAATAATAAATCAAATCAATGATTTCATTGCCCAGAAGGCTTCAGCCTCTTCCAAAATTGAAATCAGTGTCAAGTGTTTGTGACACTGAGCAGAATTTGACTTGTGGAGTCGGAGCAGATCCAGCATACCTCATCCTTCAGGATGTATCAGTGCCGTTCAATCTGTTACACTGAATAGCAGATGTGCTACTTCACTCATTACATTTTAATTACACTGAGAGATTGTAGGTGGAAGCTGTAAATATTCTAATGCAACCATGTTATACTAGACATGAGACTTCTTTTTCTACCCAACGTCAGAGCGTCCATTTTTCAACAATCTCAGTGGCCAACACGTGTAAATTTGCACTAGCAATCTCACTGGTCAAATAACTTTCCTACATTGGATTCACTGGGTTTTAGACTAACGTCTATAAGTGCAGGTGGGCGGGAGGTTAGGGGTTCAACAGGTCTCAATTTTTACGTGACCGTTGAGCTCCAGCTCTGTGCAAAGCCCTGAACAAGACCCCTCCTCAATACATAATCATGATGTGGAGATGCCAGCATTGGACTGGGGTGGGCACAGTAAGAAGTCTTACAACACCAGGTTAAAGTCTAACAGGTTTATTTGGAATCACGAGCTTTTGGAGCACTCCTCGTTCATCGGTGAATCCTGATTAAATGTGCACTCACCTGATAAAGGAGCAGCGCTCTGAAAGCTCACGATTCCAAATAAACCTGTTGGACTTTAACTTGGTGTTGTGAGACTTCTTACAATACAGAATCAGATATAGCAGTGATCAGTGGAGCACCACTGCTGCTATTCCAGAGGTGGAGTCTGAAGAAGGTATACAGCCTTACTCCATGCCTTGAGCAGCAGATTTGCTGGTTTCCCGAGTTTCAACCAGCTCTGGAAATCAGACGACCCGAGTAGCTGAAGTTCGGTGGCCCTGGATGGTGACTGACAAAGCAGCCTGAATCTGAGCCACTATTACTACAAAACAAAGGAACCTTGAGCTGAGAAATCACTTCTATTGCACAGATGGGCCCATCAATCGTTGGGATTGCAGCCCTAGCTTGAGCTACTTGAATTAACAGCTGCCACATCACAGCACTTGGCATTGAGAGGATGCAATAAGTTGTACTGTGCAAATCAGTGCACAGTGCTTCCAAATACCCATTGCAGCTTCTGATTCCACTCTCAGTTCTTCACAGAGGCTCCAACTGTTGTCAATAAGAAACATCATTGGTCCACAACGAAGAATTGGACAGCCTAACTTCATTTAGGTAAATTAATTTCCAACACAGATCTAATAATAGTCTTAGAACTTCAGACTTGCAAAACTAAAACCTCACTTAGCCTTTAATTCTCATTCTCTTGCTACTTTTTTCCCTTCAAGCACGCTATTCCCCAATTCCTGAAGTTCCAGAAGGGTAAAATCAATCGACGTTAACCTGTCTAAACTGTTCAGGGAGAAGTACTGTTTCCAAGTCGAATTCATTGTCCCCATTTTTGGTCATTGGTTTGATTACTCCAAGTGAACTTCTCATCAACGTTAACATTTCAGGTTGATGATCAGAAGTATTAGAAGTATCTGATGAAGGGTCACCCACCCAAAATGTTATCTCGGCTTCTCGTCACAGATGTTGCCAGACTGGGTTTAAAGATTATTTATTAGTGTCACAAGTAGGCTTACATTAACAAGTAATTACTGTGAAAATCCCCTAGTCACCACACTCCGGCACCTGTTCGGATTCATGGAGGGAGAATTTAGCATGCCAATGCACCTAACCACCACGCCTTTCGGACTGTGGGAGGAATTCGGAGCACCCGAAGGAAACCCCCGCAGACACAGGGAGAACGCTCAGACTCCACACAAAAAGAGTGACCCAAGCCGGGAATGGAACCCGGGTCCCTGGCGCTGAGAGACAGCTGTGCTAATCACTGTGCTGTTGTGCCGAGCAGTTCCAGCATTTTGGTTAGCATTGCTACCTCAGCGCCAGGGACCTGGGTTCGATTCCCGGCTTGGGTCACTGTCCGTGTGGAGTTTGCACATTCTGCCTGTGTTTGTGTGGGTTTCCTCCGGGTGCTCTGGTTTCCTCCCACAATCCAAAGATGTACAGGTTAGGCGCATTGGCCATGCTAAATTACCCCTTAGTGTCAGGAGGTTGGTAGGGTTATGGAGATATGGGCTGGGTGGGATTGTGGTCAGTGCAGACTTGATGGGCCGAATGGCCTCCTTCTGCACTGTAGGAATTCTATGATTCTATTATTTATCTCAGATTTCCTGCACTTGCAGTGTTGTGCCTTTGAACTTTTCACCAAGTAGTCAAAGATAATCCATTCACAGTCAACTCTGTGACTATCCTTTACATATGGGGAATATAGAAGACTATATAGGAACAGCCTGTTCCGAATGCCAGTGGCGTTTGCTATCAAATAAACCTGTTGGACTTTAACCTGGTGTTGTGAGACTTCTTACTGAATATACAAAAAACAACAGAACACCCACATCTCAGAATTAGTAATTGACTCAAAAATATTTATCCAAATATATTCAGGAGTACATGAATTAAATGCAACAAAATCATGGCAATTATTCACATTCCAGATTACTCAGATCTAAACATGTTTATAAACATGTTTATAACTTCACAATAATGTGGACAGATGCTTTAGTATACGTGGGTGTCAGGAAACAGATTCAGCAACATTCATATAGCACCTTTAACAAAGTAAAACATCGCAAGGCATTTTAAAGGAGCATTACCAAACCGAATTTGACATCGAGCTACATCATGAGATTGCTTGGTCAAAGAGGTAGGTTTTAAGGAGTATTTTAAATGAGGGAAGGTAGTGAGGAAATCCAGTTGAGGGCCTCAGTAGATGCTATTAGAGAAGCAAGGAGAACATGCCACTCTGCTTTAATACCGCCTTCCCCAGCAGCTTAGAGTTATAGAGGTTTACAGCATGGCAACAGGCCCTTCGGCCCAACTTGTCCATGCCACCCTTTTATTTTTAAAAACCCCTAAGCTAGTCCCAATTGCCTGCATTTGGCCCATATCCCTCTATACCCATCGTACCCATGTAACTGTCTAAATGCTTTTTAAAAGACAATTGTATCCGCCTCTCCTACTACCTCTGGCAGCTTGTTCCAGACACTCACCACCCTCTGTGAGAACAAATTGCCCCTCTGGACACTTTTGTATCTCTCCCCTTAAACCTATGCCCTCTAGTTTTAGACTCCCCTACCTTTGGGAAAAGATATTGACTATCGAGCTGATCTGTGCCCCTCATTATTTTATAGACCTCTATAAGATCACCCCTCAGCCTTCTATGCTCCAGAGAAAATAGTCCCAGTCTATCCAGCCTCTCCTTAGAACTCAAACCATCAAGTCCCGGTAGCACCCTAGTAAATCTTTTCTGCACTCTTTCTAGTTTAATAATATCCTTTCTATAATAGGGCGACCAGAACTGTACACAGTATTCCAAGTGTGGTCTTACCAATGTCTTTGACACTACAGAGAAAAAAAAACCCAAACTAAAAGGAAACTGTTGATCCCTCTTCTGTGGCACATCACTGGTGCTGGAGCTTAAAATGTTCTTTGCAGACACTGACAGGGTGTACGGTTCAAGGGTTATTGGACTCTAAACGTTAACTGTGTTTCTCTCTCACCACAAGAACTGTCAGACCTGCCGAGTTAATCCAGCATCTTCTGCTTATACTAAGTAAACAAAGCATCCACCCTCCAGTGCCAGGTACCCCTGGACACTGGGATACCCACCACCTTGCCCCTTCCATGCTTGGGGGGGGGGGGGGGGGTTGGTAAACACTAGGGGTTGTTCTTGAACACAGTTCCCAGGATGAGGTTGGGGAGATCCCATACAATGGATGACTTGGATCAGTGGGGAGATCATGGACCATGGGTGCTTCAGAATATTTGGGAGGGGTGGGGGAATCTGGACATTGATGCCACAGGGTGTGGGGTTCTGGGCAGCAGGTGTCCCACTGTGCGGGAGATTCTGGACATTGGGTGTCCCAGTGTGTTGGGTGAGGGGGGAATCTGGACACTGGGTGCCCCAGTGGGTTGGGTGGGAGGGGGATCAGGACATTGGGTGCCCCAGTGGGTTGGGTGGGAGGGGGAATCAGGACATTGGGTGCCCCAGTGGGTTGGGTGGGAGGGGGATCAGGACATTGGGTGCCCCAGTGGGTTGGGTGGGAGGGGGAAATCAGGACACTGGGTGTCCCAGTGGGTTGGGTTTGGGGGGGGGGGGGGGGGAATCTGGCCACTGGATATCCCAGTGTGTTAGGTGGGAGAGGAGATCTGGACACTGGGTGTCCCAGTGTGTTGGGGGGGAAATCTGGAACTGGGTGCTCCAGTGTGTTGGGTGGGGGTGGGGAGGTTTCTGGAACTGGGTGCCCCAGTGTGTTTGAGGGGGGGGGGGGGGGGAAAGAGTCTGGACACTGGGTGCCCCGGTGTGTTGGGTGGGATGGGGTTTGGGGGGGAGGGGGGGGGGGAAGATCCTGGAACTGGGTGCCCCAGTATGTTGGTTGGGAAGGGGGGATTCTGGACACTGGGTGCCCCGGTGTGTTGGGTGGGATGGGGTGGGGGGGAAGAGATCCTGGAACTGGGTGCCCCAGTATGTTGGTTGGGGAGGGGGGATTCTGGACACTGGGTGCCCCAGTGTCCAGGTGGGGGGTGGACTATTGGGGCTTGAGTATTGGGGGCTTGAGTATTGGGGGCTTGAGTATTGGGGGCTTCCTCCCCCTCCTCCCCCACACCTACCCACGGTGGATTTGCAGGCCTCGCTGAAGGTGTCGTCCGTGAAGCGCTCCATCAGGCTGGTCTTCCCCACTCCCCGGCTGCCGATGATGATGACCTGCAGCTTGTAGTCGGCCGGCCGGGGCGGCTGCCTCCTGCGGCGGGAACTGGCAGGGCTCGGCTTCGGAGAGGCCCCGCCGGCCTGCAAGCTGTTGGCCGAAAGCGACCGGGAGTTGGAGCTCAGGCCGCCGCCGCCTCCGGGCCCTCGCCTCTTGGGTCCGGCTGTCCGATCCATCGGCCTCGCTACCGCCGCCTCTTCCCTTCCGCCAACAACAATCCGCCACCTGGAGGACCCGACCACACTCCTCCAGTATCCCACATAGCACTGCGAAGCCGCCTGGAGGACCCACCCCGACTCTTCCAGCATCCCACATGGCACTGCGAGGGCCGCCTGACGTCACGGCCCGCTCCTTATTAATATTAAAGAACTGCAGCATTGCCACAACCCGCCAGGGGGCGGTAGAACAGGGATTCAGGCGCCATTTACACGCGATTTTCACTGAGTGGGTTATGTGCGTTAGTTATGTGTGAACAAGTTGCATTTATATAGCACCTTTGATGTAGCTAAACATCCCAAGCCACTTCACAAGAGAATTAAAAAAACAATTTGACACTAAATATGGTCAAAGATGTATGATTTAAGTTTTGAAATCTTATTCATTAGCGTCGCAAGTCAGCTTACATTAACACTGCAATGAAGTTACTGTGAAAATCCCCTGGTCGCCACACTCCGGCGCCTATTCGAGTACACTGAGGGAGAATTTAGCATGGCCAGTGCACCTAACCAGCACGACTTTCAGAGCTGATTAGGTGCATTGGCCATGCTAAATTCTCCCTTGGTGTATCCAATAAGGCGCCCCGGAGTGTGGCAGCTAGGGGATTTTCACAGTAACTTCATTGCAGCGTTAATCATAGAATCCCTACAGTGCAGAAGAAGGCCATTTAGCCCATCGAACCTGCACCGACCACAATCCCACCCAGGCTCTATCCCCTTAACTCCACTTATTTATCCTGCTAGCAGCCCCCCCCCCGCCCCCGCCCCCCCTCGACACTAAGGGGCAATTTATCATGGCCAATCAACCTAACCTGCACATCTTTGAACTATGGGAGAAAACTAGAGCACCCGGAAGAAACCCACACAGACACAGGGAGAATGTGCAAACTACACGCAGACAGTCACCCAAGACTGGAATTGAACCCGGGTCCCTGGCACTGTGAGGCAGCAGTGCTAACCACTGTGTCACCGTGCCACCCCACAGTAACAATGTAAGCCTACTTGTGACACTGATAAATAATCTTTAACTGTGGGAGGAAACCAGAGTACCCGGAGGAAACCCATGCAGACACGGGGAGAACATGCAGACTCCACACAGACAGCGACCCAAGCCAGGAATTGAACCCAGGTCCCTGGCGCTGTGAAGCAGTGCTAATGACTGTGCCATTAAGATTAAGAGGTAGGTATTAAACGCTGGCCCAGGCAGCAATTGCCTTCCTTGAAAGGGAGCATGCAGTGTCCATGGGCACCATGCACGTTGGGTGTGTATTATTGACCCTTTTAATCACCTTTTGATTTGATGTTTTAAGTTTAATTCCTGCTTTGTTTTTGTTTCCTTTAAGGGGCTGCCCTTCTTGCTTTGTCCCTTAGTTTATTTAATTTAATTGTTTTGCCATCAAAAAGAATGACAGCGGTGCCTACATCCCCTGAACAAGTTAAAAAAGTGCAGAGAGGGTATTCTAGAACCTAGGGCCTAGACAATCAAAGCTACTGACGCCAATGGTGGAACAATTTAATACCAAGTGCAGACATACCAATTGGGAGCAGGAATGGGCCATTCAGCCCCTCAAGCCTAGAAGATCATGGCTTATCTGATTGTGGCCTCAACTCTACATTCCTCTCTACCTGCAATATTCTTTGACTCCTTTGTTAGTGAAGAACCTATCTAACTTAACGTTGATGTCAGCATTGGACTGGGGTGGGCACAGTAAGAAGTCTCACAACACCAGGTTAAATCCAACAGGTTTATTTGGTAGCACGGGCTTTTGGAGCGCTGACTCACCTGATGAAGGGACAGTGCTCCGAAAGCTCATGCTACTAAATAAACCTGTTGGACTTTAACCTGGTGTTGTGAGACTTCTTACGATAATGTAACGTTAAAATTATTCAATGATTGTTTTGCTGGGGAAGAAACTTCCACAGACTAATGGCCCTCTGAGAAAAAAAATTCTCCTCATCTGGATCTTAAAGGGGAAACTCCTTTTTTTTAAACCATGTCCCCTAGGTCCAGTCTCTCCCACAAGGGGAAGCATCCTCTCAACATCCACCCTTAATCCCATTAAGATCTTATTTTTTAAAAATTCATTTGTGGGACATGGGTGTCACTGGCTGGCCAGCATTTATTGCCTATCCCTTGGAGGGCAGTTGAGAGTCAACCACATTGCTGCGGTTCTGAAGTCACATGTAGACCAGACCAGGTAAGGAAGGCAGATTTCCTTCCCTAAAGGATATTAGTGAACCAGATGGGTTTTTCTGACAATCGGCAGAAGTTTCATGGTCATCATTAGATTTTTAATTCCAAATATTTTTTATTGAATACAAATTCCACCATCTGCCCTGGTGGGATTCGATTCCGGGTCTCCGGAACATTAACGGAGTTTTTGGATTAAGAGCCTAGCGATAATATGATGAGGCAATAGCTTTTCAATAAGATCACCTCTCCTGAACACGAACGGATACAACTCTAACCTTTCCTCAGAGGCTGGAGGAGATTATTGGCGTAGGGAGGGGTGTGGCTATGGAGGGATTTGAAAACATTTAAATGTGAAATGTTGCAAAGACTTGGAGCCAATGCTGGTCAGCGAGTGCAGGGGGTTTTGGATGAACGGGGCTCGATTCGAGTTAGGACGTAAGCAGCAGCGTTCTGGATGACCTCGAGTTCACTGAAGGTGTGGAGACAGCTGGCTGGCAGATAGTGGTGCTTTTTAGGATGCCTCAGGGACAGAGAGCGGGGGCACAAAGGTTCTCAGTGAGAATGCTGGGATTACTAGTTGAGGTATTTGAGAGGAGAATGGATATCCTATATGTGGAGGGGAGAGGAGGAATCCACATCACCGCTGGTGTTGCTCCGGCTGACAGCATGTCCTCCTCCACCATGTTGTAGGCTGCAAAGAGACATAGATAGGATGCAAAGCTGGGCTGAAAAATGGCAAATGGAGTTTAACCCTGATAAATGTGAGGTGATTCATTTTGGTAGGACTAATTTAAATGTGGATTACAGGGTCAAAGGTAGGGTTCTGAAGACTGTGGAGGAACAGAGAGATCTTGGGGTCCATATCCACAGATCTCTAAAGGTTGCCACTCAAGTGGATAGAGCTGTGAAGAAGGCCTATAGTGTGTTAGCTTTTATTAACAGGGGGTTGGAGTTTAAGAGCCGTGGGGTTATGCTGCAACTGTACAGGACCTTGGTGAGACCACATTTGGAGTATTGTGTGCAGTTCTGGTCACCTCACTATAGGAAGGATGTGGAAGCGCTGGAAAGAGTGCAGAGGAGATTTACCAGGATGCTGCCTGGTTTGGAGGGTAGGTCTTATGAGGAAAGGTTGCGGGAGCTAGGGCTGTTCTCTCTGGAGCGGAGGAGGCTGAGGGGAGACTTAATAGAGGTTTATAAAATGATGAAGGGGATAGATAGAGTGAACGTTCAAAGACTATTTCCTCGGGTGGATGGAGCTATTACAAGGGGGCATAACTATAGGGTTCGTGGTGGGAGATACAGGACGGATATCAGAGGTAGGTTCTTTACTCGGAGAGTGGTTGGGGTGTGGAATGGACTGCCTGCAGTGATAGTGGAGTCAGACACTTTAGGAACATTTAAGCGGTTATTGGATAGGCACATGGAGCACACCAGGATGATAGGGAGTGGGATAGCTTGATCTTGGTTTCAGATAAAGCTCGGCACAACATCGTGGGCTGAAGGGCCTGTTCTGTGCTGTACTGTTCTATGTTCTATATCAAAGGGAGCCTCATAGCAAGATGTCTTCATGCAAAAGATATCCAATAAGGCTGAGCAGCACAGCACTGACTCAGTTTAGATGACATTCTCAAAGAAATTTTCAGAACAAAATCTCGATTGCTGATAAATCTTTGACTAAGTGTCCCTAGAAATTCTCCTGCAGTTTTCCTCTTCCAGCAGTAAGAAAACAATAGTAGGTGATATACATTTAAGTAGCGCTCAGAATCCTCACCAAAGACTAGTTTGCTCCCAGTTAGCTTATCACTATATGAATGGATGTGAGCTTATCCTCCAAATGATATGCAGCCTCCTTACTGACTGTTGGTGAGTAATTTAATTGGGTTGGTCATCAGTGCCTCAATAATTCTCTGGGCGGTAATTGCTAGTGCATGCTTCAACTCCTTTACCAGATGATGTCTTGTGTTAAATGTAGACTGAGCCAGCATTTCAGCTCAAGTTCTCATCGTGACCATCTTCAGCAGCTTTGAATATCAAACAATTTATTCTGCGCCACCCTCTCCGAGATTGTTATTTTTTTCCTTTCCCCCAGTTTGTGTTTGTGTTTCTTTCTCTTCCTCCCTGAAGGTGTGGAGTAGGCCGTTGACCCTTTATGTGGAGCCCATTGGGCCAAAGTGTGCCTGTCTATCACACGGCTGATAACCTTAGTTGCAATCTCCATCCAGGCGTCCTTGATGAGGCAGGAGGATCTCTGAGTGCTGCCAGTAGGGAATGGAACCTCCCTCCATCATTGGACAGCCTGGAGGAGAAACTGCAGGGAGGCCATGCATTGTCTGCTCTGAGACATTTACCAGCCAGCTGAGTGTGGATGTCAGGGTGATGTCCCCAGGGGGGTGGGGGGGAATGGATCCACAGCAGAGAGGAGGGCAGAGGTAAAGGCAATGCTCCTGGTTGGGGGGTGGGTGTGGGGGGAGGGGGCATCAGCTTTTGCCATATTTATACAACTGACTTGTAGGCACTGCAAGCGTGCCCAGATGCCAGCCTCCAAAGAGTGGTGAGCCTATGGAATTCATTACTACAGGAAGTAGTTGATTCCAAAACAGTGAATGTATTCAAGAGGCAGCTGGATATAGCACTTGGGGCGAAAGGGATCAAAAGTTATGGGGAGAAAGCAGGATTAGGCTATTGAGTTGGACGATCAGCCATGATTGTGATGAATGGTGGAGCAGGCTTGAAGGGCTGAATGGCCTCCTCCTGCTCCTATCTTCTATGTTTCTAACTCTGATAGCTGACAACAGATTTGGTGACCTCTTGTTTGGTTTTGGACCTCTGCATGATTTATCATTATCTAGGTCAGCCACCTGGTCCCACCACAAACAGAAACTCTGCCCACTTCAGGGTCTGGTGCTGGCTCCATTGGTGCTGGGAAATTGGGGAGAACAAAACCCCGCCCCAGGATTTTAGGCCCTATCAATTGTCTCCTCTTATTGCCACTGAAACTGCAAATTTTGCTTCCATTGATGTTGAAGCAGGAACCAGTCCCTGGTTGCTCCTTGCTGGGGAAAACTGCAGGGTTAGTGATGTGGTTATCACTCCGAGAAGGTGAAGAATGTGTTGGTGCCCAGAATGTTCAAGGAAGATAAGGGGCAATGGCCTGACGTGTTGCACCTTGCCTACCCTGGTCAGCTTATTGAATTTTATGTGGCACTGGGACTAGGAAAGTTGAAAGAGTGCCAATGCCACCTCCTTCAACATGACATGCTGCCTTTATTGGTAGATTTCTGCCATAAGCACCCAAGATAATCTCTCTCAGTGCTCGATTTCATCCAGGAGGGTTTGCAGGTTAAATGTGCGAAACTGAGACACCTTCTCCTCAGCTTCAGATGGTGTATTTTCGCAGGACTAAGGTATGGGAATACACAATGAATGGTAGCATACTAGGAGGTACAGAGGACCAGAGGGATCTTTGGGATGCATGACAAAGATCTCTGAAGGCAGCAAGACAGGTAGATAAGATGATTAATAATGCATATGGGATATTTGCCTTTATTAGCCGAGGTATAGAATATAAGAGTGGGGAGGTTATGATGAGATGTATTAAATGCTTGTTAGGCTACAGCTAGAGTACCGTGTGCAGTTCTGGTTGCCACACTACAGGAAACATGTGATTGCACTGAAAAGGGTGCAGAGGAGATTCACCAAGATGTTGCCTGGGCTGGAGCGTTCCAGCTGTGAAGACAGGCTGGCTTGGTTGGGGTTGTTTTCCTTAGAGCAGAGAAGGCTGAGGGGAGACCTCATCGAGGTGTACAACATTATGAGGGATATAGATAGGGAGAAATTTTTCACCTTAGTTGAAGGGGCAATAACCAGGAGGCATAGGTTTTAGGCAAGGGGCAGGATATAGAGGGGACTTGAGGAAAAATGTTTTCTGCCAGAGGGTGGTGAGAACCTAGGACTCACTGCCTGAAAAGATGGTGGCGGTGGGAACCCTAACAACATTTAAGAAGTATTTAGAGGAGCACACTTGATATGCCATAGCATACAAAGCTACGAACCAAATGCTGGAAAATGGGATTAGATTAAATAGGTGCTTGATGGCTGGTGAGACACAATGGACCAAAGGGCCTCTTTCTGTGCTGTAAACTCTATGACTTGTCCTTTTGATTTGGATGTCTCTTCCACATGGCCCTGTGTTAGATGTTATGTGGTATGAGGAGAAATCCATTCCAGTTGGCTGATAGTCAGCTGACTGAGGTGGGCCTTGTGCCCTTTTCTTAGTTGTCTGTGGCCTCAGACTGAACTGGCCATCCTTCATCCACATCAGCAGATTGCTTCCACTTCACGCAGGTTTTAGACTGACTCTGCTCCAATGGGTACGCAGGTGCCTCTGATCCCAGTAACTTTAAAAGAAAAGTTAAGAAACCAGAGCAGGTGCAGGTCCTGTCAAGCTTGCTCCGCCATTTAATACGGTCATCTGATTTTCAGCTTCAGTTCCCCACTTTCCTGCCCACTCCACATAACCATTGGCTCCTTGAAAGACCAAACGTCTGGCTACCTCAGCCTTTAAATCAACTCCACTCATCTTATCAGAGTCGATTATCCAAAATTACAGGTGTCAGACTTGGCTCAGCAGTAATATTCACTTCATTCTCAGGGTATGGCTGCTCGTCTGGTACAGTTGAGTGACCTGCTGGAGGCCAATTAAGAGTTAACTACATTTCTGTAGGTTGGGAGCCACATGTGGAACCGACTGGGCAAAGATGGTAGGATTTCTTCCCTACAAGACATAAGTGAACCACTTGAACATAGATATTAAGGGAAGAAGTAGGCAAATTCAGCCCTTCGAGCCTGCTCCACCATCCAATCAGATCATAGCTGATCTCTCCCTGGTCTCAAATCCACCTCCCCACCTATTCCACATCTCCCTTTAACCCCTTTTTATTAGAAATATATCTACCTCCTTCTTGAAACCATTCAATGATTCACACTCCACCACACTATGGGGCAGCGAATTCCACAAATTCACCACCCTCTAGCGAGGTGTAGTTTCTCCCAAACACTTGGGTTTTTACGATAATCCAACTGGTCTGTTTTAGCGACGCCAGCTTTTTATTTCAAGAATTCTTTCTGGAAACAGGAATTATATTCTCCAATTGCCACAGTGGGATTCAAACTCTTGTTGTTTAATGTCACATTCACCAGACTTGTTAATTCTATGACTGCACCAGTGATTCTGAATCAAAATCCCAGAATATAAACAAATCAGGTAAATTTTGACCTTTACCATTTTGGGTAGCAACCCAATTTTAATTGCACAATGTAATGAATACAGGTGGGTTCTATAACAGGCAAGGCCCCTCCAGGTTACACTGCAGGCAGTGTTCTGAACTGATAAATGTTAATTGCCACACAAACCAAATCCCAAAGGAAACTGTGACTCATGTATCACAATTCTTTTTTTCGTATTCTGACAACAAGTGAATAAGTTCACTGAAATCAGAAGCCACAATTCCATGTAACATTTTTGGGATTCTAAACATTAAGTTAAAACATTTATTAACAAAGTGAAAGAAAACTTAAACACTCAAGGTTACACTTACACAGTTAAAGTTAGTGTTACAAAACATTCCTCCAAAACTGCTCCATACTTGGTCAGACTCACAATTAAACACCCTGTAGGCAACAACCCCTCATAGATGGTTAACTAATATTTCCACAAGGCAAACCCAGTGTGAGGCAACTGTTCCCCTTGGTTGAGGAGTCAATCACGAGGCAGGAGATTCATAGGAACATAGGAATTAGGAGCAGAAGTAGGCAAGTTCAGCCCTTTGAGCCTGCTCCGCCATTCATAGAACATAGAACATAGAACATTACAGCGCAGAACAGGCCCTTCGGCCCACGATGTTGCACCGACCAGTTAAAAAAAAAACTGTGACCCTCCAACCTAAACCAATTTCATTTCGTCCATGAACCTATCTACGGATCTCTTAAACGCCCCCAAACTAGGCGCATTTACTACTGATGCTGGCAGGGCATTCCAATCCCTCACCACCCTCTGGGTAAAGAACCTACCCCTGACATCGGTTCTATAACTACCCCCCCTCAATTTAAAGCCATGCCCCCTCGTGCTGGATTTCTCCATCAGAGGAAAAAGGCTATCACTATCCACCCTATCTAAACCTCTAATCATCTTATATGTTTCAATAAGATCCCCTCTTAGCCGCCGCCTTTCCAGCGAAAACAATCCCAAATCCCTCAGCCTCTCCTCATAGGATCTCCCCTCCATACCAGGCAACATCCTGGTAAACCTCCTCTGCACCCTCTCCAAAGCCTCCACATCCTTCCTGTAATGTGGGGACCAGAACTGCACACAGTACTCCAAGTGCGGCCGCACCAGAGTTGTGTACAGTTGCAACATAACGCTACGACTCCTAAATTCAATCCCCCTACCAATAAACGCCAAGACACCATATGCCTTCTTAACAACCTTATCTACTTGATTCCCAACTTTCAGGGATCTATGCACACATATACCTAGATCCCTCTGCTCCTCCACACTATTCAAAGTCCTCCCGTTAGCCCTATACTCAACACATCTGTTATTCCTACCAAAGTGAATTACCTCACACTTCTCCGCATTAAACTCCATCCGCCACCTCTCGGCCCAACTTTGCAACCTGTCTAAGTCTTCCTGCAAACTACGACACCCTTCCTCACTGTCTACCACACCACCGACTTTGGTGTCATCAGCAAATTTGCTAATCCACCCAACTATACCCTCATCCAGATCATTAATAATCTGAGCAGTCCCTCTCCCCCCTTCCCCCCCACTGATTCAATCAGATCATGGCTGATCTCTCCCTGGTCTCAAATCCGCCTGCCCACCTGTTCCTCATATCTCGCTTTCCCTTTTTTAAAATCAGAAATGTGTCTATCTCCCTCTTGAAACCATTCAACGATTCAGACTCCACCATGCTACGAGTTCCACAAATTCACCACCCTCTGCGAGAAGTAGTTCCTCCTCATCTCAGTTTTAAATCTACCGCCTCTCAACATATACCTGTGACCTCTTGAGGGGATTTGAGAAAAAACTATTTCCACTCAGAGGGTGGTGGGAATCTGGAATGCACTGCCTGGGAAGGCAGTGGAGACCAGAAATCTTACAGCATTTAAAAAGTATTTGAAACATCACAACATTCAAGAACGGGTGGAAATGGCTGCTACGAGAGGACACAGGTTTAAGATGCTGGGGGGTAGGTACAGGGGAAATGTTAGGGGGAAGTTTTTCACACAGAGGGTGGTGGGTGAGTGGAATCGGCTGCCGTCAGTGGTGGTGGAGGCAAACTCAATAGGGTCTTTTAAGAGACACCTGGATGAGTACATGGGACTTAATAGGATGGAGGGTTATAGGTAGGCCTAAAAGGTAGGGATATGTTCGGCACAACTTGTGGGGCCGAAGGGCCTGTTTTGTGCTGTAGTTTTCTATGTTTCTATGTTTCTAATATGGGAGAAGTGCTGGAAAATGTGATTTTAGCGGTAGTTATTGTCGGTGCAGACTCGATGGGCCGAAGGGCCTTTTTTATGCTGTATTACTCTATGAAACTGTTGCTATAGGAAAAGTATATTACAAGACTTCCCACTCTCTCCTACACTGCTGTGAAAATTCAAGAAGTTTCAAAGCAAAATATTGCCTTCAGAAAAACAGACACTTTTCTGACTTGTTTGGAACGTTGCTTCATTTTACCTCTTCACAGCTCTTTTCCCACTCCAGGCATTCTCACTCGTTGCACCAAACACGGTCTCACATTTCTCCTTCAGTGCATTTTTTCTCTTTTATCTTTGATTCCATTGTCTTTAGTTCCTCTTTCTCAGGAGATAAAAATCCTTCATGCTCCCTTTCGGCCCCCACTTTTGGATCAGGATATTAAACTCTTTCATGTTCTCCCTATCACCCCCACTTTTGGGTCAAATAAAATTTAACAACTTTGCCTTGTTTATTTATGACCTTTTCCAAGTCCTAAATCCTTTTACTTCCCTTTGAAATTTAACAGCTAAAAATGCAAAGCCTCATTTATCTCTTAATGCAAATTTCTACACACTACTTATTTATTTATAAAAAATTAGCTCGCCTTCCTTACTTCAATCATATTCTGCTAACACCCACATTCTTTTGATGATCTAAACCATGTAGACAATCTGTCTTCCGTTTAATTAAATTATTTTCCCACACAGATCCACAAGCCTGCTTCACAGAATAACACCATATAGCCCAAAATATTAAATATAACACCATTGCTTGTCACAACAGTGAAGATGAAAATATATCCAATATTTAGGATTGGGTAAGTTAATATGACATTCATATGGGCACTACTACATGCGACAATATAAGGCCCTATTTTACCATTTTGATTCTAAGTGCTGGGCGGACTTGAAACTGGGAGTGTTTCAGATCCGAATTTTAGACCCGCACTCTGCCTGAAAAAATATCAGCGAGTCCGAAGTATGCTGCAGAAGCCTGTGAGTGAGGCTTAATGCACCCAAAACCCTGCAGCTCCGATCGGCGCCTCCAACTGCGCCTGTACTGAAACAAAAAATGATAGAATGCGGCTCCCCAGCCACATTCCTCCCTGGGCTGAATAATGCCTCCCCTTAGCCCCCACAGACATTGCCCTATCTCCACAACATTACTGACCCCCTTATCCCCCTCACCACCTCCCGCCACCCAGATCGATCGAGGGTCCCTCTCCCCCCTTCCCCCCCACTGATCTTAGGCAGAGTGGCAGTGGACCCCTCTTTCCCCTCACTGATCTCAGGCAGAGAACCATCGGACCCACCTACCCCCAACTACCCCCTGCCCCCCCCGCCCCCCCCCCCACCTCCCCCGGCCATCCCCCACCGATCTCAAGCAGAGAGCCGTCGGACGCTCGGCACCTACCTCCTCACTAGCTGGAGTGCTCGAGTCGGACTTTTGTACAGCATGTCTGTTTCGCGCCGAATCTGGATGGGCGAACACGGTGGTAAAGGGGGAAGTGCAGCCCATTTAATCAATTTAAATGCATGCATGCATGGTCCCGATCGCGGCCATTTTCGGGCCTTAGTAAGAGGGAACTGGTGTGGAGGCGGGCGCGGATCGCGCTACTCACCTCATGCCCGACTTTACCAACTTTTCGTGCCCAAAAGCGGGCGCAACGCGATTATAAAATTGGGCCCATAGAGTAATAAGGGTTTACAGCATGGAAACAGGCCCTTCAGCCCAACTTGTCAATGCCGCCCTTTTTATTTACTACTAAGCTAGTCCGAATTGCCTGCATTTGCCCCATATCCCTCTATACCCATCTTACCCATATAACTGTCTAAATGCTTTGTAAAAGACAAAATTGTACCCGCCTCTACTACTACCTCTGGCATCTTGTTCCAGACACTCACCACTCTCTGTGTAAAAAAAAATCTCTCTGGACGCTTTTGCATCTCTCCCCTCTCACCTTAAACTTATGCCCTCTAGTTTTAGATTCCCCTACCTTTGGGAAAAGATATTGACTATCTAGCTGATCTATGCCCCTCATTATTTTATAGACCTCTATAAGATCACCCCTCAGCCTTCTACACTCCAGAGAAAAAAGTCCCAGTCTATCCAGCCTCTCCTTATAACTCAAACCATCAAGTCCCGGTAGCATCCTAGTAAACCTTTTCTGCACTCTTTCTAGTTTAATAATATCCTTTCTATAAACCTTAGGAACATAATTTTAATTTTTGTAAGACAATAAAAAACTCATAAATACATGAAGCAAAATTCAAAACCAACAACAGAAAATATTTAAATGCCATTAATTTAACAGTGTGAAGATTTCAGATACTTGTACATCAAAGAAGTTTGTTGTCTTAGGCTAAAGAAGATTGCTTACATCCTGGGGCCGGTATTTAACTGCCTCATCCGCCCCAGAATAGGGGCGGGCGAGGCTAGTAGAACGGGAATCTCCATTGGCCTCGGGTGGGATTTTAGTCTCACCCAAGTGAGGTCATAGAATCCCGCCCCTGGTGTTGTGTTTGAGTCTGAGGTGAGATCCCAGCTATATATTTGCATCATCATCAAAGGCGTCTACTTCCACCTCAATAACATTGCTTGCTTTTGAAACCCTCATTTTTGCAGTTTTTAACCTTTATATTTGAATATTTTATATGCTGTCCTGTCTGACCTCCATTTTCCACCCTACATAAGCTTAAGTTTGTTCAGAACTCTGCTGCCTATATCTTAACTCGCACAAAGTCTTGTTCGCCTCTCATCCCTGTACTTATTGACTCAAAGTGGCTCCAAGAATAGTAACACCTCAATTTTAAAGTTCTCATACTTATTTTTAAGTTAAGTTTAAGTTTATTTATTAGTGTCACAAGTAGGCTTACACTGCAATGAAGTTACTGTGAAAATCCCCTAGTCGCCACACTCCGGCGTCTCTTCGGGTACACTGAGGGAGAATTTAGCACGGCCAATGCACCTAAACAGCATATCTTTTGGACTGTGGGAGGAAACCGGAGCAACCGGAGGAAACCCACGCAGACACAGGGAGAACATGCAGACTCCACACAGACAGTGACCCAAGCTAGGAATCGAACCTGGTGCTGTGAGGCAGCTGTGCTGACCACTGTGGCATGAGTATTTAATGCATCAAATCCATTAAAAGTAACTTGCTGCCATGTGCTATCAGAAATGTTGACCTGCCTCTAACCTACAGCCAGGAGAATTTGATGCTTCTATCCCGGGTCCCTGGTGCTGTGAGGCAGCAATGCTAACCACTGTGCCGCCCCATGGCCTTTCCCAATCTGTTGTCTTTGCGATCATTTATTTAATTCCTTTGTTACTTTTTGGCTTTCCCAGTCCACTGGATTTCCACTTTTAATTATATTTCTGTAAGCTTTTTTTAAGCTTGATACTGCCCCTCACTTCACTTGCCAAAAGTATAATCTTTATGAATGATTTAAGCATGGAGACCAAGAGTAATGTATATAAGTTCGTTGGCAATAAAAAGCTAGGTGGGAATGTAAGCTATGAGGAGAACACAAAGAAGCTGAAATTATACAGGGCCTTGGTGAGGCCACACCTAGACATTTGTGTGCAGTTTTGGTCTCCTTTTCTGAGGAAGGATAGTAACATAGACATAGAAACATACAGTGCAGAAGGAGGCCATTCGGCCCATCGAGTCTGCACCGACCACAATCCCACCCAGGCCCTACCCCCATATATTTTACCCGCTAATCCCTCTAACCTACACATCCCAGGACTCTAAGGGGCAATTTTTAACCTGGCCAATCAACCTAACCCGCACATCTTTGGACTGTGGGAGGAAACCGGAGCACCCGGAGGAAACCCACGCAGACACGAGGAGAATGTGCAAACTCCACACAGACAGTGACCCGAGCCGGGAATCGAACCCAGGACCCTGGAGCTGTGAAGCAGCAGTGCTAACCACTGTGCTACCGTGCCGCCCGATGTTCTTGCTCTCGAGGGAGTGCAGCAAAGGTTTACCAGGCTGATTCCGGGGATGGCGGGACTGATGTATGAGGAGAGACTGACTAGTTTAGGATTGTTTTTGCTGGGGTTCAGAAGAATGAGGGGGGGATCTCATAGAGACTTATAAAATTCTAACAGGACTAGACAGAGTAGATGCAGGGAGGATATTCCTGATGATGGGGGAGTCCAGAACTAGGGGTCACAGCCTGAGGATTCAGGGTAGACCATTTAGGACGGAGGTGAGGAGACACCCAAAGAGTGGTGAGTCTGTGGAATTCATTACCACAGGAAGTAGTTGATGCCAAAACATTGAATTTATTCAAGAGGCGGCTGGATATAGCACTTGGGGCGAATGGGATCAAAGGTTATGGGGAGGAAGCAGGATTAGGTTATTGAGTTGGATGATCAGTCATGATTGTAATGAAAGGCGGAGCAGGCTCGAAGGGCCAAATGGCCTCCTCCTGCTCCTATCTTCTGAAAGAAAGAAACAAGATACAGGTAGGTAAAATGAGTGTGTAACAATGTGACCAGTTCATTTACCTTGGTAGGAAGAATAGAAAAACAAGATATCTTTTAAAGGCAGTGTGATGTCACAAGAGTTCAGGCAACAATATAGCCGGGGGTACCGAGACACAACATAGATACCCAGAACTCCAAGTCCAACTAACAAACAATTCATTAATTGACCATATAAAGACACATAGACAAGTTCATAGTTGTGAAAACAGAAACAGTCCGAGTTAGTGAGGTGGGTCTCATCCAGCCGTTAGTCAAATTCCAAATCAGGTTTATGTCCACAAAGCACATGGTGAATTTGCACACAGCAGGTGACCCACACAGCGGGTGACCCACACAGGAGGTAACCCACACAGCAAGTTATCCACACAGCAGGTGATCCACACAGCAGGTGACTCACACATCAGATGACCCACACAGGAGGTGACCCACACAGTGGGTGATCCACACAGCGGGTGACCTACACAGCAGGTGACCCACACAGCAGGTGACCCATACAGGCTGGTGGCCACATCAAAGAGATTTGGGTCTATTCATGTAAAGAAAGCAGCAAGTTAGGTTGGAGTGTAGCAGGCAATTAGGAAGGTCAACAGCAAGTTAGCCTCTATTGCAAAGGAGCATAAAAATGAGGAATTCCTGATACAATGGACCACATCTGGGCCAGGACTTTGCAGTTCTATCGAGGATTAACCCAAATAATGCATGGTGAGTACTCAAATCTTTCAAATTTTTAATTACTTGTGCACAAGTGAGAACACAATACAGTGCAAAGCATTGCAGGGATCGCTGTCGATTCATACAAAAAATGCAATGGTTATAGTTCACCGTATCTTGCTTTTTGAATTTTTATTATTGAAAAGGGTCTTATTTTCATCCTGTGACCAAGGCTGGAAGCAGTGTTTATGGAACGAAGACACGGTTTAGATTTAGTCGCTTATCCTGAGTATGTAAGCGCTGTGGCCTTACTGAAGGCCTTGTTTGGCTATTAATCATTTTTTCATGACTTAACAGAGTTGTTTGTCATTACTTAATTTCCACAGTTCCTCCCACCTGACAGGACATTATGGCCTTGTCGAAGTAAAAGGCAAATTATCTGGCCCAATGCAACAGGCCATGGAGGAGCTGTAAAATCCTGCCCCGGGCGTACTATGCACAGCTTCGGTCTTCATATTGAAGAAAACATATAGTTCTGGTGTTGGGGGCATCCTGGAAGAGGTTGGGCGTTATTCTCTTAGCAAGAGATCTGGCTGGAGCCAAAAACCCTTCTTCAAAGTAACCTTTATTTACATACTCAGCTACACGCAGGACTCCAAAGCATGACAGGACAGAGTTACTGCTTCTCTCTCAGATTCTCCCCACTTCCTTCTGTGCGAAATCACTATTACACCTTAGACACATTAGCTATTGTTACAGCAGTGTTAGAGTTAACTCTGCGCTCTGCAATAATGCTTAATGAGCTCGGACCCAGTTGCACAAATGCACTCCCACAGGCAGTGTTAAAATACCATCAGGGTTAAATGATGTCACAAGAGAACTACTCGGGGGCCTGGAGGGGGCGAGGATCTCTCTTGTTGGCTGCCTGACACTCATGTGGTGTGAAAGTTACTTGTCACTTATCAGCCCAAGCTTGGATGACGTCCAGTTCCTTCTGTATTCTGTAGGGGCCACGGACTGCTTAATCTGAGGAATTACCAGTGTGGCTGAACACTGTGCAGTCATGAATGTCCTTGTGTTGGAGGGAAGGTCATTGATCAAGCAGCTGAGGGTAACTTTTTTTATTCATTCATGGGACATGGGTGTCGTTGGCTGGTCAGCATTTATTACCCATCCCTAGTTGCCCTTGAACTGAGTGGCTTGCTAAGTCACTTCAGAGGGCAGTTGAGAGTCAACCACATTGCTGTGGCTCTGGAATCACATGTAGGCCAGACCAGATAAGGGTGGCAGATTTCCTTCCCTAAAGGACATCAGTGAACCTGGTGGGTTTTTCTGACAATAGACAATGGTTTCATGATCATCAGTAGATTCTTAATTCCAGATATTTTTTATTGAATTCAAATTCCACCACCTGCTGTGGCGGGATTTGTACCCGGGACCCCAGAACATTAGCTGAGCTTCTGGACTAATAGCCTTAGTGACAATACCACTAGGCCAATGCCTCCCCCCTAAAATCCTGCCCTGAAAAACTCCTGACGATGGGGAGGTTTCGAAGAGCTTGTGCTGAAAAATTGTTTGTCTGGTCTAAAAACAGCGAGGTGAATTAACATTAACTTACTGTGACACACCAACAATCAAACCAATGACACAAATTCAGAACCACTCCAAACTCTCACTTTCACAAGCTTACTTTTTCACAATAATAGAAAGTTGTTATTTCTTTTTAAAGACTTGTTATTTGTTTTCCAAGACCTGTTTCATCCTCAAGACCAGGGTGTTGTCTGGTCTCGAGGGTGTTGGCTATGAGGAGAGGTTGAATAAACCAGGATTGTTTTTACTAGAGAGACGGAGGCTGAGGGGAGACCTGATAGAGGTCTACAAAATGATGAGGGGCACAGACAGGGTGGATAGTCAGAGGCTTTTTCCCAAGGTAGAAGTGTCAATGACAAGGGAGCACAGGTTCAAGGTGAGAGGGGGAAAGTTTAAGGGGGATGTGTGGGGGAGGTTTATCATGCAGAGAGTGGTGGGTGCCTGGAACGCGCTGCCAGAGGAGGTGGTAGAAGCTGGCACATCATCAACATTTAAGAGGCATCTGGATGGGTACATAAATAGGGAGGGAATAGAGGGATATGGTCCGAGTAAGGGCAGAACGTTTTTTTTAGTTTAGTTAGAGCATCATGATCAGCATGGACTTGGAGGGCCAAAGGGCCTGTTCCTGTGTTGTACTTTTCTTTGTTCTTTGTTATTGATTTGATTTATTATTGTCACATGTATTAGTATACAGTGAAAAGTATTGTTCTTGCACACTATACAAAGCATACCGTACATAGAGAAGGAAAGGAGAGGGCGCAGAATGGAATGTTACAGTCATAGCTAGGGTGCAGAGAAAGATCAACTTAATATAAAGTAGATCCATTCAAAAGTCTGATGGCAGCAGGGAAGAAGCTGTTCTTGAGTTGGTTGATACGTGACCTCAGACTTTTGTATCTTTTTCCTGACAGAAGAAGGCAGCAAAGAGAATGTCAATGGATGAGAGGCTGGTTTGCGTGATGTACTCATCTTCGTTCATGACCCTGTGTAGTTTCTTGCGGTCTTAGGCAGAGCAGGAGTCATACTAATCTTTGATAGAACCAGAAAGAATGCATTCTATGGTGCATCTGTAAAAGTTGGTGAGAGTCGTAGTGGACATGTCGGATTTCCTTAGTCTCCTGAGAAAGTAGAGGCATTGGTGGGCTTTCTTCACTATAGTGTCAGCATGGAGGGACCAGGACAGGTTGTTGGTGATCTGGACACCTAAAAACTTGAAGCTCTCGACCCTTTCTACTTTGTCCCCATTGATGTAGACAGGGGCATGTTCTCCACTACGCTTCTGAAGTCAATGACTATCTTTTCCATTTTGTTGACATTCAGGGAGAGATTATTGTTGCGGCACCAGTTCACCAGATTCTCTATCTCATTCCTGTGCTCTGTCTCATCATTGTTTGAGATCCAACCCACTACGGTGGTGTCGTCAGCAAACTTGAAAATCGAATTGGAGGGGAATTTGGCCATATTAGGTGTATAAGGAGTATAGTAGGGGGCTGAGGAGACAGCTTTGTGGGGCACCGGTGTTGAGGATGATCATGGAGGAGGTGTTGTTGCCTATTCTTACTGATTGCGGGCTGTGAGTTAGGAAGTTCAGGATCCAGTCGCAGAGGGAGGAGCCGGGCCCCAGGCCACGGAGTTTGGAGATGAGTTTTGCAGGAATAATGATGTTGAAGGCTGAGCTGTAGTCAATAAATAGGAGTCTGACATAGGTGTCCTTGTTATCCAGGGGTTCCAGGGTTGAATATGGGGCCAGGGAGACCGCATCTGCTGAGAAACCTATTGCAGCGGTAGGTGAACTGTAGTGGATCCAGCCAGTCTGGGAGGCTGGAATTGACTAATATTTCAAAGCACTTCATAATGATGGATGTCAGAGCCATAGGACGATAGTCATTAAGGCACGTTGCCTGGATTTTCTTTGGTACCAGGATGATGGTCATCTTCTTGAAGCAGATAGGAATGTCAGGTTGGTGTAAGGAGAGGTTAAAGCTGTCTACGAATACCTCTGCCAGTTGATCCACGCAGGATCTTGTCATGTTGATGACGAAACAAAGAAGCTCCACTGTATTTAAATTTAATGTTATCAAGAACATAACTACCAAGCATTGTACTGAATTATTGATGCATGTAAACCAAGCATGCAATATGAAATAAACGTCATTTAGTTATACGATTCTATTGCACTCTAAAATGTACACATTCCAATTCTGCTCCTGAGCAGGTCTGCCGAGCTGGAGAACTCTCAACCTGGAAAAGAAAAATCAATCATCTGAATCTTTAACACTCAGAGAAACAACACAACGTTTAATATTTGTTCTGAACAGTGGAGGAAATTGAAAGCTGATCGTACGTTTGATCTTGATGAGACACCATCGCTCTCACACAGACGGTTTGAAATAAATGTTCTGCAATTTTCCGCAGTCGTGTAAGTGTGTTTTTGATAGCAGTTCAGCAGTCTAAAAGATAAATGTGCTTGTTAGCAAGGATAAGGATTGGGTCAGAGCACTCACCTACTCATTGATTTATTTCAGTTCATTTAAGCAATGCTTAAATACTAAAATGTTTATTTGCAATGCTTAATTATTCCCTGCAGACCCATAAATGTTCCAGTATCTCTTCTGTTTATAAAAGCAAATTACTGCAGATGCTGGAATCTGAAACCAAAAGAGAAAACGCTGGAAAATCTCAGCGGGTCTGGCAGCATCTGTAAGGAGAGAAAAGAGCTGACGTTTCGAGTCCAGATGACCCTTTGTCAAAGCTTTGACAAAGACCTGCTGAGATTTACCAGTGTTTTCTCTTTTGGTTCCTCTTCTGTTTAAGTACAGAATTAGCATTCCAACTACACCCGGAGAAATAAAGAATCTTGCTTGAGAGTTTGCACGTTCTGTCCATGTCTGCGTGGGTTTCCTCCGGGTGCTCTGGTTTCCTCCCACAGTCCGAAAGATGGGCGGGTTAGGTTGATTAGCCATGCTAAATTGCCCCTTAGTGTTCCAAGATATATAGGTTAGAACAAAGAACAGTACAGCACAGAAAACAGGCCCTACGGCCCTCCAAGCCTGTGCCGCTCCTTGGTCCAACTAGACCAATCGTTTGTATCCCTCCATTCCCAGGCTGCTCATGTGACTATCCAGGTAAGTCTTAGGGGAATTAGTGGGGTAAATACAAGGGGTTAAGCCAAAGACGTGCGGGTTAGGTTGATTGGCCGTGCTAAAATGCCTTAGAGTCAAGGGATTAGCAGGGTAAATACATGGGTTTACAGGGATAGTTCCTGGGTGTGATTGTTGTCGGTGCAAGCTCAATGGGCTGAATGGCCTCCTTCTGCACTGTAGGATTTCTATGATTCTATGACGCAGTCACAGTGCCCATGATGTCACTGTGAGTGATGCCAAAGGTAGCTGCCTGGCCCAAATTGTCTCAGGAGTGGTAATCACCCTCACGTTGCCACTCCCCACCTAGTTTTCTCCACCATGCCAGAGCTCCACATTTCTGGCCGGGACTTCTGATCCAGTGAAGCTTGCGCACACCAGTGGAAGAGGGACTGCAGCCGGAGTGAGATTCAGCCAGAGTGAGGGTATCAAAAAGTTGGAGTTGAGTGGGAATTTGGTGCTGAGGGGAAAGAGGTGCTCACCTTCGGGAAGAGTGGGGAGGTAAACCTGCGAGGGAGACTCGAGAGCAAGTGAGAGGTAGAAGGAAATCAAACCATCATGTCACAACAGTGATTGGCTGTGACTGGTGGAGCAGTTTCTCTTTTTTTTCCTCTTGGCATTGTAGTTGTTGTTGTTAAGTTAACTGAAGGGTTAAGTCATGGCAGGAGATCCCAGACCTGTGTCATGCTCCTCTTGTGCAATGTGGGAATTCAGGGACCCTTCCGGTGTCCCTGGCTCCTTCACATGCAAGGAGTGTGTCCTACCACAGCTCCTGTTAGACAACTTGACGGTGCTGGAGTTGCAGATGGATTCACTTTGGAGCATCCACGACGCTAAGGAAGTCATGGATAGCATGTTCAGTGAGTTGGTCACACCACAGATAAAAACTACTGAGGGAGGTAGGGAATGGGTGACCACCAGACAGAGGAAGAGTAGGAAGGCAGTGCAGGAGTTCCCTGCAGTCATCTCCCTCCAAAGCAGATGTACCGTATTGGATACTGTTGGGGGAGATGGCTCACCGGGGGAAGGTGGTAGCACCCAGGTTCATGGCAACATGGCTGGCTCTGATAAACAGGACGGCAGGAAAGAGAGTGACAGAGGTATAGTGATAGGGGATTCAATTGTAAAGGAAACAGACAGATGTTTCTGCGGAGGCAAACTAGACTCCAGGATGGTATGTTGCCTCTCTGGTGCAAGGGTCAAGGAGGTCTCGGAGTGGTTGCGGGTCTTTCTGGAGGGGGAGGGTGAACAGCCAGCTGTCGTGGTGCATATAGGCACCAACGATATAGGTAAAAAGTGGGATGAGGTCCCACAAGCTGAATTTAGGTAGTTAGGAGTTAAACTAAAAAGTAGGATCGCAAAGGTAGTAATCTCAGGATTGCTACCAGTGCCACATGCTAATCAGAGTAGGAATGTCAGGATAGCTAAGATGAATACGTGGCTTGAGAGATGGTGCAAGAGGGAGGAATTCCTAAGACCATAAGACGTAGGAACAGAATTAGGCCACTCGGCCCATCGAGTCTGCTCCGCCATTCAACATGGCTGATATTTTTTTCTCATCCCTATTCTCCTGCCTTTTTCCCATAACCCCTGATCCCCTTATTAATCAAGAATCTATCTATCTCCATCTTAACGACACTCAATGATCTGGCCTCTACAACCTTCTGCGGCAAAGAGTTCCACAGATCCAGCACTTTCTGGCTGAAGAAATTCCTCCTCATCTCTGTTTTAAAGGATCGTCCCGCAACCACTCCAAGACATCCTTGACCCTTGCACCAGGGAGGCAACATACCATCCTGGAGTCTAGATTGCGTCCGCAGAAACATTTGTCTGTTCTCCTTACAATTGAATCCCCGATCACTATACCTCTGTCTCTCTTTTTCCTGCCGTCCTGTTTATCAGAGCCAGCCATGTTGCCATGAACCTGGGTGCTGCCACCTTCCCCCGGTGAGCCATCTCCCCCAACAGTATCCAATACGGTACATCTGCTTTGGAGGGAGATGACTGCAGGGAACTCCTGCACTGCCTTCCTACACTTCCACTGTCTGGTGGTCACCCATTCCCTACCTCCCTCAGTTTTTATCTGTGGTGTGACCAACTCACTGAACATGCTATCCATGATTTCCTTAGCGTCGTGGATGCTCCAAAGTGAATTCATCTGCAGCTCCAGCACCGTCAAGTTGTCTAACAGGAGTTGCGGTAGGACACACTCCCTGCACATGAGGGAGCCAGGGACACCGGAAGGGTCCCTGAATTCCCACATCGCACAAGAGGAGCATGACAGAGGTTGTTCTAGTTTTTCCTACTAGTGGAAACATCCTCTCCACATCCACTCTATCCAGGCCTCACAGTATCAGGTAAGTTTCAATAAGATCCCCCCTCATCCTTCTAAACTCCAATGAGTACAGACTCAGAGTCCTCAACCATTCCTAATACGACAAGCTCTTCATTCCAGGGATCATTCTTGTGAATCTCCTCTGGACCCTTTCCAAGGCCAGCACATCCTTCCTTAGATACGTGGCCCATAACTGCTCACAATACTCCAAATGGTGTCTGACCAGAGCCTTATTCAGCCTCAGAAGTACATCCCTGCTCTTGTATTCTAGCCCTCTCAACATGAATGCAACATTGCATTTGCCTTCCTAACCTGCACGTTAAACTTAAGAGAATCTTGAACAATGACTCCCAAGTCCCTTTGTGTTTCTGATTTCCTAAGCATTTTCCCATTTAGAAAATAGTCTATGCCTCCATTCCTCCTTCCAAAGTGCATAACCTCACACTTTTCCACATTGTATTCCATCTGCCACTTCTTTGCCCACTCTCCTAACCTGTCCAAGTCCCTCTGCAGCCCTCCTGCTTCCTCAATACTACCTGTCCCTCTACATATCTTTGTATCATCTACAAACTTAGCAACAGTGCCTTCAGTTCCTTCCTCCAAATCATTAATGTATATTGTGAAAAGTTGTGGTCCCAGTACTGACCCCTGAGGCACACCACTGGTTACTGGCTGCCATTCTGAAAAAGACCCCTTTATCCTCACTCTCTGCCTTCTGCCAGTCAGCTAATCCTCTATCCATGCCAGGATCTTACCCTTAACACCACGGGCGCTTAACTTATTTAACTGTCTCCTATGCGGCACCTTGTCAAAGGCCTTCTGGAAATCTAAATAAATCACGTTCACTGGTTCTCCTTTGGCTAACCTCCTTGTTACCCCCTCAAAGAACTCTAACAGATTTGTCAGACATGACCTCATCTTGACAAAGACGTGCTGACTCAGTCCTATTTTATCATGCACTTCCAACTACTCTGCAATCTCATCTTTAATAATGGACTTTAAAATCTTGCCAATGACCAAAGTCAGGCTAATCAGCCTATAATTTCCCATCTGCTGCCTCCCTCAATTCAAATTCCTGGGACATTGAAACCGGTTCTGGGGGAGGTGGGACCAGTACAAATTGGATGGTCTGCACTGGGCAGGACTGGGACCAATGTCCTAGGGGGAGTGTTTGTTAGTGCTGTTGGGGAGGGTTTAAACTAATGTGGCAGGGAGATGGGAACCGATGCAGGAAATCAGAGGGAAGTAAAGTGGGGACAGAAACAAAAGGCAGTAAGGGGAAAAGTGGAAGGCAGAGAAATCAAAGACAAAAATCAAAAAGGGTCACAGTACAGAGTACAGAGACGGTGGAGAACTCAGTGAATGGGTCCCGTAAGGCTAAGAGAAATAAAACACAGGGAGAGTGTACAAAATGTGACAGGACAGATGGTCTGAGGTGTGTTTGCTTTAACGCAAGGAGTATGGCAGATAAGGCGGATGAACTTCAAGCTTGGATTACTACATGGAACTATGACATTGTGGCAATTATGAGACTTGGATGAAAGAAGGGCAGAACTGGCAGCTTAGCATTCCAGGATTTAGATGCTTCAAGCGAGATAGAGAGGGTGACAAAAGAAGTGTTGCTTTACTGATTAGGGAAAATGCCACAGCTATGCAGAGAGAGGACGCTTTAGTGGTATCATGCAGTGGGCCCATATGGGTAGAACTCAGGAACAGGAGCAGTGCAATCACACTGTTGGGGTTGTACTAGAGACCCCCCAACAGCCAGTGTGAAGTAGAGGAACTGATATGTCGACAGATTATGGGAAGATGTAAAAACAACAGGGTTGTTGCGATGGGCAATTTTAACTTCCCCTAGACTGGGAATCCTTTGTTGCCAGGGGCTTGGACGGGGCAGAGTTTGTTCAGTGTGTCCAAGAGTGCTTCTTGAGGCGATATGGAGACAGTCCAACTTAGAAAGGGGCTACCTGGTTCTGGGAAACGAGCCCGGACAGGTGGTTGATGTCTCAGTGGGGGACCATTTTGGGAACAGCCATCACAATTCTATAAGTTTCAAGATACTTGTAGAAAGTATCTACAAGTATAGTCCCAGAATGAAAGTACTAAACTGGGGGAAGGCAGTACGACAGTATTAGGCAGGAACTAGGAAAAGTAGATTGGGGGGGGGGGGGTTGAATGGCTGTTTGAGGGTAAATCCACATCCGATATGTGGGAGTCTTTTAAAAGTCGGTTGTTAACAATTCAGGACAAGTATGTCCCTGTGAAAATGAAGGATAAAGATGGCAAGATTCGGGAACCCTGGATGACAAGAGAGATTGTGAACTTAGTGAAAAAGAAGAAGGAGGCATACATACATTTCAGAAAATGGAAAATGGATAAGGCTCTTGAGGAACACAAAGATATCTACTTTCTCAGAAGACTAAGGAAATTTGGCATGTCATAAGAACATAAGAAATAGAAGCAGGAGTAGGCCATCTAGTCCTTCAGGCCTGCTCCGCCATTCAATAAGATTATGGCTGATCTGATAGTGGGTTCAGTTCCACTTACCTGCCTGCTCACCATAACCCTTAATTCCCATAATGGTTAAAAATCTATCTATCTGTGACTTAAACACATTTAACGAGGTAGCCTCTACTGCTTCATTGGGCAGAGAATTCCAAAGATTCACTACCCTCTGGGAGAAGACGTTCCTCCTCAACTCTGTTCTAAATTGACTCCCCCGTATTTTGAGTCTATGCCCCCTAGTTCTTGTTTCCATTGTAAGTGGAAATAACCTCGTTGCTTCTACCCTGTCTAGTCCTTCATTATCTTATATGTCTCTATAAGATCTCCCCTCAACCTTCTAAACTCCAATGAGTACAGGCCCAGTCTACTCAATCTCTCCTCATAAGCTAACCCCCTCATCTCCGGAATGAACCTGGTGAACCTTCTCTGTACCCCCTCCAAAGCTAATATATCCTTTCTTAAATAAGGGGACCAAAATTGTACAGAGTACTCTAGGTGCGGCCTCACCAGTATCCTGTACAGTTGCAGCATGACCTCCCTGCCTTATTAACATACAGTGAAAAGTATTGTTCCTTATGTGCGATACAGACAAAGCATACCATTCTTAGAGAAGGAAATGAGAGAGTGCAGAATGTAGTGTTACAGTCATAGCTAAGGTGTAGAGAAAGATCAACTTAATATATGGTAGGTCCATTCAAAAATCCGATGGCAGCAGGGAAGAAGCTGTTCTTGAGTCGGTTGCTATGTGACCTCAGACTTTTGTATCTTTTTCCCGATGGAAGAAGGTGGAAGAGAGAATGTCCGGGGTACATGGGGTCCTTAATTATGCTGGCTGCTTTGCTGAGGCAGCAGGAAGTGCAGACAGGGACAATGGATGGGAGGCTGGTTTGCGTGATGGATTGGGCTACATTCACGACCTTTTGTAGTTTCTTGCAGTCTTGAGCTGAACAGGAGCCATACCAAGCTGTGATACAACCAGAAAGAATGTTTTCTATGGTGCATCTATAAAAGTTGGTGAGAGTCGTAGCTGGAAAATCATGTTGCAGCTGGAAAAGACTTTGGTTAGGCTGCATTTGGAGTATTGTGTACAATTCTGGTTGCCACACTACCGGAAGGATGTTGATGCATTAGAAAGAGTGCAGAAGAGATTTACCAGGATGTTGGCTGGTTTGGAGAACATGGACTATGAAGAAAGGTTGAACAAACTTGGAACCAAAAGAGAAAACGCTGGAAAATCTCAGCAGGTCTGGCAGCATCTGTAAGGAGAGAAAAGAGCTGACATTTCGAGTCCAGATGACCCTTTGGTCATCTGGACTCGGAACTCGAATGCCACCTTCAGAGAACTGTGGATCTGCACGCATAGATCCCTCTGTATGCTAATATTTTTAAGCGCTCCACCATATACTGTATACTTTCCTTCTGCAGCAGACCTTCCAAATTGCATCACCTCACATTTGTCCGGGTTAAGTTCCATCTGCCATCTTTTGGCCCAGGTCTCCAGCCGATTTATATCCTGCTGAGATTTTCCAGCATTTTCTCTTTTGGTTTCAGATTCCAGCATCCGCAGTAATTTGCTTTTATCCAGTTTTTTTTTAACAAACTTGGATTGTTTTCATTGGAGCGTCGGAGGATGAGGGGAGACCTGATAGAGGTTTACAAGATGATGACAGGCTGGGATAGAGTGGATAGTCAGAGTCTTTTTCCCAGGGTCGAAGGGTCAATTACTCGGGGGCGTAGGTTGAAAGTGAGAGGGGGAAAGTTTAAAAGAAATGTAAGGGGCAAGGTTTTCACACAGAGGGTGGTGAATGCTGGAACGTGCTGTCGGAGGAGGTGGTGGCAGCAGATTCTATAACAATGTTCAAGAGACATTGGATAGATACATGAATAGGCAGGGAATAGAGGAATATGGACCACGTAGAAAACATTAGATCAGAGAGGCATCTGTGTCGGCACAGACTTGGTGGGCCAAAGGGTCTGTTCCTGTGCTGTATTTGTTCTTTGTTCACCAGTCCCTCAGCGAGCTTCCTCACGGTGCTGGAGTGTGGAGGGGAAGACAAGCCACATCCTTTTTTTGCAGCACTAACTGCCATATTCTAGTACAGAAAGAGCCAGTCTGCATGTGAATTCTCTTGTACTGTGTACAGTTCTGGTCACCCTGTTATAGAAAGGATTTTATTAAACTAGAAAGAGTGCAGAAGAGGTTTACTAAGATGCTACTTGATGCTTTGTGTTATGAGAGGATGGATAGACTGGGACTTTTTTCTCTGGAGCGTAGAAGACTGAGGGGTGATCTTATAGAGGTCTATAAAATAATGAGAGGTATCGATCAGCTAGATAGCCAAAAATCTTTTCCCAAAAGTAGGGGAGTCTAAAACTAGAGGGCATAGGTTTAAGGTGAAAGGGGAAAGATACAAAAGGGTCCAGAGGGACAATTTTTTCATACAGGGGATGGTGAGTGTCTGGAACAAGCTGCCAGAGGTAGTAGTAGAGGCGGATACAATTTTGTCTTTTAAAAAGCATTTAGACAGTTACATGGGTAAGATGGGTATGGAGGGATATGGGCCAAATGCGGGCAATTGGGACTAGCTTAGGGGTTTAAAAAAAAGGGCAGCATGGACAGGCTGAAGGGCCTGTTTCCATGCTGTAAACCTCTACGACTCTATGACTCTTTGTTCTTTGGAAAATATGTGAATGATGTTAAATGTATTATATTAGTAAGTAACATAAAATTCAAATGGCAAAAATTTATTTACCACATGGATACGATTCAGCCTGTTAAATATTTACACCCAATATAAAATAAAGTGGAAGTAATCCCAACTTTGAACTAGGTTTCTCCTTCAGCGTTTTCCGACAACTTGATTGTTTGGGCTATAGATTTACATTGGCTTTTTGTGGGAGAAATCACTATTGCCCGGTGTTTTTGTATGGACTATATGAGGAATCCTTATCTGAGGAAGGATGCCCTTGCTATAGACAGCATACAGCAAAGGTTTACCAGGCTGATTCCTGGGATGGCAGGTCTGTCATATGAGGAGAGACTGAGTCAGTTAGGGTTATATTCACTGGAATTTAGAAGAGTGAGGGGGGATCTCATAGAAATTTATAAAATTCTAACAGGATTAGACAGAGTAAATTCAGAAAGAATGTTCCCAATGGTGGGGGAGTCCAGAACTAGGGGTCATAGTTTGAGGATAAGGGGTAAAACTTTTAAGGCTGAGGTGAGGAGCAATTCTTTACCCAGAGGATGGTGAATGTGTGGAATTCACTGCCACAGAATGTAGTTGAGACCAGAATGTTATGTGATTTCAAGAAGAAATTAGATATAGCTCTGGGGCTAAAAAGGATCAAGTGATATGGGGGAAAGGAAGGATCAGGATATTGAATTTGATAAAAGCAAATTACTGTGGATGCTGGATCACTCTATTGTATAAATATCTCCCACTTTCTATGCATTTTAGCTTTGACAAAGGGTCATCTGGACTCGCAGCGTCAGCTCTTTTCCCTCCTCACAGATGCTGCCAGACCTGCTGAGATTTTCCAGCATTTTCCCTTCTGGTTATTGAATTTGATGATCAGCCATGGTCATAATGAATGATGGAGCAGGCTTGAAGGGCCGAATGGCCTACTCCTGCTTCTGGTTTCTATGACTTCAACAATGTGAAATCCGCCCAATTTTTATTTGGAGTCACCTCATTTCAACCGTTTCCCGTGTAACAGGCAGAAAGTGACAGATCAGTGGGTCCCACCCTTGGGCTAGAAAGTTTTATCAGACACTGAGCGAGTGCAAGCTGCCAAATCGATGGCAGAGCGCAGACTTCCTTGCAACAAAATATAACTCCCTTCAAAACAAACTTTAAAAATGGCTAAAAAGGAACAGGCGGAGTTTTGTTTCCGCTGGTGACTTCAGCTAGTTTGACGAGATCATTCAACGGGTCGCCAAGTTTGAAATTGGTTCTTTGGGATGTGTTGCTGCAAATTTCTGCTGCTTACCACAGCGCCTGTGAAAGGCTGGAGAAGGGCAAGAGTTGATCCTAAGTTTAGATAAATTATGAAGCAAATTCTTGGCACGGATTTCCAACAGCAATCTAAAGTGACCAAGATGAAGTTTAAAGTTTATTTATTATTAGTGTCACAAGTAGGCTTACATTAACACTGCAATGAAGTTACTGTGAAAATCCCCTAGTTGCCACACTCCGGCACCTGTTCGGTTACACTGAGGGAGAATTTAGCATGGCCAATGCACCTAGCCCACACGTCTTTCTGACTGTGGGAAGAAACTGGAGAACCCGGAGGAAACCCATGCAGACACGGGGAGAACGTGCAGACTCCACACAGACAGTGACCCAAGGCTGGGAATCGAACCTGGGCCCCTGGCGCTGTGAGGCAGCAGTGCTAACCACTGTGCCACCGTGCCACCTCTAAAAGTGAGATGTGTAAATGAGAGACTGCCTCTTTACTTTTAATCCTTTTGTGTTACAGCGTTTGGAGAGAAAGGCCAGAATAAGAAGTGACCATTGTGCATTGCTGAAAGTGGGAGTTTATCAGCTTTGAATGATATTTTGCAGATCCACTACCTGGCTAGGTCGAGATTGTAAGAGAAAATATCTACATATATAACTTGGCTTGTCCTACAGTACAGGGCAAAACGTCCAGCCTGCCGAGGGCTCAAATCCCATTGTGGCCGGCTCCAGTTTCCTTCCACAGTCCAGAGCTGTACAGATTAGGAATTGGCCATGCTAAATTGCCCCTTAGTGTCCCAGAATGCGTAGGTTAGGTGGATTAGCCATGGTAAATGCCTGGGGTTGTGGGGATAGGGTTGGGTGATGGGCCTGGGTAAGATGCTTTTTCGGACAGTCAGTGCAGACTTGATGGGTCAAATGGCCTCCTTCTGCACTGTAAGGATTCTATGAATCTATGACTGCCTTTTTTTTGGAACATTCAACCCTCTGAAATGATAATGCCCACAGCTTCATACCTGTGCCAGTGAATCTGTCAATTTTTTGTTCCATTTCAGGTGCCCTTCGCCTCTCTCACTCATAACTAAAAACAACCGGTGACTGTGAACCCTGTACTCAGTCTCTTTGTTCCCAGAGCAAATTTTTTCCTGGAACAGGTTACCAGCCTGTCATCAGTAGCTTATAACTTGAGCGTCACCACTCTGCATCAAGTATGGCTGAAGGAGTCATTTCTGCTCTAACCCTTGCCATTGGCATGCAGGAAGGATTTTGCAGGTTGTCACTCAACCTATTTGACTGAATCATAGAATCCCTACAGTGCAGAAGGAGGCCATTCGGCCCATCGAGTCTGCACCGACCACAATCCCACCAAGGCCCTATTCCCGTAACCTCATATATTTACTCTGCTAATCCCCTGACACTAGGGTCAATTTAACACGGCCAATCAACCTAACCCACACATCTTTGGACTGTGGGAGGAAACCGGAGCACCCGGAGGAAACCCACACAGACATGGGGAGAACATGCAAACTCCACACAGACACAGGGAGAACATGCAAACACCACACAGACAGTGACCCAAGGCCAGAATTGAACCTGGGTCCCTGGTGCTGTGAAGCTGCAGTGCTAACCACTGTGCCACCGTGCCACCAGTTTCATGAATGTTCCTTCCTTGGCCATCAGTTCTTGAGGTGGGACACGAACTGAGAGCTTCTGATTCAGAGGTAGGTACGCTACCCAATGTGCCACTGGACCTCCATCTTATACCCAGTACTTATCCCAAAACAAAAATACTGTGGATGCTGGAGATCTGAAATAAAAAGCAGAAAATGTTGGAAAAACTCAACAAATCTGACAGCATATGTGGAGAGAGAGAAAGAGAGAAAGAGTTCATGTTTTGAGTTCAATATGACTCTTTGGAACTAGAAAGAAATAGAAATGTGATGGGTTTTATGCTGTTGAATAAAGGGAGGAGGGTCAGGTAGGGTAATAGGTCAGAGGTTATAGGGCCAAAGAGGTTAAATGGCACCAATGTCATGGAATAAAAGACAGTGGCAATGATAGGGTTAAAGACTAAAGCTTTGGCCCAATGTCAGTGTTAATAGGAGCTTAACCTAAAAATTTGCTGTTCTATTTATTCTACAAGTTGTTTGTATGAGAAAAACACAAACCTTTCAGTTCACTTTTTCTATGTTTCCAGAAATTTCGATGCGTATGAATTATCCAGATAAAGATTATCCAGATAAAGATAAATTTCTGCTATCTGCTTTTCCCGGTTCCAAATTTGCCTTCACATTTGGGGCGGAATTTTCATGCAAAGGTTCGTTGACCTCAGGCGGGATTTTCCGGCTTTGGGGCGAGTGTGGCTGGAAAATCTTGCCCTTTGTCTCATGAATGACACAACTCAAAAACTAAATGTTAATCATCGTCAATTTCAGGATAACTCTTGTTACCTCCTTTGAAAAGCTAGAGAGAAGGTAAGCGGGTAAGGGTGCAGGATGGGTAAGATAAGTTGGTAAGGGGTTAGGTGGCAGGTGAGTAGAGTGGCAGGTGGGTGAGGCTGTAGGGTGGCAGGTCAGTAGTGTGGCAGTGGGTGAGCTGGTAGGGTGGCAGGTGTGTGAGTGGGTAGGTGGGTCGGGGGTTAGTTGGGAGTGGTTGTCAGGGTGGGGGCAGGTTGGGATGGCTCAGGGGAGTGTCCTGTGGAGGGGGCTAGTCAGGTCAGGCAGGGGGAGAAGGGGTGGGGGGTGGTGGCAGGGGATTAGTGTGAGTAATTTGGGAGTCAGTTGTATAATTCCCCTAGATTTATTTTTCCTTCTTTCTGGGTAGCTATCTAAGTAAGAAAGTCGGAAACGTCCAAAATCTTTGACTCTAACTCAGAGTTGAAGACTTTTTTTGGAGGGTCCCTGGGATTGGGAATTTGCAATCGGAAGTTCTAACATCAGAGGAAATTCCCACAGAGTCCTTGCATTGGGACTTCCAAAGGGTCCCATAGCACATCTTCGTACATCCAGTCTCCGACTATCCGGATATTGGAAGATTTGGGACACGGCTTTGACTCTCTCCCGATCATTGCCCCACCCCTAACCATTTGCCTCCTCACTAGCTGCCATGCTTGCTGATTCGCTGGCTGCCCCACTACTCCCGACACCTTCCCCCATACTCAACAGTCACCACTCTGCTCCGCCCTCATTCACTGCCCTGTTCACCACCTGGCTCACTGCCCCTCTCTCTGCCCCATTCCCAAACCTTCACCATCCCTCCTGTCTTACCCTCTTGTTACCCAGCTGCCAACTCCTGTCCACCTCATTCGCCGTTCCTCCCCTGAGCCTTTGCTACCTCACTTGTGGCGCATGAGGCAGCGAGAGAGATGGCGAGAGTGTCCAGGGGTAGGACAGGATGGTGGGGGGAGAGGGGGGGGGGGGAGGAGGCAGGTGAGCAGTCACAACTGAGAAGAAGTGAGGGGCTGAGAACAGGGTGGCCAGTGAGGCGGCGTACGCAGTGGAGGGGTGGGTGGCATGTAAATGGGAGGCGGAGATGGGTTGTGAGCAGGGTGGTGAGTGGAGGGCAGGAAATGGGTGGTGAGCATTCAACAGACAATGGACACACAACAGTGATGCCAATGGTGGGTGGCACTGTTCACCCATTGCCAGGTGGAGTGGGTGCTGGTTTCCTGTTCCAGTTCAGTGTAAAGAGACCCAGTGCTTTAAAAATGTTCACATGAATCTTCACTGAATGGATTATTAATCTTTGGACAGCTGAGCGTTACAGAATATTCCAGACTCCTTATGCCAACCCTTAATAAAATCTCAGCCCCTGAACACTGATGCTGCAATATTGAATGTGAAGATGCTTTGATTTTGTCTGACACCTGTTCTATTGTAGCCGGTTCCTGCGGTACAGATCCTGTATCATCATCAGCTGCAAACTGAACTATTGCAGTTCACTCAGAAAATACTTTCTCAGCGCAGCCCTAATCATAGAATCCTACAGTGCAGAAGGAGGCTATTTGGCCCATCAGCTCTGCACGGACCACAATCCCACCCAGGCCCTATCCCCATAACCCCATGCATTTACCCTAGCTAGTCCCCCTGACACAAAGGGGAAATTTTAACATGGTCAATCCAACTAACCCGCACATCTTTGGACTGTGGGGGGAAACCGGAGCATCCGGAGGAAACCCATGCAGACACGGGGAGAACGTGCAAACTCCACACAGACAGTGAGCATCATCTGAGCATGGTCTGACCTTCAGGAACCAGCTACACTTACACAGGTCATGCACAGATAAATGAAACTATTCAGAAGTAATATTAGTCGTGGCCTGCACAAATAAATGATAAAAAAAGGCAATTTGAAATAAAGGAACTCATTCAAACACTCTGTTACCTGCTGATCTCGATCTGGATATTTGATTGTACCATGAGGTTAGTCTGACCCGCGCCAGTGATGAGCTTGTCCATTTAGGAGCACTTAGATGAGCACTTGAAACACCACAGCGTGCACGGCTATGGACCAAGTACTGGAAAATGGGATTAGAATAGTTTAGGCACTTGATGGCTGGTGCAGACATGATGGGCTGAAGGGTCTCATTTCAGTTTTATTTTATTCAATCATGGGACATGGGTGCCGCTGGTTGGCCAGCATTTTATTGCCCATCCCTAATTGTCCTTGTTCAGAGGGCAGCTGAGAGTCAACCGCATTGCTGTGACTCTGGAGTCACATGTAGGCCAGACCGGGTAAGGACGGCAGATTTCCTTCCCTAAAGGACATTAGTGAACCAGATGGGTTTTTCCGACAATCGGTAATGGTTCCATGGTCATCAGTAGATTCTTAGTTCCAGATATTTTTACTGAATTCAAATCAAACGACCTATCGTGGCGGGATTCGAATTGTGTTGTAAAGCCCTATATCTCCTGGTGCTAACAATCAGGAAGACCATGCGGCAATGTTATTTAAAGGGCTCTTCCTATTTATAAGGGCGATCAGCTGGTTTGCCCGCTCAAACTGTGTTACCTTCCGGGATTTGTTTTGTTATTTCCTACGTTGCACAAGTCAATGCTGCCATCTAGTAACAACTTTGTGCTGGTGTTGGATGGATTTTGTCTGAAACGTTGTTATCCGGCCATGGGTGGGGTGGTAACTCGGCCTTTCAGGCTGGAACAGGAAGGACAACAGTGAAAAGAGCAGGGCAGGAGAGGGCAAGTAGCTATATCCACAGTGGATCTTCAGGGAACATAAAGTTTTTAAAGTTTTTAAGGTTTAAAGTTTAAGTTTATTTTTATTAGAAACAAGTTGGCTTACATTCACACTGCAATGAAGTTAGTGTGAAAATCTCCGAGTCGCCACACTTCGGCGCCTGTCCGGGTACACTGAGGGAGAATTTAGCACGGCCAATGCATCTAACCAGCACATCTTTCAGACTGTGGGAGGAAACCGGAGCAGCCGGAGGAAACCCCCGCAGACACAGGGAGAAAGTGCAGACTCCACACAGACAGTGACCCAAGCCGGGAATCGAACCCGGATCCCTGGCGCTTTGAGGCAGCAGAGCTAACCACTGTGCCCTTCATCTCTCCTACCCTAACTTCACTGAGAAGCAATGTGTCATCTGTCTTCACTTCACCCAGAATTCTATCACCTGCAGCAGGGCAAACCTCAAACTAGATCATGGACAACACTGCCTGTGGCTGACAAGATCACAGTACTCCTTAACTTTTATCCTCTTCACTTTGTTGGGTTATTCAGGCTGGGGCTTTTAAAAAATTCAATCGTGAGACATGGGTGTCGCTGGCTGGCCAGCATTTATTGCCCATCCCTAACTACCCTTATTCAGAGGGCAGTTGACAGTCAACCACATTGCTGTGGCTCTGGAGTCACATGTAGGCCAGACCGGGTGAGGATGGCAGATTTCCTTCCCTAAAGGACATTAGTGAACCAGATGGGTTTTTTCCAACAATCGACAATGGTTTCATGGCCATCAGTCGATTCTTAATTTCAGATATTTTTTATTGAATTCAAATTCCACCATCTGCCGCGTTGGGATTCGAACCCGGGTCCCCAGAACATTAGCTGAGTTTCTGGATTAATAGTCTATGGATAATACCAGTAGGTCATCACCATCCCCAATTGGTATCAGTGGCATCTCTGTTTGTTATGCATCACTGCGTCGGAGAAGTGACTAAGATTCCCTGTGTCAGAAGGAATGCCTCAGTGACTTTTCCATTGGACAGAGTGAAGGAGGGCGAGAAAGAGAAGGAGGCTTTGCCTGTACTTCATGCTTCCCAAGGGTCCGAGGTGGCATGGACTGCAACCTTGGCTGACATGATCTCCATTAATAAACAGATTCATTGGAGAGGAATACCCCTTCCTTAATGTGCAGCTTCTTTGAAATCGGAGGTGGAGCATTATGGAGTTCTGTGTTCACATTCACCCTGTGTGCCACCTTTATTCCAAGCAGACAATCAGGTCACAGCCTGGCCATATGGTAGCAAGGCTGATCTCTCCGGTGTGGAGCCTATGACTCTTCTTAGTATCCCGGGTGAGCTATGCTGCCACCAGGAATACCGTAGGCGGCACGGTGGCACTGTGGTTAGCACTGCTGCTTCACAGTGCCAGGGACTTGGGCTCGATTCCCGGCTTGGGTCACTGTCTGTGTGGAGTCAGCATGTTCTCTCCGTGTCTGCGTGGGTTTCCTCCGGGTGTTCCTGTTTCCTCCCACAGTCTGAAAGACGTGCTGGTTAGGTGCATTGACCCGAACAGGCGCCGGACTGTGGCGACTAGGGGAATTTCACAGTAACTTTGTTACAGTGTTAATGTGAGCCTTACTTGTGACTAATAAATAAACTTTACTTAACTTTTACTTAATATCATTGCGTGCACACAAGCCACTCTGCTGCCTGGATCACCAGGGAGGCACCTTGCAGTGCACCCCGACCAGCTTCATGGCACAACCTTTGCGTACCTTTGCTGTATTGGAGAATCAGCCCTTACCTGAGCAGCAAGAATTGAGGGGGAGGGTGGGGGGAGGGAGCAGAGAAAGAAAAGAATCAGCTATGTAGGCCTTGAGCTGCCAGAGCTCTTGAATGACAAATAATCCAAGAACCCTCGAGCCGATCCTTCTCTCCAATTCCCAATAACTCAGCTGTCCCGCAACCCTTATCATCACCATGCCAACCAGAAGTATCTGATTGCCTTCCTTCAGCCCAGCTCATGGGACTTGGCATCAGCGGCTTGCAAATACAAACACCGAGACCAAATCCACACAACAGAATCTTTCAAATCATTTTTCATCCTCCCACTCCTCCGAAATGGCCCAGTGACTCACTCCCTAGAAGGAAATAAGAATACCGGTCTAAACTGCTTTTCCCCTTCTCAATGTTCAAGGCTATTAGGGAAATGCAACAAATACTGGCCTTGCCAACGTCACCCACATTCCATGAGAGATGTGCATCCTCAAATTTAATTGTTCCTTTGGTTGCTGTGCCTTCAGTTACCTAAGACCCCCAAACTCTGGAACTTCCTCCCTAAACCTCTGCCTCCATACCTCGCTCTCCCTTAAAACATTCCTTAAAGTCTACCTCTTTGGCCAAGATTCCTGTCGCCTTGGAAAAGCAGCCAGTATAATAAAGGACCCCATGCACCCTAGATATACTCTCTTCCACCTTCTTCTGTCAGGACTTAAGAACAGCTTCTGCCCTGCTGCCATCAGACTTTTGAATGGACCTACCTCGCACTAACTTGATCTTTCTCTACACCCCAGCTATGACTGTAACACTACATTCTGCACTCTCTCTTTTCCTTCTTTATGAATGGTATGCTTTGTCTGTATAGCGCGCAAGAAACAATACTTTTTACTGTATACTAATACATGTGACAATAATCAATCAAATCAAACCAAAAATTTAATAAAAGTCTGAGGTCATGTACCAACCGACTCAAGAACAGCTTCTTCCTTGCTGCCATCAGACTTTTAAATGGACTTACCATATATTAAGTTGATATTTCGCTACACCCTAGCTATGACTGTAACACTACAATCTGCATTCTCTCCTTTCCTTCTCTATGAACGGTATGCTTTGTCTGTGTAGCACGCAAGAAACAATACTTTTCACTATATACTAATACTTGTGACAATAATAAATCAAAAGATTTTGGTTATCTGATCTAAAATCCCCCTAAGTCTCTTTGTGTCGAATTGCGTTTTAAAATGCTTCTGTAAAGTGCATTATGTTCATTATGCTGAAGGCGCTATACCCATATAAGTTATTGTTGTTCTCCATCAGCACTTCAATGGAGCAGAACAAGACATTACCTCATTGCACATCCTGCCAGGAGAAATTGCTTCCTGTTTGAAATAAATCAACCTCGCAGCATTGTGACCATTTCATTTCTCACGCTGATTGTATCAATTTATATCAGGATAACATTTGGGATTTTCAGTTACCCACAGAACATTATCGACCAATGAAGTCCCTACTGGAGCATAGATAGTGGAGGTCCCACCATATTCCTAAGACTTGGCCTTCACTATCTTTATTCTTTTTAAAAATTCATTCGTGGGTCATGGGCGTCGCTGGCTGGCCAGCATTTATTGCCCATCCCAAGTTGCCCAAGGGCAGTTGAGAGTCAACCACATTGCTGTGGCTCTGGAGTCACATGTAGGCCAGACTGGGTAAGGACGGCAGATTTCCTTTCTTAAAGGACATTAGTGAACCAGGTGGATTTTTCCGACAATTGTTTCATGGTCATCAGTAGATTCTTAATTCCAGATATATTTTATTGAATTCAAGTTCCACCATCTGCCATGGCGGGATTCGAACCTCGTTCCTTAGAACATGAGCTGAGTTTCTGGATTAATAATCTAGCAATAATACCACTAGGCCATCGCCTCCCCCCATCTCAAAGCACCTTAAATACTTTGATCACAAATTGTAAATGAAACTTTCCCAGGTGTAGCATACAACATTCCTAGTGTAACACTTTGGGTCATTAAGGCACATACCTCATCATGAAGAAGAGGAAAAGGATCAGCGTGGGTACTTTTCTTTGTCATTCTGGGTGGAACTGGAGCGATTTGATTTTGGTAACAAGATGGAACAGTACTCCTAGATTTGGGAGGTAATGGTGGAGGTGCAGGATGAGCGTCACAACCTTTGAGCAACGTATAGTCATCAGCTGATAAATGTCCAATAGTTTCGGACAATGGCAGGTTCTGGACTCGCTCGTCAGTAAAAGGTGAATCTTTGCTCGTTATCGCCACCATAACTTTCACAAGCTCTACAGGTATTTCAAAGGGTTTGGCTGAAGCATGGGCGCATTTAGCAACAAGGTATTTCATGTTAACTTCACCATCAACCTTTAGTTCACTTGTGTCAAATAGAAGATCACTCGGAAGGGACTGATCTTTAGCAATCACTTTTGCATGACATGGAGGGTTGTGCTGGGCAAGGAGTTCCTGGATGGTGAACCTCTTTCTGTCCTCCAAAACTTCCAAAAATTCTCCTATTGCGTGCATTGGGAGCAGGACTTTATCATACGTGGGGCACTTCTCACATTCCAGAACAGATATGTATTGCAGTTGCCTTTCAACAGATGTAGAAATATTTACACGCTTGATTGCACGGAATCCATCGCCTGCTCTAAATGAAGATAATCCTTCGATATCTGCAGCATAGCACTGTGTAGCAATGACTTTGATCACTCCACTCCTTTCCCTTGCAAGTTCTAAGTCATAAACTGATTGGAACGTTCTAGGAACTCTCTGAAATATACCTCGGTAACTGCGAGGAACGAGAAAATGTTTCATGGCAGAGTGCTGAGAAACTTCAGTGACAAGGTATTTTTTCACTTCTGCTCTTTGCAAGATGGTGAGGCACTTTCCAACATCAAAAAATGTTGGGTTGCACCCCTGACTCATGGCGATGAGGCTGCTTTTGTCTTTGTCGCCTAGAATCTGAACGGTCAAAGGAAACTTATCATTCGGCATGGCGTAAATGTCTTCCAGACAAATCGGTGCGACAAAAGGCTTCCTCGTCACTGCATCAGTGATATCAACTATTTCGAAATCCAGTTCAGTTGGGATCATAGTTTCTGCTCCTCCTACAGCCAGGAAACAGAAGCAAATTACAAAAGAAAACAGTTTCAGTTGACATTATTCACAGCGAGGATGTGGAAGTTGTTCAGAGGAGCTTTAGTGGATAAAAAGCTTGAGGTATGAGGAGCGTCTGAGGGCTCTGGGTCTGTACTCGATGGAGTTTAGAAGGACGAGGGGGGATCTCATTGAAACTTACAGAATATTGAAAGGCCTGGATAGAGTGGGCGTGGAGAAGATGTATCCATTGGCAGGAAAGACTAGGATCCGAGGGCACAGCCTCAGGGTAAAGGGACGATCCTTCAGCCAGAGGGTGGTGAATCTATGAAATTCATTGCTACAGAAGGTTGTGGAGGCCAGGTCATTGAGTGTATTTAAAACAGAGATAGATAGGTTCTTGATTGGGAAGGGGATCAAAGGTTACAGGGAAAAGGTGGGGGACAATGGGGTTGAGAAACTTATCAGCCATGATGGAATGGTGGAGCAGACTCGATGGGCCGAATGGCCTAATTCTGCTCCTATATTGAATGGTCTTATGGCCTTAGTGGGGCTAATGTTAACTAGTTGGCATTTGGGTTACTTTGCAAATTGAGGAAGTTTGCCAGAAATGCAAAGTTCATCACAAAATTTTAATTTCAATTCAACTTAATGAAAGAATTAAAAACAAAAAGTGCTGGAAGAACTCAGCAGGTCTGGCAGCATCTGTGGAAAGGGAAAAAGAGTTAATGGAAAAAGAGTCCAATATGACTCTTCTATGGAAGACTAGTCAAACCACCAACGCCTCTACTTTCTCAGGAGGCTAAGGAAATTTGGCATGTCCACCACGACTCCCACCAACTTTTACAGATGCACCATAGAGAACATTCTTTCTGGTTGTATCACAGCTTGGTATGGCTCCTGCTCTCATAAACACCGCAAAGAACTATAAAAGGTCGTGAATGTAGCCCAATCCATCACCCAAACCAGCCTCCCATCCATTGACTCAGTCTACACTTCCCGCTGCCTCGGAAAAGCAGCCAGCATAATCAAGGACCCCAGGCACCCCGGACATTCTCTCTTCCACTTTCTTCCATCAGAAAAAAGTTACAGAAGTCTGAAAACACGTACCAACCGACTCAAGAATAGCTTCTTCCCTGCTGCAATCAGACATTTGAATGGTCCTATCACACATTAAGGTGATCTTTCGCTTCGCCCTAACGGTAACTGCAACACTATATTCTGCACCCTCTTCTTTCCTCTCCCCTATGTACTCTATGAATGGTATGTTTTGTCTGTAACAGTTCACAAGAAACAATAATTTTCACTGTATTCCAATACATGTGACAATAATCAATCAACCAATCAATCTTGTTCAGAAGAATAGTCGTACTGGACTCCAAGCATTAACTCGGTTTCCCTCTCAATAGCTGCTGCCAGAACTTCTTAGAATCCTACAGTGCAGAAGGAGGATATTCGGCCCATCGAGTTTGCATTGACCACAGTCCCACCCAGGCCCTATCCCCATAATCCCATGCATTTACCCTAGCTAGTCCCCCTGACACAAAGGGGCAGTTTAGCATGGCCAATCCACCTAACTTCCAGCTCTTTCTGTTTTTGAAGAATGTTTGTACGCGTGAAGCTGAGAGGCGTTATTACTGGGAAAAGGAATAATTTTCCACCTTGGATATTGGCATCAAATATTGGGTGTAGTATGGGTCACCTGCAACCCGGAGCTCCACCTGAACTCTATCCCCAGAGGCGAATCTTAATTCCAAACTCAGCTGGATGCTCAGTGGCATTTTTATTTCCTGAATCAATGATTGTCGTGCCTTTTACATAGAACATAGAACATAGAACATTACAGCACAGAACAGGCCCTTCGGCCCACGATGTTGTGCCGACCTTCATCTGAAACCAAGATCAAGCTATCCCACTCCCTACCATCCTGGTGTGCTCCATGTGCCTATCCAATAACCGCTTAAATGTTCCTAAAGTGTCTGACTCCACTATCACTGCAGGCAGTCCATTCCACACCCCAACCACTCTCTGCGTGAAGAACCTACCTCTGATATCCTTCCTATATCTCCCACCATGAACCCTATAGTTATGCCCCCTTGTAATAGCTCCATCCACCCGAGGAAATAATCTTTGAACGTTCAATAGTCTTTTCTGAGCAAAGTGGTTAATTTTGTGCCAATTTGTACCAAATCAGGAGGACTTTGTGTTGTATCTTAATCACTCCATGAAATGCACACATTCATTTGAGCGAGCCAGGATTTGATTTGATTTGATTTATTATTGTCACATGTATTAGTATACAGTGAAAAGTATTGTTTCTTGCACGCTATACAGACAAAGCACACTGTTCATAGAGAAGGTAACGAGAGAGTGAAGAATGTAGTATTACAGCCATAGCTGGGGTGTAGAGAAAGATCAACTTAATGCAAGGTAAGTCCATTCAAAAGTCTGATGGCAACAGGGAAGAAGCTGTTCTTGAATCAGTCGGTACGTGACCTCAGACTTTTGTATTTTTATCCCGACGGAAGAAGGTGGAAGAGAGAATGTCCGGGGTGTGTAGGGGTCCTTGATTATGCTGGCTGCTTTTCCAAGGCAACGGGAAATGTAGACAGAGTCAATGGATGGGAGGCCGGTTTGCGTGATGGATTCGGCTACATTCACGACCTTTTGTAGTTCCTTGCGGTCTTGGGCAGAGCAGGAGCCATACCAAGCTGTGATACAACCAGAAAGAATGCTTTCTATGGTGCATCTGTAAAAGTTGGTGAGAGTTGTAGCGGACATGCCAAATTTCCTTAGTCTTCTGAGGAAGTAGAGGCATTGGTTGACTTTCTTAAGTATAGCATCAGAATGCAGGCAGGGCAATTCTTAGTCCGCATTCTCCAACTGCGAGAATGGTGACGTGTGCACTCAAAATCCAGAAAGCGTGATTCGCACAGGCGAGTTTCCAGCTTCCGGTCTTCCCAGCCCCCTCGCTGGTGGAATGGCCAGAAACATGCCGCTGGACCAAAGGAAACTCATTTTAATATATCAGCCTGTCATTACCGAACGCGTCTCCGGAACTGCGCCCCCCCCCACCCCCTCCACCAGATATTCAGTGGGCGCCGGTTGACATCACACCAGCACCATTTACAACACCTCTACATAAACGTGAACCTGGAGCCTCATCTCTGGCAGGGAGGTGGAGTGGGGGTGGGCTTCAGGGGTGAGTGCTCTGGCAGCCAGCACCCTCAGGCTTGCACTGATCAGGGGGCACTGGAGTGGACTCAGGAGTCACAGATAAGTTCAACTCGGGGCCGAGAGTTGGGTGGGGGTCCCAGAATCACCATTTCAGGGAGAGGGGTCACTTGCAGGCCTTACCTCCCCTTCGTGTCGGGCTGCCTCTTGCTTTAAAGGGATTGTGAAAGTTAGTATGCAGGCAACGCTTTCCTGAGTCCTCCATCCTGGATCCCTGTCCATATCGCAGCTGAGGGGATGCCCTTCCTTAGTGGGGGCTGACAAGAATCATAGAATCCCCACAGTGCAGAAGGAGGCCATTGAGCCCATCGAGTCTGCTCCAACTACAATCCCACCAGGCCCTATCCCTGTAACCCCCACATATTTACCCTGTCAATTCCCCCTCACACTTGGGTCAATTTTGCATGGCCAATCAACCCATCCTGTACATCTTTGGAGTGTGGGAGGAAACCGGAGCACCCGGAGGAAACCCACGCAGACACGGGGAGAACGTGCAAACTCCACATGGACAGTCGCCAAAGGCCGGAACGGAACCCGGGTCCCTGGTGCTGTGAGGAAGCAGTGCTAACCACTAGAACAAAGAACAAAGAACAATACAGCACAGGAACAGGCCCTTCGGCCCTCCAAGCCCGCGCCGCTCCCCGGTCCAGGATTGAATCCTGAATCCAGGATCCCCGCCCAATTTTCCAGCCTATCTACATCCTAATATCCTATCCACCGAGCTGTCCCTCACAGCTACGATGCTTTGTTCATCACAACCTATTAACTCACCCCCACCCCCCCATTCCAGACCATGTGATCTCCAGGGAGAGGCGAAAACCCAGAGTGAAAACCCCAGGGCCAATATGGGGAAAAAAAAAATCTTTGAAATTCCTCTCCGACCCCCTGTGGCGATCGAAACGAGTCCAGGAGATCACACTGGCCCAGATCAGAGAATGGGGCGAATTTTTGAGTCTAAGTGCCGGATCTGGGCATCAAATAGATCCGCGCCTGGAATCCTCTTTCCAGCGCGCCCATACGCGTTTTGCCGGCTCCGGCTCGATCCGCGCTGTGGGCGGGGCTTAGCGCTGATGGACCAATCGGAGCTCTGAACTGCGCATGCGCAGTTCGAAAAAAATCTGACAGCGCGCCCGAAAGCAAAAGCAGAAAGCGGAGAGAGCGGCTCTCTGACGGTCATCCTCTGGTCAGGCCGGGGGGGCGGGTGGCGGGGGGTGAGGAGGGGGGGGGGGAGGGGAGGGGGTGTGACCGATCATCCCCTGAGGAGGGGGGGTGGAGAGGGGGTGTGGCCGATCATCACGTCCACTCCAGCAGGAGGCATCGGCCGCAGACTGGCAGCCCCCCCCCCCCCCGACCAGAGGATGAGATGTCATACCCCCTCTCCTCCCCCCCAGGGGATGATTGGTCACACACCCCCCCCCACCCCCCCCACCCCCCCAGTGGGATTTGGCGGTAGAGTTGGGCGCACGGTTCATTGAGTCGATTTAAATGCATGCAAATGCACTTAAATCGTCGGGCCGCCCAATTCGGGCACGCGCCGGACCCACGCCTGAATCGGGTGTCGGTAAAGGCCCGATCTGCTCGGATTTGGGTGCAGATCACGTTAAAGGCCCGACACCCAACGTTACCGCGATTTTGAAGTTTTGGTAAAATCAGGCCCTATGTCCGGGGTGCGTGGTATCCTTAATTATGCTGGCTGCTTTGCCGAGGCAGCAGGAAGTGTAGACAGAGTCAATAGATGGGAGGCTGGTTTGCATGATGGATTTGGCCACATTCACGACCTTTTGTAGTTTCTTGCGATCTTGGACAGAGCAGGAGCCATAGTAAGCTGTGATACAACCAGAAAGAATGCTTTTTATGGTGCATCTGTAAAGGTTGGTGAGAGTCGTAGCTGACATGCCAAATTTCCTTTGTCTTCTGAGAAAGTAGAGGCATTGGTGGGCTTTCTTAACTATAGTGTCGGCATGGGGGGACCAGGACAGGTTGTTGGTGATCTGAACACCTAAACACTTGAAGCTCTCCACCATTTCTACTTCATCCCCGTTGATGTAGACAGGGGCATGTTCTCCTTTACGTTTCCTGAAGTCGACGACAATCTCCTTCGTTTTGTTGACATTGAGGGAGAGATTATTGTTGCCGCACCAGTTCACCAGATTCTCTATCTCATTCCTGTACTCTGTCTCATCATTGTTTGAGATCTGACCCACTACGGTGGTGTCGTCAGGAAACTTGAAAATCGAGTTGGAGGGGAATTTGGCCGCACAGTCATAGGTGTATAAGGAGTATAGTAGGGGGCTGAGAACACAGCCTTGTGGGGCACCGGTGTTGAGGATGATCGTGGAGGAGGTGTTGTTGCCTATCCTTACTGATTGTGGCCTGTGAGTTAGGAAGTTCAGGGTCCAATCGCAGAGGGAGGTGCCGAGGCCCAGGCCATGGAGTTTGGAGATGAGTTTTGTGTGAGTAATAGTGTTGAAGGCTGAGCTGTAGTCAACAAATAGGAGTCTGACATTGGTGTCCTTGTTGTCTAGGTGTTCCAGGGCTGAGTGCAGGGCCAGAGAAATGACGTCTGCAGTGGACCTGTTGCGACGGTAGGCAAACTGTAGTGGATCCAGGTCGTCCGGGAGGCTGGAATTGATTCGTGCCATGACTAACCTTTCGAAGCACTTCATAATGATGGATGTCAGAACCACCGGCCGATAGTCATTAAGGCACACTGCTTGGTTTTTCTTAGGTACCGGGATGATGGTCGTCTTCTTGAAGCAGGTAGGAACCTCAGATTGTTGTAAAGAGAGGTTGAAGATGTCTGTGAATCCCCCCACCAGCTGATCCGCGCAGGATCTGAGTGCACGTCCGGGTACCCCATCCGGGCCAGTTGCTTTCTGTGGGTTGACCTTCAAGAAAGCTGCTCTGACACCTGCAATGGTGACCCCAGATACAGATTAATTCAGGGCTTCCAGGGTGGAGGGCGTGCTCTCGCTGACCTCTTGCTCAAAACGGGCGTAGAATGCATTGAACTCATCAGGGAGGGGTGCGTTGGAGCCGGCGATTTTACATACCTTCATCTTGTAGCCTGTTATGTCTTGCAGACCTTGCCATAGTCGACATTTATTGGAAGGGGAATGGAATATAAACATAGGGGTGTTTTGCTACAGTGGTACAGGGCATTGGTGAGACTACACCTGGAATACTGTGTGAAGCTTTGGTCTCCTTATTTAACAATGGATATAAGTGCATTAGAAGCAGTTCAGAGACAGTTCATTGAACAGATTGCTGGAATGGGGGCTTTGTTTTATGAAGAAAAGTTGGACAGGCTGGACCTGAATCCTTTGGAGTTTAGAAGATTGAAAAGTGATGCCATTGAAACATAAAAGATTCCGAGGGGACTTCACAAGGTGGATGCTGAAAGGATGGTTCCTCTTGTGGGATATACCAGACACGGGTTAAAAATAAAGGGTCTTCGTTTTAAGGCGGAGCTGACAAGATATTTGTTCTTGGAGGGTTATAAGTCTTTGGAACTCTCTTCTCAGGGGAGCAGTAGAAGCAGGGCCAATCAACATTTTTAAGGCAGAAGTAACATAGAAACATAGAAACTAGAAGCAGGAATAGGCCATTTGGCCCTTCGAGCCTGCTCCGCCATTCATTTTGTTCATGGCTGATCATCGAATTCAATGTCCTGATTCCCCTCTTTCCCCCATATCCTTTGATCCCTTTAGCCCCAAGAGCTATACATAATTTCTTCTTGAAATCACACAATGTTTTGGCCTCAACTACATTCTGTGGTAGTGAATTCCACACATTCGCCACCCTCTGGGTGAAGAAATTTCTCCTCACCTCAGTCCCAAAGGGGGTTACCCCTTATCCTCAAACTATGACCCCTAGTTCTGGACTCCCCCACCATCGGGAACATTCTTTCTGAACCTAACCTGTCTAACCATGTAAGAATTTTATAAGTTTCTATGAGATCCCCTCTCACTCTTCTAAATTCCAATAAATACAATCCTAATTGACTTAGTCTGTCCTCATATGACAGACCTGTCATTCCAGGAATCAGTCTGGACAACCTTCGCTATATTCCCTCTATAGCAAGGACATCCTTCCTCAGATAAGGTAGATAGATTCTTGACTATAAAAAGAGTCAAAGATTATCAAGGAAAGGAGGAATTCTGGAGTTAAAGCCTTTTTGTTCATGGGATGTGGGCATTACTGGCTGGGCCAGCATTTATTGCCCATCCCTAATTGCCCTTGCACCAAGTAGCTTGTTAGGACAATTCAGAGGGCATTTAAGAGTCAACTACATTGCTGTGGCTCTGGAGGAGCATGTAGGCCAGACCGGCTAAGGACAGCAGATTTCCTCCCCTAAAGTGAACTAGATAGGTTTTTTCAACAATCAACAATGAATTCAGATTTCAACATCTGCTGTGGTGGGATTCGAATTAGGGTCCCCAGAACATTACCCTGGGTCTCTGGATTACTCGTCCAGTCACGACGCCACCTCCTCCCCAATATGATCAGCCACGATCTTATTGAATGGTGAAGCAGGCTAGAGGGGCCGAGTGGTCTACTCCTGCTCCTAATTCCTATGTTCGCATGTTCGTATCATTAGTTATTTGTTTCTCAATTCCACCGTAGCTCCTTTCTGTCCCCTCTACACCTTCTGCCACTTATCTTGAAACTCTATCGCATTGTTCTAGAATTCTCCACGAAGGAAAACAAAGATATTGGAAGATTACTTTTTTTTTGATTTATTGGAAGGTAAACAGCAAATATGGAAAATAAGAACTGAAAGAGTTGGAAATACTCAGCAAGTTGTGCAGTGGATGTTGGGGGCGGGGGGGGGGGGGGGGGGGTGGTGGGGGGGGGGTCTCCACCTACTTTTCTGAGTCAAATATAACTCTGAAGGAGAGTACTTGGGGCATAAACTATATCAAAAAATCTAGGCTGTAAATAGGCACACAGCCACCTACCTGCTAGTAATGCTTTGACCCGATAAGTGGGTTGAAGGACCAATTGGCCACTGAAGTCTTTCGGAAACATGGAGAAGCTTTCTTCGCATTCTGGGATTCTCGGAACAGGCTTTACAGCGCGGCTTCGGCCTACTGGAATCTTCCACGTTAGTATTTGATCAAGTGTGTAGTAGTTGTCGTCGTGGCATTCTTGGAACATCCCTCTACAATTCATTGGTAGACGTACGACTGGATTATTTTCTCTTTTAATGAGCTGGCATTTCAGCATCTTACCGCTGAGTCCTTCCTCAATTCCGAGCAATGCCAACTTCTCACCTTTTTTAAGAATGCCACCTTCAGCCAGGGAAATTTTTGACTTGTTCTGGAATCTTGGCTGCTCAGCCTTCTTCTCCCCTATCTTTATGCAGCTTACCAGATGATCCACGGTCTCATACGTACCTGGATCTGGAATGAGCAGAAAATCCCCTAAAATAGAAAACAAAACAATTAAAAGGAACTGGTATGATGGTTTGGACTCACTTCTAAAAAAATTAGCAAAGGTTCTTAAAGAAATATCTCTACAATCCCCTCCCCCACCTTGCCTCTTCTTTTCTGAAGGAGTTGCTAATTTCAATAGTCCCATTCGATTTTATTTAAGGGTCTATTTTTCTTGGGTGGACAGTAAACAATGGTGAGATAATCAACACATGACCTCTTGTTTCATTCACTGATATGAGTGTCACTGGAATTTATTACCCATGGGCGGCACGGTGGCACAGTGGTTAGCACGGTTGCCTCACAGCGCCAGGGAACTGGATTCGATTCCCAGCTCGGGTCACCGACTGTGTGGGGACTGCACATTCTCCCCGTGTCTGCGTGGGTTTCCTCCGGGTACTGGTTAGGTGGATTGACCATGCTAAATTCTCCCTCAGTGCACCCAAACAGGTGCCAGAGTGTGGCGACTAGAGGATTTTCATAGTAACTTCATTGCAGTGTTAATGTAAGCCTTACTTGTGACACAAATAAATAAACTTAAAACCATCCTTAGTTGTCCTGCAGGTGGGAGGTGGTGGTGAGCTCATAACCTTGCAGTCCGGGTGGTAAGAGTGCTCCCACAGTGCTGCTAGGTACGGAATTCTAGGATTGTGATCCAGAGAAGATTTAGGAATGGCAGTATATGTCCAAGTCGGAATGGTCTGTGACCTCACAAGGGTCACTTTAACGGAAATTCTGGAGCAGACCTGGGCAAACTACAGTCCTCAGGCAACATCTGGCCCACAGGAACTTCTGCCCAGGATTATACCAGGGAAGTACAGAATCACAGAATCCCTGCAGTGCAGAAGGAGACCATTCAGCCCATCGAGTCTGTACCGACCACAATCCCACCCAGGCCCTATTCCCGTAACCCCACATATTTACCATTAATCCTCTGTCACTAGGGTCAATTTACCATGGCCAATCAACCTAACCCGCACATCTTTGGACTGTGGAAGGAAACCGGAGCACCCGGAGGAAACCCATACAGACACGGGGAGAATGTGCAAACTCCACGCAGACAGTAACCCAAGCTGGGAATCGAACCCGGGTCCCAGGCGCTGTGAGGCAGCAGTGCTAACCACTGTGCCACCGTGCCGCCCTAAGTAAGCACAGTAAATGTGTGAAACAGATTTAAAATACAAAATAACTGAGAAACATCAGGGCATTCCTTTTGAAAACGTTACTTGCCCCACACACACACACACACACATGGGCACACATACGCACACATACGCGTGTGCACACACACACATATACACGCACACACATACGCCCACACACACATATACACACACACGCGCGCACACACACGCACATGCGTGCACGCACACACACACACACACGTGTGTGATGCTCTGGATCTCAGAATGTAGTCCCCAATCATAATACAGATGAATGGTGGTTGCTTAGAGATCAGGACATGTTCTTACTGTAGGGTTTCAACTGGAGTTCAAGCATTGAGTACACATCAAAAAGTGTAGCACTCACCCCCCGACCTCCTCATCTATAAGGACCACCTGTCTGCCCCATTTCCAAAACTCCAATGTTCCTGGCAGAGTTTAAGGGAAGTGGGGGGAACAAGAGAAAGCAGCTAAAGGTCGGCCCTGTCACTGCATTTACTGCGCGCAGGTGAAAAAGGACAGTGATGTAATTGAAAACCAATTAAATGGATTAATAACAGGTGTTCGCTAACATGGCATCGGGTCAGAAGCAAAACCAGTGTAAAGGGAAAGCGCACAGAGACATCATTACTGCAGTGCTTCAAATGACCTGGAAGGAGGGATAGACGGACTTGGGAAGCGGGGGTAGAATGTACTATCGCCAAATTTGCAGACAACACTAAAATAGGTGGGAAAGCAGGTTGCAATGAGGAAATAAGAAATTTGCAAATGTGTATGAATAGGTTAGGTGAGTGGGGCAAAATTAGAATTTAACATGGATAAATGTGAGGTCATCCATTTTGGTCAGAGGAATAAAAAGGCGGCTTATTATCTAAATGGAGAGAAAATTCAAAATGCTTCAGTGCAGCGGGATCTGGGTGTCCGCGTGCATGAATCGCAGGAAGTTAGTATGAGGGTACAGCAGGTAATGTAGAAGACAAATGGAATTTTATTGCTAATGGAATAGAGTATAAAAGCAGGAAGGTGCTGTTGAAACTGTATAAGGTATTGGTGAGATTGCATCTGGAGTACTAAGCATTGTTTTGGCCTTCTTACTTGAGGAAGGATGTAAATGTATCAGAGACGGTTCAGAGAAGGTTCACTAGACTGATTCAAGGGATGAAGGACTTGTCTTATGAAGAGATATTGAATAGTTTAGGCCTATACTCGCTGGAGTTTAGAAGAATGAGAGGAGGTCCAATTGAGGTCTATAAGATGCTAAAGGGGATTGGTAGGGTCGACATAGAGTGGATGTTTCCCCTTGTTGGACATTCTAGAATGAGAGACAATAGTTTTAGGCTAAGGGGTTGGCAGATTTAAAACAGAAATGAGGAGGAACTACTTCACTCACAGGGTCTTTGAGTGAATCTGTGGAATTCTCTAGCCCAGGGTGCAGTGGACGCCGGAACGTAAAACACATTTAAAGAACAAAGGACAAAGAAAAACACAGCACAGGAACAGGCTCTTCAGCCCTCCAAGCCTGCGCCGATCATGATACTTGCCTAAACTAAAACTGTATGCACTTACAGAGTCCGTATCCTTCCATTCCCATCCTAAGGAGGAGATAGATAGATTTTTAATTAGTAGCAGGATGAAGGATTATTGGGAGTGTGCAGAAAGGTGGACAACCTTCTAATTCCTCTCCCCGCCGATGCTACCTGACTGACCCAGTGTTGCCCGTATTTAGGCATTTTTAATTCTAGACTGAACCTCAAGTGTTGACTCTGACAGGTTCACAATAAGCAAACAAAAAGAAAACAAAAAGGAAGTCGCTTTGTCATTGAACTGATGATTACCATGGCAACATTGTGGGAAAACAGAATGTCGGGTTCCACGTGTAAATAGACAATACCTCACTGCCATCTCGCTCATCAATTCCACCATCTCAAAATGATCAGAATGCACATTCGGCATCCAACACTAACTCAATATTCAGGAGACTGAATCCATTGTCCGTGGTCATAAACTCTGTTTCCCAACCGTTGGTCCCAGCTCCCACCCTGGTAAGCCTCTGAGGATTAACCAGATCATTCATAAGCTTGATCTCACATTTTAAGCCAGAGATAAATCTCCGACCATCACCAAGCCCACCACTTCCAGATCAGGTCAATCATCAAATTCTGTCCCTACGTGGAATCATAGAATCCTGACCATGTAGAAGGAGGCCATTGGGCCCCATGATGTCTGCACCAACACCCAGACAGAGCATCCCCGTCCAGGCCCTATCCCCATAACCCCACGTATTTACCCGATTAATCCCCCCCCTAACCGCCACATCTTTGAACAAAGGGGCAATTTAGCATGGCCAATCCACCTAACCTGCACATCTTTTTGGACTATGGGAGGAAACCCACGCAGACACGGGGAGAAAGTGCAAACTCCACACAGACGGTGACCTGAGGCCAGAATCGAACCCGGGTCCCTGGCGCTGTGAGGCAGCAGTGCTAACCACTGTGCCAACGTGCCACCCTCTTCACCTCATCGGCTACTGAAACCCTTTATCTGTGCCCCTGTGAACTCCAAACTTAACTATTGCAAAACAGTCCCGGATGCCCTCCTACATTTCACCCTCCCTAAACATAAGCTTATCCAGAGCTCAGCTGCCTGAATCCTAACTGTGTCGCAAGTCACCGCGTGGTCGCTGACCAACATTGGTTTCCAGTTGATCTGCGCCACAATTTAAAAATCCTCGGCCTTGCATTCAAATCCCTCATGACATGTCCCTTACCTCTACCGGCCCTGGGCATCTGCGTTCTTCCACTGGCCCTAGGCCCTGGGTATCTGCGTTCTTCCAATTCTGGCCCTTTGCGCATCCCTGATTTTAACCTCTCCATCATGGTGGCTGTGTCTTCAGCTGCTGGGGCCCTAAGTGCTGGAGTTCTTCCCTGAGACCTTTCTGCCTCTCCACCAATCTTTCCTCGCCTTCAAGCCTAACTCTGTGGCTCAGCTTTCAGCCATCTGTACCCTAATCTCTGCCCATGTGGCTCAGTGTCAAGCTTTGCTTGGTAACACTGAAGCACCTTGGGACAATTTTGCTACTTTCCAGGCACTACGTAAATGCAAGTTGTTGGGACTGTTGGTAACCACAGAAAACCTGCCCTGTGCAGAAAGCCCGATGGATAAAAGTTTAATTGTTCTGAGAACTTTTTTTTTTGGATTGAGGTGCAGAATTTAATGTTTGTGATATTTGAAGTATTGATTTGATTTGATTTATTATTGTCACATGTATTGGGATGTGGTGAACAGTATTTTTTCTTGCGCGCTATACAGGCAAAGCATACCGTTCATAGAGTACATAGGGGAGAAGGAAAGGAGAGGATGCAGAATGTAATGTTACAGTCATAGCAAGGATATAGAAAAAAGGTAAGTCCATTCAAAATTCTGATGGCAGTATATTAGTTGGACTTACGTTTTTTTGTGTGCGCTGGTGCACTGGACTAAATAATTTTCTTCCAAACGTCTGTTTATCCCACAGCTATCTACCGGCGGTGTGTAACAGGCATTAATGGATCACACTAAAGCAGTACAACAGCTGGAAGTATTGTTAACACTGGAATGTTGATATTGCCACAATATTTCAGTAGGTGGCAGCAGAGGATCACAGGCCAGAGATTGTACAAAGCCAAGCACTGGGAGTGCTGCTGCTCGACAACCCTGATGTGGAGATGCCGGCGTTGGACTGGGGTAAACACAGTAAGAAGTCTCACAACACCAGGTTAAAGTCCAACAGGTTTATTTGGTAGCACAAGCCACTAGCTTTCAGAGCGCTGCCCCTTCACCAGGTGAGTGGGAGTGATTTTGTGAGCGTAAGAAATCATAGAAACCCTACATGCAGAAAGAGGCCATTTGGCCCATCGGGTCAGCACCGAGCACAACCCCACCCAGGCCCTACCCCCATATCCCTACATATTTACCCACTAATCCCTCTAACCTACGGACACTAAGGGGCAACTTTTTAGCACGGCCAATCAACCTAACCCGCACATCTTTGGACTGTGGGAGGAAACCGGAGCACCCGGAGGAAACCCACGCAGACACGGGGAGAACGTGCAAACTCCACACAGACAGTGATCCAAGCCGGGAATTGAACCGGGGTCCCAGGCACTGTGAGGCAGCAGCGCCACCATTCCGCTATATGTGATCCTGCAAAGCTCTGTTGAGAAAGCCGATTTATAAAACCCTCGCTCGTTATGCAAAGGCAGGAAAGTCTCTCTATAAAGTTCTTTTTCCTTTCTGATAAAGTTAACAATAAATTTTAACAGGAGTGTTTCAGGTGATAGCAAAAAATTTACATAACCCCTGCAAGACATGACCGTTGCCAGCAGTGCTGTACTTTTAATCAGCCTCCATTGGCGTGCAACATTTAGATATTTCCAACGATGCAAATTTAAAAACAAGCCAATGTATCGCTAACGATGCAAAACTGAGAAGAAACACTTGTGAATAAACGTTTAAACAAATTTTCTCTTAAAAATATTTCTCAATGTTTTTATTTCTTCCGCTTTGGAAAGTTTATTTAACAAACTGTAACCTATGTGTGACCACTAGAATGGTTGAGTATCGTATACACCCTCAAGACACACATAGAAATCATAGAATCATAGAAACCCTACAGTGCTGAAGGAGGCCATTCGGCCCATCGAGTCTGCACCGACCACAATCCCAATAAGAAGTCTTTTCATGAGTCAGAGCAGACAGTGCTAATGGAGAGAGCAAGTCTCTAGCACACTTGTGAACTGCGAAGGATTCCAGCCATCAACCCCCGGTGATATGGCCGCGTGAGGGAACCATGGTTCACAAAAGAGGTGGAATGTCTTGTGAAAAGGAAGAGGGAAGCTTATGTAGGGATGAGGAAACAAGGTTCAGATGGCTCGATTGAGGGTTACAAGTTAGCAAGGAATGAGCTGAAAAAGGGGCTTAGGAGAGCTAGGAGGGGGCATGAGATGTCCTTGGCGGGTCGGATCAAGGAAAACCCCAAGGCTTTTTACTCTTATGTGAGGAATAAAAGAATGACCAGGGTGAGGTTAGGGCCGGTCAAGGACAGTAGTGGGAACTTGTGTATGGAGTCAGTAGAGATAGGAGAGGTGATGAATGAATACTTTTCTTCAGTGTTCACCAAGGAGAGGGGCCATGTTTTTGAGGAAGAGAAGGTGTTACAGGCTAATAGGCCGGAGGGAGTAGATGTTCGGAGGGAGGATGTACGAGCAGCTTTGAATAAACTGAAGGTCGATAAGTCCCCTGGGCCTGATGAAATATATCCTAGGATTCTTTGGGAGGCAAGGGATGAGATTGCAGAGCCTTTGGCTTTGATCTTTGGGTCCTCACTGTCCACGGGGATGGTGCCAGAGGACTGGAGAGTGGCGAATGTTGTTCCTCTGTTTAAGAAAGGGAATAGAAATGATCCTGGTAATTATAGACCGGTTAGTCTTACTTCGGTGATTGGTAAGTTGATGGAAAAGGTCCTTAGGGATGGGATTTACGACCATTTAGAAAGATGCGGATTCATCCGGGATAGTCAGCACGGATTCGTGAAGGGCAAGTCGTGCCTCACAAATTTGATTGAATTTTTTGAGGAGGTAACTAAGTGTGTTGATGAAGGTAGGGCAGTTGATGTCATATACATGGATTTTAGTAAGGCGTTTGATAAGGTCCCCCATGGTCGGCTTATGATGAAAGTAAGGAGGTGTGGGATAGAGGGAAAGTTGGTCGATTGGATAAGTAACTGGCTATCTGATCGAAGACAGAGGGTGGTGGTGGATGGAAAATTTTCGGACTGGAGGCAGGTTGCTAGTGGAGTGCCACAGGGATCAGTGCTTGGTCCTTTGCTATTTGTGATTTTTATTAATGACTTAGAGGAGGGGGCTGAAGGGTGGATCAGTAAATTTGCTGATGACACCAAGATTGGTGGAGTAGTGGATAAGGTGGAGTGCTGTTGTAGACTGCAAAGAGACATAGATAGGATGCAAAGCTGGGCTGAAAAATGGCAAATGGAGTTTAATCCTGATAAATGTGAGGTGATTCATTTTGGTAGGACTAATTTAAATGTGGATTACAGGGTCAAAGGTAGGGTTCTGAAGACTGTGGAGGAACAGAGAGATCTTGGGGTCCATATCCACAGATCTCTGAAGGCTGCCACTCAAGTGGATAGAGCTGTGAAGAAGGCCTATAGTGTGTTAGCTTTTATTAACAGGGGGTTGGAGTTTAAGAGCCGTGGGGTTATGCTGCAACTGTACAGGTCCTTGGTGAGATCACATTTGGAATATTGTGTGCAGTTCTGGTCACCTCACTATAAGAAGGATGTGGAAGCGCTGAAAAGAGTGCAAAGGAGATTTACCAGGATGCTGCCTGGTTTGGAGGGTAGGTCTTATGAGGAAAGGTTGAGGGAGAACAAAGAACAAAGAACAATACAGCACAGGAACAGGCCCTTCGGCCCTCCAAGCCCGCGCCGCTCCCTGGTCCAAACTAGACCATTCTTTTGTATCCCTCCATTCCCACTCCATTCATGTGGCTATCTAGATAAGTTGGAGCTAGGGCTGTTCTCTCTGGAGCGGAGGAGGTTGAGGGGAGATTTAATAGAGGTTTATAAAATGATGAAGGGGATAGATAGAGTGAACGTTGAAAGACTATTTCCTCGGGTGGATGGAGCTATTACAAGGGGGCATAACTATAGGGTTCATGGTGGGAGATATAGGAAGGATGTCCGAGGTAGGTTCTTTACGCAGAGAGTGGTTGGGGAGTGGAATGGACTGCCTGCAGTGATAGTGGAGTCAGACACTTTTGGAACATTTAAGCGGTTATTGGATAGGCACATGGAGCACACCGGGATGATAGGGAGTGGGATAGCTTGATCTTGGTTTCAGACAAAGCTCGGCGCAACATCGTGGGCTGAAGGGCCTGTTCTGTGCTGTACTGTTCTATGTTCTATATGGCTGCTGTAATGGTCTATGCCAAGTAGAATCATCTTGCGAATTTGCACCTACATGCAGTGTTTCTCTACATTTAATCCGCTGCAGAATTATTACCGCGCCATTTGGCAGAGAGCTCAGAAACACTTTTAAATCAGGGTGACACAGCTTTAAAAAGTGGCAAGATGTAGCCAGACTATTGATCGCGCAGTAGGTCAGGTGAGGCGGTGGGGGGAATCTCTCTCATCCTCGCTCATCTTTTACTGGATTCATTTTAAGATCCATCCATCAAGAGACCGTTCCGTGAATGAGCTCACTCATCGGCCGGGATGAAATCCAACTATTTTATGTTGAGTGATACAGCACTAATAAACGTACCTTTAAAAGGTTGGGAAGAAGAACAAGCAAATGGCACTGCCTGATTTATAACTGCAAGCGGGAAAGAAACCTTGAACTCTCCCATTTATTCAGGGTTGGAAATCACTGTTAAATTAATGAAACTCTACCAATTTCCCTTTGTCCTTGTTGTAACAAAGGCGTCAACTCCTTGTCTTTGATGTAACTTCTAACACTGACATGGTTCTAGAGTTCTTCATCTTAATAGAGCGTCCATGTTGATAGTGTACAGGAACAATGAGATCTGGAGTGGAGATCTTTAAGGTGTGAGTGAAGGTCGGGGATTTAAACAAAAATATGAAATGTAAACAGTAATCCTGGAGCAGTCATTTTAAACAAAATAAGATTATTGAAGTTGGAAACCTGTTTGGATACAGTTGGAATATTTCATACAACTTCAAGGATTTCTGCACGAGGCAATTTTTTTAACCAATAAATGATCTCTGAAGGCAGAAAGGCAGGTTAACATGATGGTGAAAAAGGCATATGGCACACTCGCCTTTATCAATCGGGGTATAGATTACAAAAGCAGAGAGGTCATGTTGGAGTTGTATAGAACTTTGGTGAGGCCACAGCTGGAGTACTGTGTGCAGTTCTGGTCGCCACATTGTAGGAAGGACATGAACGCACTGGAGGGGGTGCAGAGGAGATTCACCAGGATGCTGCCTGGGATGGAGCATTTAAGTTATAAAGAGAGGTTGGATAGGCTTGGGTTGTTTTCTCTGGAGCAGAGAAAACTGAGAGGCGACCTGATTGAGGTGTACAAGATTATGAGGGGCATGGACAGGCTGGATAGGGAGCAGCTGTTCCCCTTAGTTGAAGGGTCAGTTACGAGGGGACACAAGTTAAAAGTGAGGGGTGGGAAGTTGAGGGGGGATTTGAGGATGGTGATGGTCTGGAATGTGCTGCCTGGGAGGGTGGTGGAGGCGGGATGCCTCACATCCTTTAAAAAGTACCTGGATGAGTACTTGGCATGCCATAACATTCAAGGCTATGGGCCAAGTGCTGGCTAGTGGGATTAGGTGGGGCCTTTCATGCGTTGGTGCGGACTCGATGCACTGTAGTATTGTGTGGTTCAGTGATTCTGTGAAATGGCATCACAGGTAAGGCCAACAGTTACTGCCCTTAAGAACCACTGCTGTTCACGGTGCTTTTTTCCTGTAACAGTTTAATCGAACTAAGTGCCTTGCTAGGTCATTATTTTATTCATTTACAGGACATGGCTGGTTAGACCAGCATTTATTGCCCATCCCTAGTTGCCCTTGAGAAGGTGGTGGCAAGCTGCCTTCTTGAACTGTTGTGGTGCAGGTATACCCACAGAGTTCGAGGATTTTGACCCAGCCACAGTGAAAGAACAGCAATATATTCCCAAGTCAGGATGGTGAGCGACTTGGAAGGGAACCTCCAGTGATGGTGTTCCCAGGTATCTGCTGCTCTTGTCGTTCTAGATGGTAGCAGTCCTGGGTTTGGACGGTGCTGTCTAAGGAACCTCGGTGAGTTCCTGCAGTGCATCTTGTAGATGGTACGCATGGCTGCCACTGTTTGCCGGTGGTGAATGGTCTGTATGTTTGTGGAAGGGGTAGCAATCAAGTGGGCTGCTTTGTCCTGGATGGTGTGCAGCTTCCTGAGTGTTGTTGGAACTGCACTCATCCAGGCAAGTGGGGAGTATTCCATCACACATCTAACTTGTGCCTTGCAGATGGTGGACAGGCTTTGGGAGTCAGGAGGTGAGTTACTCACTGCAGGATTCCTAGCCTTTGACCTGCTCTGATAGCCACAGTATTTATATGGCTAGTCCAGTTCAGTTTCTGGTCAATTGTAACACCCAGGATATTGACAGTGGGGAATTCAGCAATGGTAATGCCATTGAATGTCAAGGAGTAATGGTTAGATTCTCACTTGTTGAAGATGGCCATTGCCTGACACTTGTGTGGCGTGAATGTTACTTGCCACTTGTCAGCCCAAACCTGGATATTGTACTTGTCTTTCTGCATTTGAACATGGGCTGCTTCAGTATCTAAGGAGTCGCAAATGATGCTGAACATTGTGTAATCATCGGCGAACATTCCCACTTCTGACCTTATGACCTGATGTCAAGGACAGATACTCTCACCTCACCTGTGGAGTTCAGCTGTTTTGTCCATGTTTGAACCAAGGCTGTAATGAGGTCAGGAGCTGAGTGACCCTGGCACAAAACCCAAACTGGATGTCACTGAACAGGTTATTGCTGAGTAGGTGCTGCTTGATAGCACTGTCGATGACCCCTTCCATTACTTTACTGATGATCGAGAGTAGACTGATTGGGTGGGAATTGGCCAGGTTGGATTTGTCCTGTTTCTTGTGTACAGAGCATAACTGGGCAATTTTCCACATTGTTGGGTAGATGCTAGCATTGTGGCTGTACTGGAACAGCTTGGCTAGAAGCATGGCAAGTTCTGGAGTACAAGTCTTTTGCACTATTGTTGGAATATTGTCAGGGTCCATTCCCTTGTCAATATCCAATGGCTTCAGCAGTATATTGATATCACATGGAATGAATCAAATTGGCTGGAGACTGACATCTGTGATGCCGGGGACCACTGGAGGAGGCCGAGATGGATCATCTACTCGGCACTTCTGGCTGAAGATTGTTACGAATGCTTTAGCCTTATCTTTTGCATTGATGTGCTGGGCTCCTCCATCATTGAGAACGAGGATATTTGTAGAGCCTCTTCCATCACCATTCACGACTGGATGTAGCAGGGCTGCAGAATTTAGATCTGATCCATTGGTTGTGGGATTGCTTGGCTCTGTCACTTGCTGTTTATGCCGTTTGGCATGCAAGTATTCCTGTTTTGTAGCTTCATTTTTAGGTTTGCCTGGTATTGCTCCTGGCACGCCCTCCTGGCTTGGTGGTAATTGTACAGTGGGGTATACGCTGGGCCATGAGGTTTCAGATTGTGGTTTAGTACAATTCTGTTGCTGCTGGTCCACAGCACCTCCTGGATGCCCAGCTTTGAGCCGCTAGATCTGTTCGAATTCTATCCCATTTAGCTCAGTGATAGTGCCACACAGCATGATGGAGGACAACCTCAATTTGAAGACGGGACTTTGTCTCTGCAAGGACTATGCGCTGGCCACTCCTACCGATAGTCACGGACAGATGCACCTGCGGCAAGCAGGTTGGTTAGGTTGAGCTTCAAGTATGTTTTTCTATCTTGTTGGTTCCCTCTGCACCTGCCGCAGTGCCAGTCTGGCAGCTTTGTCCTTTAGGACCCAGCCAGCTCGGTGGTACTAAGGAGCCACTCTCGGTGACATTGAAGTCCCTCACCCAGCGTACATTCTGCGCCCTTGCCACCCTCAGTGCTTCCAAGTGGTGTTCAACATGCAGGAGCACTGATTGGTCAGCTGAGGGGGGATGGTGAGTAGTAATCAACAGGAGGTTTCCTTGCCCGTGTTTGACCTGATGCCATGAGATATCATGGAGTCCAGAGTTGATGTTCAGGACACATAGGGCAACTCCGTCCCAACTGTATTCCACTGTGCCACCACCTCTGCTGGGTGTACCCTGCTGGCGATACAGGATATACCCAGGAATGGTGATGGTGGTGTCTGGGACATTATCTGTAAGGTATGATTCTGTGAGCATGACTATGTCAGACTGCTGCTTGACTTAATTTTGGCACAAGCCCCCAGATGCTGGCAAGGAGGATCCTTATCACGGTTCAACAGGGCTTGGTTTGCCATTGCCATTTCCAGTGTCTAGGTTGATGCCGGGTGGTCCGTCCAGTTTCATTCCTTTTTGCTCCATTTGTAGCGGTTGAATACCATTGAGTGGCTTGCTTGGCCATTGCAGAGGGTGGTTAAGAGTTAGCCACATTGCTGTGGCTCTGGAGTCACATGTAGGCCAGACCAGGTAAGCACAACAGATTTCCTTCTCTAAAGAACATTAGTGAACCAGATGGATTTTTACGACAATCGCCAATGGTTTCATGGTCATCAGTAGATTCTTAATTCCAGATATTTATTGAATTCAAATTCCACCATGGCGGGATTCAAACCCGGGTCCCCAGAGTATGACCCTGGGTCTCTGCGTTACTAGTCCAGCGACAATACCACTACGCCACTGCCTCCCCCTGTAAACTACATTGCTGTGGATCTGGAGTCATGGCTAATACTGAGAGTGCCATGATCCCATTGAATGGTGGTGCAGGGCTGAATGGCCTACTCCTGCACCTACTGCCTATGTTTCTACAGGTCGACTAGATTTCCTCCTTAGGGTGACATTGAGGAACCAAGTGGGTTTTCCTGACAATCCAGCAACTTGATGATCATTATTAATGAGACCAGCATTTTATTCCAGATTTATCAGTGGAATATAAAGCACTGCAGCTGCCATCGAGAGATTTGAACTCATATCTCCAGAGGCATCAGTCCAGGCTTCTGGATTGCTAGTCCGGTTGTTCTTAAGTTTACCTTCACACACGCACGCACACACGCACGCACACACATTTTTCCTTTTGGGGAATAGTAGGGAAGTGGTGGAAGGAATCCTGAGCTGATTATCACCTCATTAAACCATGTTATGAATGCTCCTTCCATGACCAACAAGTCCTGGCATTGGACTTGTACCTGGAGCTTCCATTCCAGAGGTAGGTACGCTACCACTGAGCCACAAGACCTTCTACTAGTACAGCAACATTGCCACAATGCTATTGTCCCCATATACATTGCGCAATCTCTCAGACAGCTGAAGGTTCAATGCCCCGATTTTCTAATAAGCGTGTTACAAATGTGAGACTTGTGTTTTAATCTGCCTCTTCTAATTTCAGTAAAAAGAAATGTCCTGGAATGGGGTAAATAATGATTAGACTGTGCTCTGTCCAGGTACAGGAGCCTGTGATTTGGTTGTCATGGTGACAGAAGTCCAGGCTGAAACCCATAGAGACTTGAGTGCTAGCTTTTGCACTTTGACACCAATGAGGTGGTCTTGCTGGATATAAACTCTTTGTGGGGGGAGGGATGGGGGGCAGGGGCGGGGTGGGGGGGGGGCGACCTTACAAAAACAATTCTAAGTGCCGAATGAGCGTGAAAACGGGAGAGTTTCAGATCGGTTTTTTGGGCTAGTTTGAAAATGCAATCTTATGGCACTTTATGCAAAAAATGCATAATTTGATTCCTGCCAGCAGGAGGAGAGGGAGGGGCCTAAGCTCGCCGGAAAGCCAGCTGCTCATACAATTACGCATGTCAGGCACCATCCCCCTGGATATGGCCTATGTTCGCTGGCTTCTCTGGCCGATGACCCCCACCTGGCCCAGTCTATTGCTGGCCGAACCCCCTCCCCCGACTCCCAGCCCAGTTGATCACCGCCTGAAACTGCCTCCCCTCCTTGGTACAGACCATCACCACCTGAACACCACCCCCCACCCTTGGCCTGATCGATCGCCACCTGACCACCCTCCCCCTCGCCACCCACTCCCGGCCCAGTTGACCACCGATGGGCAGTGAAAGGTGGGCACTGCCTTCTCTGTCTCTGATTTCTCAGGGGGCTTTAATGGCCTCTGGTCCCACCGCTGGTGCCACCACATCAAATCCCTGCTGATGGGGCCCATACGTGAGGACCTTCACCGGCAAGGCCGCTAAGGCAAGTGAGCCCGGACAATAGCCTCCCGAGCTCGCTAATTATAATTAAGTTCAATTGAAAATATATTTAAATATTGAAATCAGCCTTCTGCCCTTTTTGGGCATGAGGCTGATCCTGCGGGATATCTGGGCCTGGTAAGATTGCGAAAGGTGAGAAATCAGACACAAACCTGATTTTCCGCCTCTTGTGCGATCTTACTGCTCGCTCCACCCATTGACTGGCGGGACAAGAAGGTAAGATCGCCGCCTTGGACTCAGACGGACAAAAATTATCTAGAGAGGAAGAGTGGAAATATAACTCTAAAGTTGTGAACAAGGTATAGTGAAAATTGACTAAAATTAGACCAGGAATGATCGGTCATGGGAATGAAGGTACACTCAAAAGATCGGGGTGGGGAGAGGGTGGAAATCTTACCAAAAATTCTAAGTGCTGAACGAGCATGAAAACGAGAGAGAATTGCAGCCATTTTTGGGCAAGTTTTCAGATACGGTCTTATGCCACCTAGTGCCAAAAAAGAGCCAAAGTGTGATTCATGCCAGTAGGGGGAGTGGATAGAGTCTATACACGCTGGAAAGCCAGCTGATCACCGTTAGAGGGCGCCATTGTGCATGTGCCGATCTCTCAGCATTCTGTGTAAAGTGCACATAGAACACTGAAGATCTGTCACTCCGCACACCCTCCCGGATATCACCCTCCTCACCCCCCACCCACCACCCCTCCCTCCCCAGATATTGTCCCCCGCCCCCCTCCCCTCCTCACCCCACCACCGGTGACTGACATGGCAGGCCAGTAAGAAAATTAGATTCTGGGATGTTTCAACACAGTAGGTAGTGGAACATTGCTATAATTGGTTGCCAAATCAGCATTATCATGAGAGAAACAAACATGTTTTGAAGCAATTCCTTCATTTTTACTATTTTTAGGGCACAAAATACTTTACAATAAAATGGCTACTGAAGCATGTATAAGATAATTGGATAAATATTTGAAAATGAAGAATATAGACAATGAGCTACATAAGTGAAGTTCCATTATTGAGCTATAGAAGAGCCAGCACTATTCAATTCCAGCTGGGTCACATGGCCCTTTGCTTTAATGTAACTTATATGGGTTACATGACTTACATATTCAATGAAAGCTCACCCCAGAGTATGTTTTTTATTAGTTCACGGGATGTGGGCATCGTTGGCTGGGCTGGCATTTATTGCCCATCCTGAGGGCCATTAAGAGTCAACCACACCTTGCCGTGGATCTGGAGTCACATGTCAGGCAGACCAGGGAACAATGGCAGATTTCCTTCCCTGAAGGACATTAGTGAACCAGATGGGGCCTAATCAAAATATACCACCAAGTATGTTCATGGCACAGTCTTCAGAATCTTTTCAAACCCATGCAGACATGCTAAGTTTAAGTTTCTTTATTAGCGTCACAAGTAGGCTTAATTAACACTGTAATGAAGTTACTGTGAAAATCCTCTAGTCGCCACACTCCGGCGCCTGTTCGGGTACACTGAGGGAGAATTTAGCACGGCCAATGCACCTAACCAGGACATCTTTCAGACTGTGGGAGGAAACCCACGCAGACACAGGGAGAACAGACAGTGACTCAAGCCAGGAACTGAACTTGGGTCCTTGGCGCTGTGAGGCAGCAACCACTGTGCCACCGTGCCGCCACCTCCTGATTACGGAGAAAAAGAAAATCTCACGTTCAACATTCCCTCCGTCATGACTTGGAAGTTCCAGCGCATGTGCAGCCATGAAAAAATATAGAGGCCATGCCCTGAAACAAATCACCCATTCACTCAAAAAACAAATTAGAAGGTACATAGAATCATAGAATCCCTACAGTGCAGAAGGAGGCCTTACTCAGGCCTAACACCTCCCACCCCTCCCCCCATCCTATCCCTGGCCCTATCCCCGTAATCCTATTTTACCAGGGCTAATCCATCTTACCTACACATTTTTGAACATTAAGGGGCAATTTATCATGGCCAATCTACCTAACCTACACATATTTGTACACTAAGGGTGTGTTATCATGGCCAATACACCAAACCTGCACATCTTGGGACACTAAGGGGCAATTTAGCAAGGCCAATCCATCAAATCTGCACATCTTTGGACTGTGGGAGGAAAGTAGGGCACCCGTTGGAAACCAACGCAAACATGGTGAGAAGGGCGGCATGGTGCCACATTGGTTAGCACTGCTGCCCCCCAGCCCCAGGGACCTGGGTTCGATTCCTGGCTTGGGTCACTGTCTGTGCGGAGTTTGCACATTCTCCCCATGTCCGCGTGGGTTTCCTCCGGGTGCTCCGGTTTCTTCCCACACTCCAAAGATGTGCGGGTTAGGTTGATTGGCCATGCTAAATTGCCTTTTAGTGTCCTGGGATGCGTAGGTTAGAGGGATTAGCGGGGTAAATATGTGTTGGGGAAAGGGCCTGGGTGAGATTATTGTCAGTGCAGACCCGATGGGCCGAATGGCTTCCGTCTGCACTGTATGATTCAATGATTCTAAAAGCAAACACCAGCATTACATTTTAACTCAAGGGGCGGGATTTTCAGGCTGCGCTTATCCCGAAACCAGAAAATCCTGCCCAAGGTCAACGGACCTTTCCATGGTCTGCCCCTCCCCAGCTACGATTGGCGGAATGGGAAAATTCGCCCCACAACACTTACCTCAAGACACCCTTTCTCTATGACCGTAAGGCTACATTCTGAACCCTCTACTTTCCTTCTCTATGAACGAGGGTGACGAAGATGATTGATGAGGGTAGGGCAGTGGATATTGTCTACATGGACTTCAGTAAGACCTTTGACAACGTCCCTCATGGCAGACTGTTGCAGAAGGTGAAGTTGCATGGGATCAGAGGTGAGCTTGCAAAGTGGATACAAAACTGGCTCGGTCAAAGAAGTCATGATGTGGAGATGCCGGCGTTGGACTGGGGTAAACACAGTAAGAAGTTTAACAACACCAGGTTAAAGTCCAACAGGTTTATTTGGTAGCAAAAGCCACACAAGCTTTCGGAGCTCTCCACTCACCTGAAGAAGGGGCTTAGAGCTCCGAAAACTTGTGTGGCTTTTGCTACCAAATAAACCTGTTGGACTTTAACCTGGTGTTGTTAAACTTCTTACTCGGTCAAAGAAGACAGAGGGTAGCAGTGGAAGGGTGCGTTTCTGAATGGAGGGCTGTGACAAGTGGTGTTCCTCAGGGATCAGTGCTGGGACCTTTGCTGTTTGTAATATATATAAATGATTTGGAGGAAAATGTAACTGGATTGGTTAGTAAGTTTGCGGACGACACAAAGGTTGATGGATTTGCGGATAGCGATGAGGACCATCAGAGGATACAGCAGGATATAGATCAGTTGGAGACTTGGCGGAGAGATGGCAGATGGAGTTTAATCCGGACAAATGTGAGGTAATGCATTTTGGAAGGTCTAATACAGATAGGAAATATACAGTAAATGGCAGAACCCTTAAGAGTATTGATAGGCAAAGGGATCTGGGTGTACAGGTACACAGGTCACTGAAAGTGGCAATGCAGGTGGAGAAGGTAGTCAAGAAGGCATACGGCATGCTTGCCTTCATCGGCCGGGGTATTGAGTTTAAAAATTGGCAAGTCATGTTGACGCTTTATAGAACCTTAGTGAGGCCGCACTTGTAATATTCTGGTCGTCACACTACCAGAAGGGTGTGGAGGCTTTGGAGAAGGTACAGAAAAGATTTCCCAGGATGTTGCCTGGTATGGAGGGCATTAGCTATGAGGAGAGGTTGAAGAAACTTGGTTTGTTCTCACTGGAGCGACAGAGGTTGAGGGGAGATCTGATAGAAGTCTACAAAATTATGAGAGGCATGGACAGAGTGGATAGTCAGAAGCTTTTTCCCAGGGTGGAAGAGTCAATTACTAGGGGGCATAGGTTTAAGGTGCGAGGGGCAACGTTTAAAGGAGATGTACGAGGCAGATCTTTTCCACAGAGAGTAGTGGGTGCCTGGAGCTCGTTGCCGGGGGAGGTAGTGGAAGTGGATATGGTAGTGACTTTTAAAGGGCAAGTACATGAATGGGGTGGGAATAGAGGGATATGGTCCCCGGAAGGGTAGGGGGTTTTAGTTAAGTCGGGCAGCATGGTCGGGCTTGGAGGGCCGAAGGGCCTGTTCCTGTGCTGTAATTTTCTTTGTTCTTTGTTCTTTGTTCAAAGCACTTCGCTTCTGGTGCAAGCTCAGAAAGTTTACCTTGAAACTGTTTGCTCCGACTTAGCACAACTGAGCAATTTAAATCCAACTAATGGTTTCAATTTGAATTGGGAAACCTGCTCTCGAGGAAGGCAGGTGATTGGTCTCGAGGGTGTCGGCTGTGAGGAGAGGTTGAATAAACTGGGTTTGTTTTTACTGGAAAGACGGAGGCTGAGGGGAGACCTGATAGAGATCTACAAAATTATGAGAGGCACAGACAGGGTGGATAGTCAGAGGCTTTTTCCCAGGGTGGGAGTGTCAATTACCAGGGGGCACAGGTTCAAGGTGAGAGGGGGAAAATTTAAGGGAGATGCGTGGGGGAAGTTTTTCACACAAAGAGTGATGGGTGCCTGGAACGTGCTGCCAGAGGAGGTAGTGGAAGCAGGCACATTAGCAACATTTAAGAGGCATCTGTTTGGTACATGAAAAGGGAGGGAATAGAGGGATATGGACCGAGTAAGGGCAAGAAGGTTCTTTTTTCATTTAGTTAGGGCATCATGATCGGCATGGACCTGGAGGGCCGAAGGGCCTGTTCCTGTGCCGTACTTTTCTTTGTTCTTTTTTGTTCTTTGAAATGTAATGAATTAAGAAGTGGCAATTTGCTGTCTTAATGACTAAAGGTGAACCTAGATAGATCTGTAATCGCAAACGGGCGAGCTATGTAAAGGGGAGATGGTGGCGAGCACTGAGAGGTAGTTCGATTTACTGCATACTCAGCTTTACATGCTCATGGCTAAGCTCGGGACAGTTTTGTGACCTCTCGAAAGGAAGTTTTAATATGCAGGGCATTGTAAAGAAATAAAAATAGAAAAAAAGCAAGGAAGCTATCAACAATAGGAAAAGGGGTGTGGGGCAGAAACAGGAACAGCAAACAAATACATGAACCTTAACATACAAGATAAACTGAAACACATTAAAACCAGCCCATTGAAGAGGTAAACAAAGCATGAGAACTTTGACTGAAGTATAAAAACACAATTATAATTAGCAAAACATTTCTTAATTCAACAAAACAAAAGCATCCCTTGTATTTTGGATGGCTTTTGCCCTGCACTATGCTGATGTTATTACTAATGAGGTGGAGTTATTGGATTTATTTATTTTAAGGGGACCCATTATTCCAGATGTTTTTGAGGCAACCTTATGAATCATAGAATTCCTACAGTGCAGAAGATGCTATTCGGCCCATCAGGTCTGCATTGACACTCTGAGAGAATATTTCACCCAGGCCCTTTCCCCTGTCCTATCCCCGTAACCCCACACATTTACCATTGGTAATCCATCTAACCTAGACATCTTGGGACACTAAGGGGCCATTTAGCATGGCCAATTCATCTAACCTGAAGGTCTTTCGGACTCTGGGAAGAAATCCACGCAGAACGTGCAGACACCACACCAACAGTCAACCAAGGAACTGAACCTGGGTTCCTGGAGTCCTGGAGGCAGTAGTGCTAACCCACTATGCCACTGCTTGTAGAAGCCCTTGTAGAATGCATTACTGAATTGCTATGTTAAAGTTTAAAGTTTTTTTAAAGTTTATTTATCAGTCACAAGTAAGGCTTACATTAACACTGCAATGAAGTTACTGTGAAGTTCCCCTAGTTGCCTCAGTCCGGCACCTGTTCAGGTCAATGCACCCTAACCAGAGGTCTTTCAGACTGTGGGAGAAAACCGGAGCACGCAGACATGGGGAGAACGTGCAAACTCTACACAGACAGTGACCCAAGAGGGAGTCGAACCCGGGTCCCTGGCACTGTGAAGCAGCAGTGCTAACCACTGTGCCACTGTGCCACCCCCTTTGAGGAGAATACATTCCCAATTGACTTTCCTTCTCCTTGAGGGTTGAAACTGCGGCCAGACTGGTGTTTAAAGCTCTCTTAGTGATGAGGATTCAAACCAAAAGAGTTGAATCCTTGTCTTGACGTCCGGATATTGCTTTAACATTTTTGGAATCTGCTTTTGCATTTCATTTTGAAATGTGCTCCAAGGATGGGTTGCTGCTTCACTCAGCAATGACTGGGCCAGCTCACAGGTAAAGCTGCAGGGTCACTGTTGCTAGATAAACAGCATCATCAGTAGATGATAGATGTTTAGCCCCGAGATGAGTTGCTGACCACATATCAACACCATCATTATAGAGGGAGTGCAGCGAAGGTTTACCAGGCTGATTCCTGGGATGGCAGGTCTGTCATATGAGGAGAGACTAAGTCGGTTAGGATCATATTCACTGGAGTTTAGGAGAGTGAGAGGGGATCTCATAGAAACTTATAAAATTCTAACAGGGTAGATTCAGAAAGAATGTTCCCGATGGTGGGGGAGTCCTGAACTAGGGGTCATAGTTTGAGGATAAGGGGGTAAACCTTTTAGAACTGAGGCGAGGAGAAATTTCTTCACCCAGAGGGTGGTGAATGTGTGAAATTCACTACCACAGAATGTAATTGAGGCCAAAACATCGTCTGATTTCAAGAAGAAATTAGATATAACTCTTGGGGCTAAAGGGATCAAGGGGGAAGGGGGGGATCAGGATATTGAATTTGATGATCAGCCATGATCAATATGAATGGTAGAGCAGGTTTGAAGGGCCGAATGGCCTACTCCTGCTTCTAATTTCTATGTTTCTAACTCACCCGTTTCCATCTCTGTCACGTCGCCTGACTCACTAAGTTCAACTGGTAATGAAACCCTCAAAGTAACTTTTATTTCCACTAGACCTGACTACTTAACCACACTCCAGACCAGCCACCCGCACAATACCCTCTCTGAACGCGAGGTCATGCAAAACCCCTACCCAGTCCCAATCACCCACCACCCATGTCCTCACTGAACCTACCCTAGCTCCCAGCCAAGCAATGCCACATTAAAAAAATTATCTTCCTTGCTTTCAAATCCCTCCATGGCTTGTGTGCACATCCTCCACCTGACCCACAGCATCTTTGAAATTCCCTCAAGCCCAGTGCTTCCCCTCCGTTTTTACACATGGCACACCTTTAGACTATACAATATTTTGTGGTGCTCCTCCTATTCTCTCCAACACAACTGTCCTCTGGTAAAATCTTTTTATCTCTACAACTTCTAAAACACCAATCTAAGTGCTTGTTGCAATTGTCTTTTGGCCTCAATTTATTCAGCAGGGTAAAGAATATGATAAACCTTGAGGAGATTCACTATCTCCCATTTTTCCTGACCCATAAGATATAGGAGCAGAATGAGGCCATTCAGCCCATCGAGACTGCTCCGCCATTCAATCATGGCTGATAAGTTTCTCAACCCCATTCTCCAGCCTTTTCCCCGTAATATTTGATCCCCTTGCTATCTATCTCTGTCTTAAATACACTCAATGAGCTGGCCTCAACAGTCTTCTGTGGCAGTGAGCTCCATAGATTCTCCACCCTCAGGCTGAAGAAATTCCTCCTCATCTTGGTTCTAAAGGGTCATCCCTTTACTCTGAGGCTGTGCCCTCGGATCCTTGTCTCTCCCACTGATGGAAACATCTTCCCCATGTTCACTCTATCCAGGCCTTTCAGTGTTCTGTAAGTTTCAACGAGATCCCCCCTCATCCCCACAGGTCATTGTTGAGTTTTATTAGCTTTAACAGAGCTTAGGCGATCAACTTTTTAACAAAGTTAAACCAATATGATGTGGGGTTTATTTATTGTACTAAAAACAGAATTATTCTCGATGATGATGAAAGTATGGTTGATAAGGCTTCCTGGGCAGGTGGAGATGAATACTTCACAGAGCTGTGAAAAACAGTGGGTAACCTGCCTGATTGAGAGATGGAGGTGGTTACGCTCCAACTTCTGTGCTGACATTCTTTATTCTTGGCACAATGAAAAAGACACACTTGACACTAATATAAAATGATCACGGAGCTTTCTGAGTGAGGTGTAATTACCCGAGCCAGGTTTCAACATTTGCCTGCTGTAGGCTGGGATGTGAGGTTGCTAATGTCATGAAAGCAAGTCTCTGCAGACTATGCTGCATCTAGTAACAGTGTCCTCCTGAGCCACATAGTTTCCTGAGTTCCAGTCCATTCTAATAATCAAATTCTACTGCTGCCAAATCCAGAAAAACTGCAGCTTGTAAATCAGAAGCTAAAATTGCTGTAACTCTATTGGAAATGAAATTGTTACCAAGGCATCAGGAGAGATTAAAATGTTGGTGGAAATCACAATATCGAAGGTGACTCATGATGTGCTCCACTGTGTCTCCACCATGCTAAGGTTCTGGGGATCCGGGTTCGAATCCCACCACGGCAGTTGGTTGAATTTGAACTCAATAAAAAATATCTGGAATTAGGAATCTACTAATGACCGTGAAACCATTGTCGATTGTTGGAAAAACCCATTTGGTTCACTAATGTCCTTTAGGGAAGGAAATCTGCCGCCCTTACCTGGTCTGGCCTACATGTGCCTCCAGAGCCACAGCAATGTGGTTGACTCTCAAATGCCCTCAGGCAATTGGGGATAGGCAATAAATGCTGGCTAGCCAGCGACGCCCATGTCCCACAAATGAATCCGCTTTCCTCCCATATCCCTTGATCCCTTTAGCCCCAAGAGCTATATCTATAGAACACAATGTTGGATTCAGTTGTGATGCCTTCTTTGTTCAAAAAAATAGTCTGGTGACGTTCACTGCGCACTCTTATATGTGGTTCATAGCTACCTGGGACAAGTACTGGAGATTGTGCCAATTACAGAATTATACTCGCAGGATGGGAGGCATGAGATGAGGCACAGTGGCACAGTGGTTAGCACTGCTGCCTCACAGCTCCAGGGACCTGGGTTCAATTCCTGACTTGGATGACTGTCTGTGTGGAGTTTGCACATTCTCCCTGTATCTGGGTGGGTTTCCTCTGAGTCCTCCAGTTTCCCTCCACAGTCCAAAGATATGCGGGTTGGGGCCACATACCAAGTGACTCATACTTATTCTTCATCCTTACAGGAATGTGCCGGTCCTGAATCCCTATCAATTTACACTTGAAAGCCTCCCACATGCCAGATGTTGATTTGCCCTCAAACATCTGCCCCCAATCTACATTCTTCAGTTCCTGTCTAATATTGTTGTAATTAGCCTTCCCCCAATTTAGCACCTTAACTTGAAGACTACACTGATCTTTATCCAGTAAACCTTAAAGTTTACTGAATTGTGGTCACTGTTCCCGAACAGCTTCTTCCCTGCTGCCATCAGACTTTCGAATCTTGCATTAAGTTGATCTTTCTCTGCACCCTAGCTATGACTGTAACATTACATTCTGCACTCTCTCGTTTCCTTCTCTATGAACGGTATGCTTTGACTGTATAGCGCGCAAGAAACAATACTTTTCACTGTATACTAATACATGTGACAATAATAAATCAAATCCAATCAAATCAAATCAAAAATCAAGGGTTAGGTTGATTGGCCATCCTAAATTGCCCCTTAGTGTCCCAGGGTGCCTAGGTTAGAGGGATTAGTGGGGTAAATATGTGGGGTTACAGGGATAGGGCCTGGGTGGGATGGTTGTCAGTGCAGACTCGATGGGCCGAATGGCCTTCTTCTGAACTGTAGGGCTTCTATGATTCCTAGATGCAGAAAATCAGAAGATAATAAAAGAGTCCTTTTAATTCATGAAGGCTGAAATACTTCCTTGAATGCTGCTGGGTGCCTAACAAATACCTATTTCCTTATGACTTATTAAGTTACTCATTCATCCACTGGCTTCGCTACAGTTTTTCTGTGTTTACCAGGAACATGGTGCCATCTAAGCTCCGCACCAGCGCAAGTTAAAGCTCCACCTACTTTTAAATTTGACTTTGCAGTGACCCTGTGCAGTAACAGGTCGTGTCAGTACAGTCAGGTGTGAGAAGATATTGTCACAAGGAAGTACTGCACAGTGATATGCTTCGATCATTTCTGCATGTTTTTAAATTTAGATTGCACCTCGACATGGGAATATTAAAAATGATGGCCCCAAAGAGAGATGCTGCTAAAATGGGACTTGCATCAGGTCTGCCGCACCTCATCTCAGTGCACTCTGTCTTGGACTGCTTCAATCTTCTGTCATGAAGTTGGTAGCTGTCCACTTGGCAATCACTCCAGTGGAGTTTGGTATTCTGCCACAAAAGTGAACTATGTACAGTTTGTGGGAATAACAAAGAGAGCTAGTTACTGGCAGTAAAGCAAAAGAGAATATCCAATGGTGTTGGCAGTGAAAGCTACAGACATGCTAAGTGTGTTTGTGTGTGTATGTATGTACTGTGCATTGAGTGTGTACGTGTACTGATGTGTATGTATGTCTGTGCATATGTATATGCATGTGTGCATATGTACATGCTTGTGTGTGCACATGTATTTTGTGTGCATATGTGTGTATAAATCGGCCCTATTTTACCATCAAGTTGTGCCCATTTACGGGCGTGAAAACTTGGTAAAGTCGGGCGTGAGGCGAGTAGTGTGATTCGCGCTCGCCTCCGCGCCAGTTCCCCCTTTACCAAGGCCCGAAAATAGATCAGGACCGCACCCGAAACGGGTGCGACGGCCATTTAAATGAATTTGCGTGCATTTAAATTGACTTAATGGGCTGCACGCCCAACCTTGCCGTCACTTCCCCCTTTACCACCGCGTTCACCCATCCAGAATCGGCGCGAAACAGACATCCTCCACAAAAGTCCGATTCGGGCGCTCCAGTTAGTGAGGAGAAACTCGGTGAGCTTGACGTCAGTGCTAGGGAAATTATTGGAGAGGATTCTTTGAGACAGGATTTACTCCCACTTGGAAATAAGTGGATCTGTTCCCTGGTATGTTTGCTGAGAGACAGTGAGTAGCAGTATTCTCTGACGATATGTTTTAGCTCTTCTCTTGTTTTCCCGAATCAACAATTAAAGGTTTAATTTTTATATCTTAATAGCAAAATTATTAATAGCAATAAATAATGTAGCCAGTTACAATGACCTCATCAGAAAGACCATTTAACGCATTGGGCCCGATTTTACCAACAATTTGTGCCTGTTTTTGGGCACAAAATCATGGTAAAGTCGGGTGTGAGGCCTTTATCGCGATCTGCACCCGCGTCTGAGCAAATCGTGACTTTACCGACACCCGCAAGTGGCGCGGATCCGTTCCGCGCCCGAATCGGGCGGCCCGACGATTTAAATGCATTAGCATACATTTAAATTGATTTAATTACCTGCCCGCCCAACTCTACCATCAATTCCTACTTTACCTTCTTCTGTTCCGTTCCGGATCCGCGCTTTCAGCGACCTGCTAAATAAAAATCCGAAGCCGACGCTGCAGCTTCCGAAGAGCGGGGTCAGAGCCTGCAACGGCTCTCTGACCCAGGTCATCCTCTTGGAGGGGGGGGAGGAGGGAGGTGGGTCAGATGTATCTCTGGGGGGGGGGGGAGGAGGAGGAGGCAGGTCAGAGCATCCTCTGGGGGGGGGGAGGTGGAGGAGGCGGTCAGAGCATCCTCTGGGGGGGAGGGGGAGGAGGAGGGAGGCCGGTTGGATGGATCTCTGGGAGGGGCAGGGGGGTCTGTTGCCACTCCGCGGGCGATCAGTGAGGAGGGAGGGGGGCAGGGGTGTCCGCTGCCGCTCTGTGGGTGATCCCTCCTCCCCACCGGAGGAACAAATCCCTCCTCCTGGAGTGGACATGCGGCCCCTCCGGGAGGAGGGATGCGTTCCTCCGGTGGGGAGGAGGGATCGCCCGCAGAGTGGCAGCAGACCCCCCTGCCACCCCCCAGAGATCCATCCAACCCGCCTCCCTCCTTCCCCCCCCAGAGGATGATCCGACCCGGCCTCCCTCCTCCTCCCCCCAAACCAGAGATACATCTGAGCTGCCCCCTCCTCCTCCTCCCCCCCCCACCAGAGATACATCTCCCCCCCCTCCTCTTCCTCCCCCCTCAGAGGATGATCTGTGTCAGAGAGCCACTCTCTCCACTCTCTGCTTTTTTTCCCCTGCAACTGGTTTTAATGATACATCACACAAACAACTAAATATATGCAAGTCAAATCCACACAAATGTAGTCAGGAACAGGAGGCACAGAATTAATGTGAATGGGTATTGTCTAATTAACATTCAAAGCATTTTCTCCTTGCATTTACGCCATGTAATAGTAGAAATAAAAACAGGAATCTGTTTTTTCATTCCCTCTATCCTTCCTGTAGAAACACATTTTAATAAAATAAATGGATTAGATCATAAATAAAAAACACAACTTATTAATGGCATCACAATAATATGTGCATTTGTCAAAGTTCTACTGATGTCAACACCAGTCAAGCAGTCCAGTGATGGTTGTTTCTAAAATACAAAATTTTGAAGAGGGGTTATGCTGCAACTGTACAGGACCTTGGTGAGACCACATTTGGAATATTGTGTGCAGTTCTGGTCACCTCACTATAAGAAGGGTGTGGAAGCGCTGGAAAGAGTGCAGAGGAGATTTACCAGGATGCTGCCTGGTTTGGAGGGTAGGTCTTATGAGGAAAGGTTGAGGGAGCTAGGGCTGTTCTCTCTGGAGCGGAGGAGGCTGAGGGGAGACTTAATAGAGGTTTATAAAATGATGAAGGGGATAGATAGAGTGAACGTTCAAAGACTATTTCCTCGGGTGGATGGAGCTATTACAAGGGGGCATAACTATAGGGTTCATGGTGGGAGATATAGGAAGGATATCAGAGGTAGGTTCTTTACGCAGAGAGTGGTTGGGGTGTGGAATGGACTGCTTGCAGTGATAGTGGAGTCAGACACTTTAGGAACATTTAAGCGGTTATTGGATAGGCGCATGGAGCACACCAGGATGATAGGGAGTGGGATAGCTTGATCTTGGTTTCAGACAAAGCTCGGCACAACATCGTGGGCCGAAGGGCCTGTTCTGTGCTGTACTGTTCTATGTTCTATGTTCTACTACTTTTTCTTCCAGAATTTGCTTTAATTGTCAACTTTAAATTCATCTTCAAATTGCTCCTCTTTCATTCTAGCTCTTTTGGGAACACGTTTGCACATTCTTGCTTTCCTTTCAGCTTCTGGCAGAAGGGAAACATCGACTGGCATCATAATAATTTTTTTAGGCTCCTTGTATCGGATATTGATAGTGGAGCCATCAGGTCGAACCAGCAAAACAGGATACAGCCTGGCATAGACCTGCCTTCCAAAGCGAACTACTGATGCTGTATTCGAATTGTTCCTCCTGGGTACGCTGGACACAGGATACACAGCAGGAAGCAATCTTTCAGAAACATTTAGCTGTAAAGAAGGCACAAACCGCCACAGCCACGCACTCCAGCCCAGCCCAGCGCCCGGGCGCGCTTTTTCAAATTGTTTTCGAACTGCGCATGCGCAGTTCAGATCTCCGATCGTTCCGGCAGCGCTAAGCCCCGCCCACAGAGTGGATCGGACTGGAGCCGGCTGAAAGCGTATGGGCGCGCTGGAAAGCGGATTTCGAGGTCGGATCTGTACTACGCCCAGATTCGGCACCTAGTATCAAAATGGTAAAATCGGGCCCAATGTGCCTCTGCTGGCCCTTTGAAGGAGCCAATCACTCAGTCCCGTTTCCCTGCTCTTCCCCAGAGCTCCAGAATATTTCCCATTTGAAGGATTCATCCTTTTTTCAATTTGAAACTTGTTGTTGAATCTCCTACCAACACCCTTTCAGCTAACACCTTCCAGATCCGAACAACTTGCTGCGTATTTTTCTCCTGATGTCTGATCCTTTTGCCAATTACCTTAAATCTGTGCCCATTCCTTCTTGCCAACCCGACTGCCCTGGGAAACAAATTCTTCTTATTTACTCCATCAAGATCTTCCTGGTTTTAAACATCTCTATTCAATATCCCCTTTACTTCCTTTGCCCTGAGGAGAACAACTCAAGTTTTTCCAGTCCCTCAGGTAACTGACATCTTTCCTCTTTTGTATCCCTCAATTAAATCTCCTCTGATCCTTTAAACTGAGTGTTGGCGGTATTGTAAATGTAGTTAAAAGGAAAGTATGCCCAACTCACTGAATAACAAGTGCTTGATGCAGCGGACATAGCGGGCTGTGTGCTTATTTTAGTTTATTTTTATTAGTATCACAAGTAGGCTTATATTAACACTATAAGAGGTCTCACAACACCAGGTTAAAATCCAAAAGGTTTATTTTGGAATTGGACCACTGCTCCTTCATCCAAAAGCTCGTGATTCCAAATAAACCTGTTGGACTTTAACCTGGTGTTGTGGGACTTCTTATTGTTCCCACCCCAGTCCAAAGCCGGTATCTCCACATCATTACATTAACACTGCAATGAAGTTAATGTGAAAATCCCCTAGTCGCCACACTCCGGCGCCTGTTCAGGTACACTGAGGGAGAATTTAACATGGCCAATGCACCTAATCAGCCCATCTTTCTGACTGTGGGAGGAAACCGGAGGAAACCCACGCAGACACGGGGAGAACGTGCAGACTCCGCACAGACAGTGACCTGAGTTGGGAATCAAACCAGGGTCCCTGGCGCTGTGAGGCAGCAGTGCTGACCACTGTGCCACCGGGCCACCCTTGTGTGGGAATAGTGAGCTTCAAATACTTGTTTAAAAGAGGAGTAAGAGGACTAAGTGGGTCACTCCTGATCTTTCCCCCTTTCCGTAGAATTTCTATTATAAATTTGCTTTCATAGTAAATTCATTTATGCCATGCTGTGACCATAAATAAAAGAATTCTGTTGAAAGGTCATCAACCTGTAGCATTACCGTGGGTTTTTCTTCTCATGCAGATGCTGCCAGTCGGTGAGCGTTTCCAGCATCTTCCGTTTTTACTTGAAATTTAGCAAAAGCTGCTTCTGATCTGACTGCAAGCTGCAATACTACACAGGTTCCTCATTCGACAAGGTGTCGAAGCAATGCCAGCCGGTTTGCCGACTGTTCAGCCCTCTGTACACAGTAGCAACATTACTGCCATTTCTCATTTGGCTCCATAAGGCTGAGAAACTGTAGCTGTAATGCGGTGAAGACAGAGCAGGCTAGGCAATAGGGGTGATTCTGAGCCCACGCTCTCCATCTGCGGGAATAGCGGTGTGTGCTCAAAATCCGGAGAGCGCGGTCCGCGCCGGCGAGTTTCCAAGTACCGAACTTATCGTCTCCTTGCCGGTGGAGTGGCGTGAAACACGCCATGTGAAGCAGCATCAATCGAGCAAAGACTAGTTTGTATGCAAGAACAAATAGGCTTTTATTCGCAAAAGACTTGGAGCACACCCATGCCGATGAACTGGTCCAGACTGAGGCAGGGGGTGGGGAGCAGTCGCCTTTATACCTGGACCGGGGGGGGGAGGAGTCTCGGGTAGGGTCGGCAGGGATGTCACATATTCGGGTAATAAGCTAACAGTGGTTTACCACATGGGACCATGGGACTCCAGAACGCTTATTTGAATACATTAGCATGTCATTAGTGAGCACTCTCTCCGGGACATTCCACCCCACCCACCCCCCTCACCGGTAATTCAGTGGGTGCCAGCAATGGGGCACAGTGGTTAGTACTGCTGCCTCACAGCACCAGGGACCTGGGTTCGATTCCCGGCTAGGGTCACTGTCTGTGCAGAGTCTGCACGTTCTCCCTGTATCTGCGTGGGTTTCCTCCGGGTGCTCCGGTTTCCTCCCACAGTCCAAAGATGTGTGGGTTAGGTGGATTGGCCATGCTAAATTGTCCCTTAGTATCAGGGGGACTAGCTAGGGTAAATGCATGGGGTTATGGGGTTAGGGCCTGGGTGGGATTGTGGTCGGTGCAGACTCATGTGTGAGCATGGGTGTGTGTGTGTGTGCGTGTGTGTGGTGAGTGTCTGTGTGTGTCTGTGTGTGTCTGTGTGTACATGCATGTGTGTGTGTCTGTGTGCATGTGTGAGTGCGTGTGTGAGTGCGTGTGTGAGTGCATGTGTGTGTGCGCGAGCGTATGAGTGTGTGTTTGAGTTAGTGTGAGTGTGCATGAGTGTGTATGAGTGTGCATGTGTGTGTGAGTGGATGTGTGCGTGTGTGTGTGAGTGTGAGTGTGTGTGTGTGAATGTGTGTGAGTGTGTGTGTGTGTGAATGTGTGAGTGTGTGTGAGCATGTGTGTGTGTGAGCATGTGAGTGTGTGTGTGAGTGTGCATGTGAGTGTGGAGTGTGTGTGTGAGCATGTGTGTGTGTGAGCGTGTATGTGCATGTGTGTGTGAGTGTGCGTGAGTGTGCGTGCGTGTGTGTGTGCGTGTGTGTGAATGTGTGTGTGTGTGTGTGTGACTGTGTGTGTGAGTGTGTATGAATGTGTGTGTGAGTGTGTGTGAATGTGTGTGTGTGTGTGTGTGACTGTGTGTGTGAGTGTGTATGAATGTGTGTGTGAGTGCGCGTGAGTGTGTGAGTGTGTGTGAGTGTGTGTGAGTATGCGTGAGTGTGCGTGAGTGTGTGTGTGTGTGAATGTGTGTGAGTGTGTGTGAATGTGTGTGAGTGTGTGTGAGCGTGTGTGTGTGTGAGTGTGTGTGTGAGCGTGCATGTGTGTGTGAGTGTGTGTGTGTGCATATGTGCGTGTGTGAGTGTGCATGTGTGTGTGAGCGTGTGTGCATGTGTGAATGTGTGTGTGTGTGAGTGTGCGTGTGTGAATGTGTGTGTGTGTGTGTGTGTGTGTGTGTGGTGAACCATAGTTGGTTACCACTATGAGTGCTGAGCCATGGATGGTCAGCACTATGGGTGTTTGTAGATATGTTACTGTTGTCACTGTTGGGGTTAGGGTTGGGTTGTTCTACCTGTTGATATTGTTCTGTGGTACACTCCAGTTGGCTCCGCCTACCTGGGGAAGTATAAAGGTCACTGCACTGCCTGGAGACCCTTTAGTCTGGGATTGTATTGTATATAATGTGCTCCATTCTTGTTAGTAATAAAAGCCTTTATTTCCCGGGTACAATCTAGCCTCCCGAGTGATTTAATTGCGCATCAGTGTGTGTGTGTGAGCGTGTGTGTGAGTGTGTGTGTATGTAAGTGTGTGTGTGAGTGTGTGTGTGTATGTAAGTGTGTGTGTGAGTGTGTGTGTGTATGTAAGTGTGTGTGTGAGTGTGTGTGTGTGCCTTCAGCTGGAGCCTGCTGTATCTGTTCCCTAGTATGTTTGCTGAGAGACAGTGAGTAGCAGTATTCTCTGACGATATGCTTTACCTCTCCTCTTGTTTTCCCGAATCAACAATTAAAGGTTTAATTTTTATATCTTAATAGCAAAATTATTAATAGCAATAAATAATGCAGCCAGTTACAATGACCTCATCAGAAAGACCATTTAACGCATTGTGCCTGTGCTGGCCCTTTGAAGGAGCCAAACACTCAGTCCCGTTTCCCTGCTCTTCCCCAGAGCTCCAGAATATTTCCCATTTGAAGGATTAATCCTTTTTCAATTTGAAACTTGTTGTTGAATCTCCTACCAACACCCTTTCAGCTAACACCTTCCAGATCCTAACAACTTGCTGCGTACTTTTCTCTTGATGTCTGATCCTTTTGCCAATTACCTTAAATCTGTGCCCATTCCTTCTTACCAACCCTACTGCCCTGGGAAACAAATTCTTCTTATTTACTCCATCAAGATCTTCCTGGTTTTAAACATCTCTATTCAATATCCCCTTCACTTCCTTTGCCCTGAGGGGAACAACTCCAGTTTCTCCAGTTCCTCGGGTAACTGATATCTTTCCTCTTTTGTATCCCTCAATTAAATCTCCTCTGATCCTTTAAACTGAGTGTTGGCGGTATTGTAAATATAGTTAAAAGGGAAGTATGCCCAACTCACTGAATAACAAGTGCTTGATGCAGCGGACATCGCGAGCTGTGTGTTTATTTTAGTTTATTTTTATTAGTGTCACAAGTAGGCTCACATTAACACAGTAAGAGGTCTCACAACACCAGGTTAAAGTCCAACAGGTTTATTTGGAATCATAAGCTTTCGGAACGCTGCCCCTTCATCCAAAAGCATTCCAAATAAACCTGTTGGACTTTAACCTGGTGTTGTGAGACTTCTTACTGTGTTCACCCCAGTCCAACGCCGGCATCTCCACATCATTACATTAACACTGCAATGAAGTTACTGTGAAAATCTCCTGGTCGCCACACTCTGGCTTGGGTCACTGTCAGAGCGGAGTTTGCACGTTCTCCCCGTGTCTGCGCGGGTTTCCTCCGGGTGCTCCGGTTTCCTCCCACAGTCCAAAGATGTGTGGGTTGGATGGATTGGCCATGCTAAATTGCCCCTTGGTGTCAGGGGGACTAGCTAGGGTAAATGCATAGGGTTATGGGGATAGGGCCTGGGTGGGATTGTGGTCGGTGCAGACTCGATGGGCCAAATGGCCTCCTTCTGCGCTGTCGGGATTCCATGAGGTCACGCCCACACCATTGACGACAGCTCCACATAAGCACCTTCACCTGTGAGGGGGATTCTGGAGGCGAGCCCTCAGTCAGCTAGCACCCCTCCACATTGTGCACTGGGGGCAGCAGAGAGGGCGGCACGGTAGCACAGTGGTTAGCACTGCTGCTTCACAGCTCCAGGGTCCCGGGTTCGATTCCCGGCTCGGGTCACTGTCTGTGTGGAGTTTGCACATTCTCCTCGTGTCTGCGTGGGTTTCCTCCGGGTGCTCCAGTTTCCTCCCACAGTCCAAAGATGTGCGGGTTAGGTTGATTGGCCAGGTTAAAAATTGCCCCTTTGAGTCCTAAGATGCGTAAGTGAGAGGGATTAGCGGGTAAATATGTGGGGGTAGGGCCTGGGTGGGATTGTGGTCGGTGCAGACTCGATGGGCCGAATGGCCTCCTTCTGCGCTGTCGGGATTCCATGAGGTCACGCCCGCACCATTGACTACAGCTCCACATAAGCACCTTCACCTGTGAGGGGGATTCTGGAGCCGAGCCCTCAGTCAGCTAGCACCCCTCCACATTGTGCACTGGGGGCAGCAGAGAGGACTCAGGGGACACAATAAAGTCCAAGCCGGGACCGGGTGTGCGTGTCCCAATCTTAGAACATTAAGATTGAAGCTGATAGTCAGTAATGTGCCGATATGAAGTACTAACTGATTGATTGTATGAGGTGACTTGGTGAACTGGCAGCGCGAACCCTGAGTGCTTTATAGCTGCTATTTGAATCCTAATGGTTTAATTTCTGTCTGTATTGTGCTGACGGTGACAGCCGAGGTGAATGCCAGCTGGCTGTCACTTCTATTCAGCTAAGTTACGTGTTGTGAAAAGAAGTTTGTGCAATAGTACCCGAGTCGTAGCGTTATGTTGCAACTGTACACAACTCTGGTGCGGCCGCACTTGGAGTACTGTGTGCAGTTCTGGTCCCCACATTACAGGAAGGATGTGGAGGCTTTGGAGAGGGTGCAGAGGAGGTTTACCAGGATGTTGCCTGGTATGGAGGGGAGATCCTATGAGGAGAGGCTGAGGGATTTGGGATTGTTTTCGCTGGAAAGGCGGCGGCTAAGAGGGGATCTTATTGAAACATATAAGATGATTAGAGGTTTAGATAGGGTGGATAGTGATAGCCTTTTTCCTCTGATGGAGAAATCCAGCACGAGGGGGCATGGCTTTAAATTGAGGGGGGGTAGTTATAGAACCGATGTCAGGGGTAGGTTCTTTACCCAGAGGGTGGTGAGGGATTGGAATGCCCTGCCAGCATCAGTAGTAAATGCGCCTAGTTTGGGGGCGTTTAAGAGATCCGTAGATAGGTTCATGGACGAAAAGAAATTGGTTTAGGTTGGAGGGTCACAGTTTTTTTTTAACTGGTCGGTGCAACATCGTGGGCCGAAGGGCCTGTTCTGCGCTGTAATGTTCTATGTTCTATGTTCTATGAACACGTCTCTGCGAAAATCCTTTATGTTCTAGTTTAATGGAGATGTCGGCTCATTTAAAATAAATTGGCTAACACTTCTGTTCAAATGGCAGATCAATGATTTCACGTGAACACATTAAGTATGCGCTAAAACCAGAAGGGCCTAATTTCAAGCTGATGTTTGGGAAATGATTCCAGCATAATCATTGTGACGTCATTGCATGCTTGTTCACTCAAAATAATATGTTCACTATCTATATTATAGTAGATTAAGGTTCTTTGTTATAGCTTACTGGGACACGGAGTAAAATCAGATGTGGGGATTAAATTCCTCTCGAGGGCACCGTCACTGTCTGGTAATTTTAGTTTCTGTGAGTGCAAAGCAAGGAACCTTGTATTATCCTCAAAAACAAGGGAGCTCGAGCAGTTATTTCGTAGGCCACTTACCCTCTAGTGGGGAGGTGATTGCCTGGTGGTATTATTGCTAGACTCTTAGTCCAGAAACTCAGCTAAAGTTTTGGGGACTTGGGTTCGAATCTCGCCACGGCAGGTGGTGGAATTTGAATTCAATAAAAAATATCTGGAATTAAAAATCTACTGATGACCATAAAACTATTGTTGATTGTCGGAAATTGGTTCACTAATGTCCTTTAGGGAAGGAAATCTGCCGTCCTTCCCTGGTCTGGCCCACATGTGACTCCAGAGCCACAGCAATGTGGTTGATTCTCAACTGCCCTCTGAAATGGCCTAGCAAGCCACTCAGTCCAAGGGCGACTAGGGATGGGCAATGAATGCTGGCCCAGCCAGCGATGCACATGTCTTACAGCTGAATAATAAAAAGGCTAAGAGAGTGGAGGAAGTGGTGGATTTTGCGATCTGGACATTAAATTATGTTGCTAATTTGACAAATTGATGAAGCAAATATATATTATAATATATAATATCATATTACATATTTATAATTATATATATAATTATAATATATTATAACATTTGCGAAACCTCGCGCAAATGATAAAATAGCCGGAATTTTAAGCCTGTCGGGCGCGCGCACACTCAGCGGGTCTGGAAGCTGACACGAGACACACTCCCAGCCGTGATCCGCCCCAGGTGGCGTTTACACACCAGCTGGCCAATTAACAAGCAGGCAGGGAGAAACGGGCACTGGGTAAGGCTCAATGCTGCCGGAGAGGGCAGGAAGAGGGTGGGCACTGAGAAAAGGGAGAGTGTGGGCTGGCCTTTCTGATGTACTCCCTCAGGTGGGCAGCCACTGCAGAGTTGTCCCGGGTGCTGCAGACCTGTTCAAATAAGAAATTGCAACTGAGGAACCCTGCAAAGAGTGTTAGGCCGCATGTCCAAGCACCAGCTCAGTCCCCGGATGTCTTTTCAATTTTATTTAAGCCCAGAAATTTCATCATAGAATCCCCACATTGCAGAAGGAGGCCATTCGGCCCATCGAGTCTGCACCGACCACAATCCCACCCAGGCCCTACCCCCACATATTTTACCCGCTAATCCCTCTAACTTACGCATCTCAGAACACTAAGGGGCAATTTTTAACCTGGCCAATCAACCTCACCCGCACATTTTTGGACTGTGGGAGGAAACCGGAGCACCCGGAGGAAACCCACGCGGACATGAGGAGAATGTGCAAACTCCACACAGACAGTGACCCGAGCCGGGAATCGAACCCGGGACCCTGGAGCTGTGAAGCAGCAGTGCTAACCACTGTGCTACGTGCCGCCTTGGATCCAGGTTGCAGCTAAAATGTAAATGTCACCTGGCCAATCGGCCTGCCCGATAACCGTAAAAGTAGGCGGGCCAAATAGCGTTCAATTTGCCCCTTAATAAACTAGATTTCCTGCTTGATTGTCGATGTGTGCGATTCCGCTCGCCCGGCGACCAAAATATTGCGCAAGCGTGCGAGGGCATCAGGACTCATGCTTGACAACATCTCACCTGGTTTCATGCACTTCTGGGTCGGGGGCACACCCACCTGAGCAACATGAAATCCTGGCCAATGTCTCCATTTACCTCCTGATACTGCACAATACGGTTTATCATTAACCAAAGCTGGGGGTAAGGTGAGGGATCCAACATTGCTTCGATCTCACATACACAATAGGAGGCAAGATTCAGCCCACCATCCCTCATCGTTAACATTGATGGCAGATGTCAACCCACCCTCTTCACAAAGGAGGAGCAAAGCCTTCACACTTATTACATTCCTGCAGCAAGAACCACCAGTTGCGTGCCTGCCTTTGGACCAAATAAGCACAGTGTTGAGAGATTGGCTGACATGTTTTTGGACGGTTCAATCCATCAAGCTAGTTACATAGGAGTCCATAAGGATTAATTGAGAAGACAGCACCAACCATCGGTTTGATGATCAACCCTTCATAAGGTTGCAAACAAGAGCAATACTGAAGTTGCCAGGGCGATGGAGATATATCCAGGAGAGAGAACCAGTGCTTTCTTCCTTCTGCTATTTGGCAGCTTTATATGGGAATTGATGTGTCTCAAAATGAAGTTTTCTCTCTGCGATGACTATCTAAACATAGCTTCATTTGTCAACTTTGGAAACTCAGAGGTGACACATCTATCTACCGATGAACCGTCTGCCGAAGCTTTCCTACTTTCTTAAGGCACCTATGAACCAATTTGAGGCTGGGATCCATAGAGCGTAAACTAACCACATACAAATATAATTGGGTAAAGCTCCAGAAAAAGACAATGATGGAAGGAGTGGATATATTTTTCCAGGCTACTTTTTTGAAGGCACTACAAATAAAAATAAAACAGGCTCCCGAGACCAATTTCAATTCGAGTGTGTAATGCCCCCCTGAATCGATACAGGCATGGAGATCACCCCTTGTAGAGTGCAGTATCACGCTGACATGAACCCAGAGCGTGCAATGAGCATGGCTTATCCTATCAAGCTCACAATGCGATGCGACTTGATCATAAATGGGACATATAAAAAGAACTGGCAAGTGTCGAATCCTGTGCGTGACAGAAGACATTAAAATGACATAGGAAGCTCTGAAGGGGAAAAGCTGTAACGAGTTGATGAGACCTTTCACTGGAGGATTTAGTTAGTAGGTGAACAGTGTGTGATTCTTTTTACAGTAAAGTCTATTTATTAGTCACAAGCAGACTTACATTAACACTGCAATGAAGTTGCTGTGAAAATCCCCCAGTCACCACACTCTGGTGCCTGTTTGTTAAAGTTTATTAGTCATAGGTAAGGCTTACATTAACATTGCAATGAAGTTACTGTGAAATTCCCCTAATCACCACACTGTGGCGCCTGTTCGGGTCAATGCACCTAACCAGCACACTGAGGGAGAATATAGCATGGTCAATTAACCGAACCTGCACATCTTTCAGACTGTGGAAGGAAACCAGAGCACCCGGAGAAAACCCACGCAGACATGGGGAGAATGTGCAAACTGCACACAGACAGTGACCCAAGCCGGGAATCGAACCTGGGTCCCTGGGGCTGTGAGGCAACAGTGCTCACCACTGTGCCATCGTGGACTCATCAGCTGTTATTACTTAATTCTACCCACAATAGGGGCATGTCATTGAAAGACTGCTTCAGCACAATTAAGAATGAAGAAACTGTAATCATTTCAAACAAACGTCAAGCAAACTGCTCACCTTTATAGAAAAGTGGCACATCCAAAATTGTCTCCCTCAATCGGCCTCTTCCCAGCACCACAGCTTTGAGTTCCGTTGGAATTAAATCTATGATCCTAATAACATCTCCTGGAGAAAAGGAGAAATTGTACAAGGTTCCTGTACAAAAACAAATTAAGGGGAGGGAAAAAAACAATAGTCAGGTAAAGTTCAGACTGATTGATTTATGAAAGAAATAATCTATATTAATTTGTCCATTCAAACTGTGCAACAATGGGCCCGATTTTACCAAAATTTCACGCCCGATAACGGGTGCGAAATCGCGGTAAAGTTGGGTGTCGGGCCTAAAACGCGATCTGCACCCGACTCATGGCAGATCGTGTCTTTACCGAGCCCCGATCCGGGCGCGGGTCTGGCGCGCGCCCGAATCGGCCGGCGCGACGATTTAAATGCATTTGCACGCAATTAAATCGACTTAATGAAGCTCGCGCCCAACGTTACCAACGAATCTGACTTTACCAGGTTGCGGCCCATTTCGCGTCCGCGCATTAAACGACCTGCTAAATAAAAGTCCGAATGGGACTCTAATTCAGCAGGGGAACTGCCGAAGCCAATCCCCCCCGCCGACCATCCTTCGCGGATCCCCCCACCCCCGCGAACCACCCCGGCAGCCCCCCCCCCCACCGATCGGACCCCCCTGGGAGGCACACCCTCGACCGAGCTTGATCGCTGGTCTCCCTCCACCATCCTTCCGATCTGCAGTCCGTCAACAGCCTCCTGCACGTTCCTGGCCTTGCTCTGCCTTTCCCTGGGGGGGTGGGGGGAATGGAGAAGGGGAGTGACGTGTCTGCCCTTGGGGGTGGGGCGGGGGCGCTGCTAGTCTGTGTCTGATCCCTCCTCCCCACCGGAGGAGGGATCGGAGGAGGGATCCCCCCCCCCCCCCCCACCCAGGGAAAGGCAAAGCAGCACAGACAGCAGAGAGGATGAAAGGGATTCCCTTTGAAGGATAATGTCCACGTTATAATCACAGGAACTAAAAACCCGACAGTCCAAAATCTGGGATAATATTTCAAAATGTATATCCCCCCATCCCTGTCCTGTAATATTATGATGTGGAGATGCCGGCGTTGGACTGGGGTGAACACAGTAACAGTTTTAACAACACCAGGTTAAAGTCCAACAGGTTTATTTGGTAGCAAACACCATTAGCTTTCGGAGCGCTGCTCCTTCGTCAGATGGAGTGGAAATGTGCTCTCAAACAGGGCACAGAGACACAAAATCAAGTTACAGAATACTGATTAGAATGCGAATCCCTACAGCCAACCAGATCTTAAAGATACAGACAATGTGGGTGGGAGGAGCATTAAGCACAGGTTAAAGAGATGTGTATTGTCTCCAGACAGGATAGCCTGCAAGTCCAGGAGACAAGCTGTGGGGGTTACTGATAATGTGACATGAATCCAACATCCCAGTTTAGGTCGTCCTCATGTGTGCAGAACTTGGCTATCTTGATATCTTGAAACTATTTCTCCTTATCTGCATAACCCAAACTCTTTGCAAACCTGACTGGAGGTCTTGTGGCACAGTGGGTAGTGTCCTTGCCTCTGAGCCAGAAGCTCTGGGTTCGAAACCCACCCCAGGACTTGATGGTTAATATGACCAACCAGAGTCATAGAGATATACTTCATGGAAACAGGCCCTTCGGCCCAACTCATCCATGCAGACCTAAATTGAACTAGTCTCATTAGCCTGTGTTTGGCCCATATCCCTTTAAACCTTTCCTATCGATGTACCTGTCCAAATGTCTTAAATGTTGCAATTAACAGGTTGAGTGTCAACCTGCAAGTCTTTCCAAACATACCAATGGCTGGCGTAAAGAGTGGGAGAGACTCGTGGTCAGCCACCCTTGATGTGGAGAGGTGTCTCTCAAACCAAAAGCCTCTGGAGACAGGCTAGTGACCTGTTCCTGGCAAAAAAAACCTTGCTATGGGAACAGATGAAAGTCTGCCTTGTGCACCATTAGGTGAGGGAAGAGAAACTACAACAAACCTGACTGATGTTATTTAATTTCCCAACTCATCAGTGCTGAGACGGAACTGAATTGCCAAGCTAGCTAACGCCAGCTAACTTAATACAGGACATTATGTGTGGGAAAAATGTGGGACCTGTGGATTGTAGGGTTCAGGTGTAAATGCATTTCATTACCTCTTTTATCTAACATTTTGTGCAACGCAGTCAGGTTGCCTGTGTCATGAGTTGCCCACATTAACAATAGTTTCTGTTCTTACATTGAACTCTGTCGAAGATTGCCATTTTGGAGAATAACAAAAAAAATCTAATGGTGAAGAATTGTGGTCCAATTTGCCGCTGAAAGCCCAAAATGTTCTTGCGCCAATTTCATGTATAGACGCAGACAAGTGCAGAAATAACTCTTAATGGATAGTCTAATTGTGGGGTGACTTTCTTTTAATGTACTTTCCAACATACAATGAGATCTTGCTGTGATTAATGCCATTATGAGCTTGGGAAGGTCATATTGTGGCCCTTGCTGTCCTTGGGGAAGGGGGAGAGGAGGTTGGAGATATAAAGCAAAATTCAGAAAGTTCTGAGAGAAGGAGAGAGAGAGAGAAGGCAATGTTCTAGTTCTCAGAGACTCCCTACAGTGCAGAAAGAAGCCATTTGGCCCATTAAGTCTTCACCGATCACCATCCCTCCCAGGCCCTATCTCCATAACCTCACTTCTTTACCTTGCTAACCCCCTGACACTAAGGGGCAGTTTAGCATAGCCAATCAACCTAACCTGCACATGCTTGGACTGTGGGAGGAAATCGGAGCACCCGGAGGAAACCCACGCAGGGATGGGGAGAACATGCAAACTCCACATGTCACCCAAGCCGGGAATCGAACTTGGGCCCCTGGTGCTGTGAAGCAGCCATGCTAACCATTGTGCCACCCCATTTCCACCTTGTATCATTGTACCAAATATTATTAAGTACACCATATTTTGTAAATATGGGCGGGATTTTTCAGCCACACTCGCCCCCCAAGGCTGAAAAACCCCGCCCAAGGTAAACGGATCTTTGCATGGTCCATGTCCCGCCCGCCACGGGAAGATTCCACCCATAACGTTTTAGAGCGTTATCTGGAAGAGGTTGGAGGTGGATGGGGTGCATAGACTTTCCTCTTTAAGTCAGTCTAAGAGCTTGAGGGTCAAATCATTTATCACAAATTCAGGTGCAGACTCCTGTGGTTTTCTGACCGTTGTGTGTGGCACATCACGATAGCATTTGTTTCTCTCTTAGCCTTTCCGCATGCACCCTGACGATGCATAGGTCAGACTTTCGTCAGTTCCTGGAGCTAATTATTCCTCAAACAGGTCGCCGGGGCTTGTAACTTGAGGGGCGCTACATCACATCAAGTGTGATTGTAATCATACACGCACCAAGTAATGGTCAATTTAGCATGGCCATTCCACCTAACCCACACACCTTTTGGACTGTGTGGGGAAACTGGAGCGCCCGGAGGAAACCCGTGCAGATACGGGGAGAATGTGCAGACTCCACACAGACAGACACCTAAGGCCGGAATCGAATCCTGTCGTTGTGAGGGACAAGTATGAATGTTTAAGGTGCTTTAAAAAGGAATCTCTTTACTATTTTTGAAAGCATTATTAACCTATTAATATTCAGTTATTTAAATTTAAACAAAAGTATTATTTCATGGGAAACGGATGTCGTTGGCTAGGCCAGCATTTTTAATTTTTCATCCTTAATTGCCCTTGAGAACTGGCCTTCTTGAACTGCTGCAGTCCATGTGGTGCTGGTGCACTCACAGTGATGCTAGGGAGGATGGTCCAGGATTTTGACCCTGTGATAGTAAGGAACAACGGTATATTTCCAAGGATAATGCGTTGCTTAGACTCTGACAGGGTGAGGTGTTGGTAGACTTCTTGTTAACCGGGTAAATCCAAGTTTCATCACCATCTGTGGGTCCTCTCATGACTGGTATGTCCAATGCAAAATAGGTATGGACATCTACAGAACTTTAAAGTAAAGTTTTTAAAAGTTTTATTAGTCACAAGTGGGCTTACATTAACACTGCAATGAAGTTACTGTGAAAATCCCCTAGTCGCCACACTCTGGCGCCTGTTCGGATACACTGAGGGAGAATTTAACATGGCCAATGCACCTAACCAGCGCGTCTTTTGGACTGTGGAAGGAAACCAGAGCATCCGGAGGAAATCCACGCAGACACGGGGAGAAGATGCAGACTCCACACAGACAGTGACCCAAGCCGGTGATCGAACACAGGTCCCTGGAGTTGTGAGACAGCAGTGCTAACCACTGTGCCATCGTGCGGCTTGGCATGAACTAGCAGTTCATGTTATCATTGTTGGTGCCTGGGGGAATTCCTGTTGCACCACCTCTGGCCTTCCTCTGGGCATGTTGTAAATTGTGAGTTTGGCACTCAGCTACAGTGGATTTTGATAATAGGCTGAGAAATTGCAAGTTGGGACATTCCTGATGTGTTCCTGAGTTCTGGAAAGGCTGGAGTTGGGGTTGCCTGTCTTGGGACTGGCCTGAGGTAGAAACAGAGACAGGCAAATGCCAAAGCTGGCAGGTTAGAATGTCTGCCTCTATTCACTGGACACTTCTGTGGGTGAATGCTGGGCCCAATCACCCTCAACATCCCCCACCCATCTCCCAAGCCCCCTACATAAAGGCATGCTCTTCTATACCCCAAATGTCCCCTCTAATCCTTCATGCATCCTCCATACCCCAAAGCATCTTCCATGCTCTTTCATATTTCCCATGCCCTTCATGTTCCATGCATCTTCTTAGAAGCTCACAAAACTGTCAAACAAACACAGACTTTCAAATTCTGCTGCAAAGAACTCTTTCCTTATCATAGAAACCCTACAGTACAGAAAGAGGCCATTCGGCCCATCGAGTCTGCACCAACCACAATCCCACCCAGGCCCTACCCCCATATCCCTACATATTTACCCACTAATCCCTCTAACCTATGCATCCCGGGACACTAAGGGGCAATTTAGCACGGCCAATCAACCTAACCCACACATCTTTGGCTATAGATGCTCACAGCAAAACAAACAAACAACAATTTAAATATCTCGTCAAAACATTTCAAATTTATTAAATGTTCATGAAACTGTCAATCAAACAAAACTCATAGCCCCCGTCATAGCTGTGTAAGCAACTCAAGCTGAAATAAAGCCATTATTGGGGTTTGGAGTCTAGCGAAGCATTTTTCATTGCCCAACTGTATGAAAAAAAAATTCCCAAGCACAATAAAATGGAACCTTTGAAGTTGCCTGAACAGATAGCCATTAGTTCAATTTTTTCAAAAGGTTCAACAGATAGACTTGCAATCAAATAAGTCAAGCACCTGTTCAGGTACTTCAAAGGCTCAACAGTTGTCTGGACTTGAAAATAAATGTAAAAATGAAAGCACAGTTTCAAGTTGATGAATTAATATCTAATTATTAATATGGTTGGATGCAGAAGGATAATTTATCCACTGGAGAAAGTACTCTAATGCATCTGAGCACTTTTCCAATGCTGGTCAATGTAATGGCCATATTCAGAGCTATATGAGCAATTATATTCATTGCAATAAAATCACAATTAACTGATCATACAGCACCATAAAATAAAATTTCCTATTTTAAAATTTTTTTATCCGTTGAGATGTCCACAAATCAAAACAGGCTTCCTACTTTTCATGAACAGGCTGACCTGGCATGTTTTGCACAAATTTCAGGAACCCACCCACCTCGCTGAAGATCTCAAACTCAGGGAAATTCTAAACTAAGGCAAACATTTAAAAATGATATTCGGGCATCATGATTCCCTTGACTGTCAAAATGGCAACTGGTAGGAATGTGATGGAAAATTTGAGTTTACCATCCTCCTCACCTCCATTCTAGCTGCCTGCTACAGGCTTGCGCAGCTTTGGAAAAGCAAAATCTGGCCCAGAGTTGCAAAGCCTTGCACTGCCCTTTTTAGAGTGTCCTTATATAATTTGTACTGTCCACCTTGCTGTTGGTATCCACATCACTCAGTAATATTTGAGCTGCTGTAACCTCAAAATTACGTGTCTGAGTTTTGTGTGATGTTGTTTCAGGAATTTTGAGATTGAAAGGATCAGGAAAATTTATAAAAATGCAGATAAAAGCAAAATATTGCGGATGCTTGAATCTGAAACAAAACCAGGAAAGGCTGGAAAATCTCAGCTGGGGAGGAGGAACAAGATCGAAAGCAGGATTTTAGAAGTGGGCAAATGAAGCAATGGAAGAAATAAAAATCTTATTTATCTTATTAATCCATTTTTTTGCTTCATATTCTTATTAACTTTATTTCTTCCATTGTTTAATTTGTCCACTTCTAAAATCTTGCCTTCCATTTTGTATCCACAACCCCCCCCTCCCCCCTCCACCCCATTAGGGCCATCTGCCACATGTCTCATGTTGTCCTTTGACACTCTGTACCTTTCCTCTGCTATTTACACATTCCAATCTCTTAAAGGACTGCTATTAGCACCATTCTCAGCCTTTCTCATCCCCATTTACATTCCCTTGGTCTTTTTGTCTGTGCCAACTGTCTCAATTACACCGCACCCACCCCCCCCGCCCCCCACTTACAGTATAAATCTCGTCCTATTTTCTTTGCCTTCAACTCTGATGAAGGGTCATCCAGACTCGAAATGTTGGCTCTATTCTCTCTCCACAGATGCTGCCAGGCCTGCTGAGATTTTTCAGCATTTTTCTGTTTTTGTTGTAAAAATGCAGAATAATCACTTACTGTCTGCGTATTCCTGCTGTGAGTAATAATGCTACCCAATCTATACCGCTATTTTATGAGATGCATTTCAAACTTCACTGGCTCTTAAGTGCTTATGGACATTTTTAGGATGTGAAAATGTTCTACATAAACTGGTTTCTTATTCAGATTTCCTGATCACATTTGTATACCACAATTACTACAGTAGCACACACTGCCCATTAGAATGTTTCCATACCCATTACACTTCACACAGGGGAAGCAATGGTCTAGTGATATTACTGCTAGACTATTAATCCCGAAACTCAGCCAATGTTCTGGGGACCTGGATTCGAATCCCACCACGGCAGATCGTGGAATTTGAATTCAATAAAAAAATATCTAGAATTAAGAATCTACTGATGACCATTGTTGATTGTTAGGAAAACCCATCTGGTTCACTAATGTCCTTTAGGGAAAGAAATCTGCAATCCTTTAACGGTCTGGCCTACATGTGACTCCAGAGCCACAGCAATGTTGTTGACTCTCAACTGCCCTCGGGCAACCAGGGATGGGCAATAAATACTGGCCAGCCAACGATGCCCATGTCCCACGAATGAATAAAAAAAATACTATTCACTTTATCAACTCTGTATACACCTATCTCACTCCTTGTCTTCCTGGGATGGTTGCAGTAGAATTTGTTTTCACAGGTATTGGCAAGCTGGCTCGTGGTTAATTGGCAGATTGGATAAAATCGGGGGCATTTAAAAATTGGGTCAGTTGTTTGTCAGGATCCCATTTCGTGATCTTAACTAATTTCATCCCCCAGTAACTCATGTCCCAAGCTAACATTTCCATTGAAACCTCAGACCATTTATGTATAGAAAAAAATATGAACACAGTTGCCTTACATAACTCATGTTTCTCTAATCCCAAAATTGCTGTATCACCTCATCTAGATCCTAGAGTTGTGAACATTCACTAGGTCTACCCTAACTCTGGCCATTTCTTTTCTGGCTGTAAGATCATTTATTTAATTTAGTTGAATGAGTCTGTTTGGGAGGGTTTAGGGTGAATATGGTGTTTGCTTGGGGTAGACCTTGAAGACATGTGATAGGAACTCATTGAAGACGCATATAAAAAAAAGACAAAGATGTGTGACTTTGCAACTGATCATGCTGCTGTTTAAGTTTTAAACAGCTCTTTGTGAACCATAGCAACAACGAACACGAGGGACAAATAAATGTCCCATCTGTATCAGTGCTACTTGAGTACAAATGTGTTTCTCACTTTTGTAGGAATTGACACACTGTCCGAATTCAACTTGTAAGATGGCAAGATGCATGAGGAACAGTGTCAATTCTTTGTGATCTGGAGCAAGTTCACATTTTTTACATATACATTTCTTCAACATGGTCTTAGCTAACACTAGATGAGGTAATGCGCTGCTTGAATCGTTATAGAATCATCGAATCCCTACAGTGCAGAGGAAGGCCATTCGGTTCATCGAGTCTGCACCGACACAACAATCCCACCCAGGCCCTATCCCCATCACCCCACGTATTTACCCTGCTAATCCCTTTGACACTAAGGGCCTGATTTTATCATTTTCATTCTAAGTGTTGAATCTGGGCTTAATTCAGATCCGACTTGGAAATCTGCTTTCAGGCGCCCCCATACACACTCAGCCTGAAATAAAAAATCGCGAGTCCCATTTGTGCTGTGGGCGGGGCTTAGCGCACCCGAAACGATCGGAGCTCTGAACTGCGCATGCGCAATTGGAAAAAAATTTGAAAAAGCACGTCCGTGTCAGTTCGCTCCCGGGCCATAGAAAGCGGAGAAAGCGGCCCGGGAGCAAAAAGCGGGAGCAATGGCCCCCACAGACATCACTGTCCCCCTTATCCACTCACCCCCCCGCTACCCAGACCGATCGCGACTCCCTGCCCCTTCCCTCCCCCACCGATCACCCGCAGAGTGGCAGCGGACCCCCCTGCCCCCCTCCCCCCCCCCACCAGTGAGCGATCGGGCCTCCCCCCCACCAGAGATACATCTTACCCGCCTCCCTCCACGCCTCCAACCAGACAACAATCTGGCCTCACTCCCCTTTCCCCTCCCCAACCAGAGAATGATCTGACCCGCCTCCCTCCTCCCCCCCACCACCGAGCTGAGTCAGAGTTGGAAACTCTGAACTCATCTCTTCAGCAGCTGGAGCGCCCGATTCAGACTTTTATTCAGCAGGTTCATTTTGGCGCGATTCCGGATCGGCAAACGCAGCGGTAAAGGGGGAAATGCTGATAAAGTTGGGCAGGTAGTTCATTAATTCAATTTAAATGCGTGCAAATGCATTTAAATTGCCGTTGCACCATTTTCGGGTGTGAATCGGATTGCGGCCATTCCCGGGTTTCGGTAAAGTGGCAATCCGCGCGGACGTGGGCGCAGATCGCATTAATGGCCTCACACCCGACTTTACCACGTTTTCGAGCCCGAAAATGGGCACGACGCAATGGCAAAGTAGGGCCCTAAGGGTCAATTTAGCACAGCCAATCAACCTAACCTGCACTTCTTTGGACTGTGGGTGGAAACCGGAGCACCCGGAGGAAACAAACACGGGAAAACGTGCAAACACCACACAGTCACCCGAGACCGGAGTTGAACCCGGGTCCCTGGAGCTGTGAGGCAGTAGTGCTAACCACTGTGCCACCATTCCGCCCATTAACCTGCTTTATTCCACAGTACAGTTGAAGATACAGAGAGACAGTTATTTCAATAGGTAAAACAACTTCATAGAATTATATCAAAATAATGAACACAGCACACAACTTTACTCTATTGTCCTCTGTAACTTAAAGCGGATAACTCCTCTCCATTCTGCCCAGCAGTTTGGGGAAAACTCGCTATCTGCTGTCTCTCGTCTGTTCCTCTTTTTGGAAGCACTACTCCCGCTTCTGTTTAGTTGCGTCAGCATCCCAGACTAATACCCATATTACGTCAGCATTTATGTAGGTAAAACTAGCTTCTTTTTAAAATTCATTTCTGGGACATGGGCGTCGCTGGCTGGCCAGCATTTATTGCCCATTCCCAGCTGCCCTTGAAAGGGGGTGGCGAGCTGCCTTCTTCGGTCGCTGCGGTATACAACTGAGTGGCTTGCCAGGCCATCTCAGAGGGCAGTTGAGAGTCAGCCACATTGCTGTGGCTCTGGAGTCACAAGTCGGCCACACCAGGTAAGTATGGCAGATTTCCTTCCCTAAAGGAAACAGGTGGGTTTTTCCGACAATTGACAATGAGTTTATGGTCATCAGTAGATTCGTAATTCCAGATTTTTTAAAAATTGAATTCAAATTCCACCAACTGCTGTGGTGGGATTCAAACCCGTGTCCCCAGAACATTAGCTGAATTTCTGGATTAATAGGCTGGCGATAATACCACTAGGCCATGGCCTCCCCCTAAACTCTGCTGAGACGGTTATCCTGATGTCAGACTTTTAAATGGAAATAATCTAAAGATAGGTCTTGACAATTTCCAGTGATGGGGCTGTGACTATTTTCTTTGGCACTTCATTTCATTGTGAGATTGTACTTGGGAATAAAGATTGTTAATACCCATCTTGGAAATAAACAGTCTTTGTAGTTTGCGTGGATGACTAGCTCACATCATTGCCGGGGGAACCAGGTATTTGTTCCTGCCAATTCCCACACAACCATTCCATGTTTTATCGGACATGGTCAGACTATTTTTCTCTCTCCCTTCCTGTAAAGATTACCTACGCTGCCTGGCTGCTTTCATAGATCGGCCAGCTTTTTTCAAAATTCTGGCTCCAGAGTAATATACTCCCTCTCACTTGTATTATGCATCAGTGCAAATACTATCATTATAAACTGATAAACCAGCTATAAATAAATAGGAAATAAAAATGTTTCCGGTGCCACCGTGCTACATTGCGAATATGGCTGATAGTTTGTGAATTATTAAACATGCTCAGTGGTAGAAATGTTATTTTATCATAATTGTGTTCCATTGTAAGGGACCTATTAGAGTAACCCAGTAATCCAGGCTAATGGGCACAAGGGTTCAAACCCCACCATGGCAGTTAGTGGAAATTGAGTTCAGTCAATAATGTTTTTTATCTATTTGTTCATGGGATGTGGGCGTCATTGGCTGGGCCAGCATTTATTGCCCATCCCTGAGGGTATTTAAGAATCAACTACATTCCTGTGGGTCTGGAGTCACAAGTAGGCCAGGCCAGTTAAGGATGGCGGATTTCCTTCCCTAAAGGACATTAGTGAACCAGATGGGTTTTTACAACAATGACAATTAGGTTGGCCACGATAAATTGCCCCTTAGTATCAGGGGGATTAGCAGGGTAAATATGTGGGGTTACAGGGATGAAACTTGGATGGGATTGTTGTTGGTGCAGGCCCAATGATCTCTTTCTGTACAGTAGATTCTATGATGTTCTATGACAATGGTTTAATGGTCATCTTTAGAATTTTAATTCCAGATTTTTATTGAATTCAAATTTCACCACCTGCCATGGTGGGATTTGAACTTGGGTTCCCCGAGCATTACTCTGGGTCTCTGGGTTACTAGTTCAGCAACAATACCACTATGCTACTGCCTCCCCTGGAAGTGAAAGCTGGTTTCTATCATCGATTGTCATAAAACCCTGTCTGGTTTACTAATGGCCTTTGGGGAAGGAAATCTGTCATCTTTACCTGGTCTCACCTACGTGTGACTCCAGACCCACAGCAGTGTGGTTGACTCTTAACTGCCCTCTGAAATGACCTCACAAACCATTCAGTTCAAAGGCAATTAGGGAAGGATAACAAATACTGGGCTTGTGAACGGCACCTACATCCCACTGAACAATAAAGGCATAAATGATAACTACCTGCAGGCTGTGCTTGAATCTGCCACCTGGGTGATTATTCATAGGGTAGTAGAACAATGCAGGCAATCTCTACCACAGGTACTTGCTCCAATGCCTCTGCAAGATGGCTTTTGGATGACTCTCGGGAATTCTGAACAGCAACGTGTATTGTGGAGCACAGAATCAGCCATTCCATCCAATTAGTCCATGATGGTGTTTATGACTCACACCGCCACTTCTTACCACCACCCCTACAATGCCTCCTCTCCTTCCCCCCCCTCACCCCTTGCTTCCAGGATATTTCTGAAAAAAGAGACATGTCCAAGCTTTCCGATTGGTAGAGGGGTTGCCAAGGAGAATGCATCAGTTAACAATGACTGGCAGTTAACTGCCAAGCATTATTCGAAAGTTTAAACCAGGCTAGTTTGGCCAATCAGAGACCACCAATCAGCATTCTCTTCTCATTCCGTACAAAGTCATTGTTCATCTCCTAACATTGGCATTCTTGCCATTGTCCTGATGAGTGCAAGATGAAAACCTTTGACAAAATGTCTTTTTTCAGCACTACTCAAGGTCTGTGCTAACAAACCACTATTAAATCCAGCATTCTGGTGGAGCATAGAATTGTGGTCAATAGATTGAAGATGAAGACAATCAGTTGCTCTAATGATGCACAACTCAGCTGTGTTACATCACAACAAGTCAATGAATGGAATTTTGCCACTCTTTGGCAGTGTCACCTGGGTAGGAAAACCGATTGATAGTCAACTGGTAGTGTTGGCAGGTTTTTAAAATTCATTAATGGGGAGTAGGCATCACTGGACAAGGCCAACATTTATTGCCCATCCATAATTGCCCTTGAACTGAGTTGCTTGCTAGGCCATTTCAGAAGTTATTTTAAGAGTCAATCACATTGCTGTGGCTCTGGAGTCACGTGTAGGCCAGGCCAGGCCAGGTGAGGTAAGGACAGCAGATTTCCTTCCCGAAAGGACATTACTGAAACCAGATGGGTTTTTACGATAATCGGCAATGGTTTCATGGCTATCATTAGACTTTCCATTTCAAATTTTTTATTGAATTCAAGTTTCACCATCTACCACAGTGGGATTTGAACGCGGGGCCCCAGAGGATTACCCTGGGTCTCTGGATTACTAGTCCAGTGACAATACCACTATGTCATCATGTCTCGCCATATTTTTAAACTGATTACAAAACCAAAGGAAAGGGGCGGGGCCCATTATGTCATCCTGGTGCAGCGCACTGTGACCACCTGGCATTTCCCCCACGGAACTCTACCCCCCCATCACCACCATTGAACCAACCCCTCCCCCTCGGAAGCAGAACGATGGCACTGCCAAATGCCAATACAACTTGGGATTGGGGGGCAGTGCCATGGGGCAGTGTCAGGGGACAGTGTCACAAGGCAGTACCAGGTGGTAGTGCGAGGGCAAAGTGCTCAGCTAGTCCAATGGGACAATGCTGGGGTAGTGCCAGGGCAGTGCCATGGGGCACTGCCCTGGCACTATCTTACGCTACATAAGATAAAGGTGCACAGTGTTACGGGTAATGTATTAGCATGGATAGAGGATTGGTTAACTAACAGAAAGCAAAGAGTGGGGGGGAAATGGGTGTTTTTCTGGTTGGCGATCAGTATCTAGTGGTGTGCCTCAGGGATCAGTGTTGGGACCGCAATTGTTTACTATTTACATAGATGATTTGGAGTTGGGGACCAAGTGTAGTATGTCAAAATTCGCAGATGACACTAAGATGGGTGGAAGAGCAAAGTGTGCAGAGGACGCTGAAAGTCTGCAAAGGGATATAGATAGTCTAAGTGAGTGGGCGAGGGTCTGACAGATGGAGTACAATGTTGGTAAATGTGAGGTCATCCATTTTGGTAGGAATAAGCGCAAAATGGACTATTATTTGTAAAAAATTGCAGCATGCTGCTGTGCAGAGGCACCTGGGTGTCCTTGTGCAGGAATCTCAAGGAGTTGGTTTGCAGGTGCAGCAGGTAATCAAGGAGGCAAATAGAATTTTGTCCTTCATTGCTAGAGGGATGGAGTTTAAAAACAGTGAGATTATGTTGCAGCGGTATAAGGTTCTGGTGAGGCCACACCTGGAGTACTGTGTACAGTTTTGGTCTCCTTACTTGAGAAAGAATATACTGGCACTGGAGAGGGTGCGGAGGAGATTCTCTAGGTTGATTTCGGAGTTGAGCGGGTTGGCTTATGAGGAGAGACTGAGTAGACTGAGGCTATACTCATTGGAATTCAGAGGAATGAGGGGAGACCTTATAGAAATATATAAGATTATGAAGGGAATTGATAAGATCGAAGCAGGGAAGTTGTTTCCACTGGCGGGTGAAACTAGAACTGGGGACATAGTCTCAAAATAAGGGGAAGCAGATTTAGGACTGAGTTGAGGAGGAACTTCTTCACATAAAGGGTTGTGAATCTGTGGAATTCCCTGCCCAGTGAAGCAGTTGAGGCTACCTCATTGAATGTTTTTAAGGCAAGTATCGATAAATGTTTGAACAGTAAAGGAATTAAGGGTTATGGTGAGCGGGCGGGTAAGTGGAACTGAGTCCACAAAAAGATCAACCATGATCTTATTGAATGGCGGGGCAGGCTCGAGGGGCCAGATGGCCTACTCCTGCTCCTAGTTCTTATGTTCTTATGTTCATTGCTAGGAGCAGTGCTGCAGGGCAGTGTCATGGGGCAATGCTGGGGCAATTCCAGGGCAGTGCCATGGGGCAGTGCTAGGAAGTAGGGCTCAAGCTGTGCCATGGGGCAATGCCACGTATGACTCTCTACCTTGGCGGCTATTCTCATCTGTGCACCTCCGGCAGGTTCTGCTTGCCAGGGTTGTGGGGAAACTTGTCATGATGCATGTCATCACACCCTCACGCCAATGTGACTGGACAATTTAACGTTAGGGGGATGATTTGATTTGATTTGATTTGATTTATCATTGTCACATGGATTAACATATAGTGAAAAGTATTGTTTCTTGCGCGCTGTACAGACAAAACATACCGTTCATAGAGAAGGAAAGGAGAGAGTGCAGAATGTAGTGCTACAGTCATAGCTAGGGTGTAGAGAAAGATCAACTTAATGCAAGGAAAGCCCATTCAAAAGTCTGACAGCAGCAGGGAAGAAGCTGTTCTTGAGTCGGTTGGTACGTGACCTCAGATTTTTGTATCTTTTTCCCAAAGGAAGAAGGTGGAAGAGAGAATGTCCGGGGTGTGTGGGGTCCTTAATTAATCTGGCTGCTTTCCTGAGACAGTGGGAAGCGGAGACAGAGTCAATGGATGGGAGGCTGGTTTGCATGATGGATTGGGCTACATTCACGACCTTTTGTAGTTCCTTGCGGTCTTGGGCAGCAGGATACAACCAGATTTGGGGGGGGGGGGGGGGGGGGGCGAGGTGGGGGGGGGGGGGGGGGGGGGGCTGCAATCAGGCATAAAGACCTGATTGGAGCTGTTACATTTAAGTTGATACAAATTGGGATTCTGACTCTTAAAGTCGGGATTTATGGTACACCATTGGCGGGAGGCAGGCAGGAGGGTATTGATGTGGAAGGGAACAATGGATTAGGGAAATCCTGTTGGCATAAAAACTGCTTTGGGTGCTCCCACACAATTCCCCTCCCCCTCTGCCATTCCCATTCCGCTGAAAATGAGAGTGGAAAATCCCCCAACCCAAATGTCACTATGCACCTCAATGATATAACACGCAAAACACTGTCTTGTGTTTCGTCAATGGTCTGATCAAACAGATTCTCCAGTCATGTCTGAGACAGTGGTAGCAGCATACATCTTCTGTGGAGTTTGTACTCCAAGTCTATCAGTGCACATAAAAACAGCAATGTTTAACTACATGGTGCACTAATGATGTGACACTGAGCACATAATCAGCTATTAGCACTGGTGATCAAGTGCAAGGTCAAAGAGATAGGTGGTAAGAAGACTCTTAAAGGAGAACAGAGAGAGAGAGACAGACGGGGAGAAGGGCAAAGAGGTTTAGGGAGGGCAATTCAGAATTTGGGACCTTGGTAGATGAGGGGATGGTCACCAATGGTAGAGAGATATGCAGAGATGCAGAGACTTTGGAGGGTTGTAAGGCTGGAGGAGGTTGGACATAGGGAAGGGTGAAACTGTAGAGGGATTTGAAAAGAAGGGTGGGAATTATAAAATTGAGCTGTTACTGGGCCAGGAGCCAAATAGGCCAGCTGGAGATGGGCATATTGGACTTGGTGCAATTTAAGATTTGATGAGGTTCGGCCATGTGGGAATTGAACCTAGATCCCCAGAGCATTACCCCGGATCTACTAGTCTAGTGGCAATGCCACTTCACCAGCGCCTCCCCGACCAGCTGCTCTGTTCCTGTCATATTGGTCAACAGATAAATATTGGCCAGGGCACCAGGGCAGAATCCACGTTCTTCTTTGAATATTGCCTTTGGAACTTTTACATCCACCTTCGAGAGCAGCCAAAGCCTCGCCTTAATATCTCAGCAGGACTGTGCTGAAGTGTCGTCTTAGATTACCTGCTGAAGTCACTGAAAAGGAACTTAAACACACAACCTTCTGTTGCAGAGATGAGAGTGTTATCAACAATCCAAGACTAGCTTGAAGTATTTGACAATCATGAGTTCTAATGAGTCTCTTTTTGATGCTTCATAACTTCATGACTAATGCGTATTGCAATCTACTTTCCTTTTCACCAACTGTTAGAAACATTGCTCTTTCGATCTGCTGCGATAGTCCAAACCTCTTTGTGGTCTTTTATTAACATCCTTAGATGTAAGGACTGCTTGACAAGAATTAAGAATCCTTTGGAAAACAGCTATGTGCTTTTCACCTTGATTATACGTGTCATTTTCCATGATGAATATCCAATTGCCCTAACAGATTAGAATCTGTTTAAAATCAAACGGTGTTTCCATCATTGAATCACGACAGTGCAGAGGGAAGCCATTCGGTTCATCGCGTTTGTACCGACTCTCAACAGAGCATCCCACCTCGGCCCTAGCCCCGTAACCCCACTTATTTACCCACTAATCCACACATCTTGTGACACACTAAGGAGCAATTTGCATGGCCAATCCAACTAAACTGCACACCTTTGTGCTGTGGGAGGAAACCAGATCACCCGGAGGAAACCCACGCAGACACGGGGAGAATGTGCAGGCTCCAGACAGACAGTGACAGTGGCCCAAGGCAGGAATTGAACCCGTGTCCCTGATGCTGTGAGGCAGCAATGCTAACACTGCGCCACCATGCTGCCCTCATTACTGAAGTGGATATTACATTTTTCAATAGCAAATACAGACATAGCAATGTAGAAAAAAAGTTTTTGCAACATGCTTTACCTTGTAAATAAGTTCCACTGATCACCTTCACTGTCCGGTTCAGGTTGAGTAGATTCAGAGACTGGATAAAGGAGTGCCAGTGTTGTATTTTCTGTTCACTACCTTGATCCATTTTCCTTCTTTTTTCACATGTACTGAACTAACACCTCACTGGAACAGCAAAATCAAAATACACTGAAAGTGGCAAAGTGACTTTTGCTCACAATCTTCCAAAATCTACAAACTGGTTAATGTCAAAACCACCCTAGTCAATGATCACCTACTGCTTTGCAATCATTGATAATGCTTGGAAGGTGTCTCAAATATGTGGTTTTGGGCTGGTTCCAAAGATTAATTCAGACCATATAGCACTTTGTCACCTTGGCTGCGTAAACACAGGCACTATGACAACTACAACTACATTTACAAAGAGCTTCTTCTGTATTTAATATATTCACAGTTCCTTTTGCACAGGTCATAAGTAAAACAATGTTAGCAGTGACTAAACTATGCCCAGGGCTAGAATTCCAATTAGCCTGAAATGACTTGCCATGCAGTAATGCTCATTTAACGTGGAGCCTCGATTGCCGAAAATGCAAACTTATGCAAAGCTTCCAATAATTGACTTTGTTTAGATATCCATCTGTTGCCCCGTGAAATTAAAAACTGAAGAGGTTCATTCCAATCACATATTGGTGCTGACACCATTTCATCACTAATCACTGAATTTTAGAGGGCTGGTTAATACTGATGTGAGCGGATTACTTGTGGATTGTGAACAGAGGCCTGAGAATGTCTTTTTATTCATTAATGGGACATGGGTGTCGCTGGCTAGGCCAGCATTTATTGCCCATCCCTAGTTGCCCTTGAGAAGGTGGTGGTGAGCTGCCTTCTTGAATCGCTGCAGTCCATGTGCTGTGGGTTGACCCACAATGCCGTTAGGGAGACAATTCCAGGATTTTGATCCAGTGACTGCGAGGGCACAGTGATATATTTCCAAGTCAGGATGGTGAGCGGCTTGGAGGGAAAATTGCAGTGGTGCTGTGCCCATGTATCTTGTCCTTCTAGATGGAAGTGGTCATGGGTTTGGAAGGTGCTGCTTAAGGACCTTTGGTGAATTGCTGCACTGCATCTTGTAGATAGTACACACTGCTCCTACTGAGCGTTGGTGGTGGAGGGGTTGAATGTTTGTAGATGTGGTGCCAATCAAATGGGCTGCTTTGTCCTGGATGGTGTCAAGCTTCTTACGTGTTTTTGGAGCTACACCATCCAGGCAAGTGGGGAGTATTCCATCACACTCCTGACTTGTGCCTTGTAGATGATGGACAGGCTTTGGGGAGTCAGGAGGTGAGTTATTTGCTGCAGTATTCCTAGCCTCTGACCTGCTCTTGTAGCCACTGTGTTTATGTGGTGGGTGCAGTTGAGTTTCTGGTCAATGGTAACCCCAAGGATGTTGACAGTGGGGGATTCAGTGATGGTAACACCATTGAACGTCAAGGGGTAGTGGTTAGAGTGACTCTTATTGGTGATGGTCATTGCCTGGCATTTGTGTGGAGCGAATGCTACTTGCCACTTGTCAGCGCAAGCCTGGATATTGTCCAGATCTTGTTGCATTTGAACATGGACTGCTTCAGTATCTGAGGAGTTGCAAACAGTGCTAAACATTGTGCAATCATCGGCGAACATCCCCCTTTCTGATCTTATGATGGAGGGAAGGTCATTGATGAAGCAGCTGACGATTGCTGGGCCCAGGACACTACCCTGAGGGACTCCAGCAGAGATGTCCTGGAGCTGAGATGACTGACCCTCCACAACAACAACCATCTTCCTATGTACTAAGGATGACTCCAACCAGCAGAGTTTTCCCCCGATATCCATTTATTCCAGTTTTGCTAAGGTTCCTTGATGCCACAGTCGGTTGAATGCGGCCTTGATGTCAAGGGCTGTCATTCTCATCTCACCTGTGAGAGTATAAAATTATTATGTACGACATGCATCAATGTTCAGAATGAGTGCCAGCATCAATGCATGTCTGAAAGTAATACCCTTCAGTGCCTTCTTTTGCTGTTCCTGTGCCTAACAGAGGGCCCAACCCGAAGGCAATCCTTCCTCCCCTGTATGCTTTCATGGACAATAAGACGTAGGAGAAGAAGCAGGCCATTTGGCCCATTGACTTTGCTCCCCTATTCAATGAGATAGAATCTACAGTGCAGAAGGAGACTATTTGGCCCAGCGAGCCCACACTGACAACAATCCCACCCAGGTCCTATCACTGTAACCCACATATTTACCCTCTTAACTCCCCTGACACTAAGGGACAATTTATCATGGCCAATCAACCTAACCTGCACATCTTTGGAGATCTTGACTTATCTGATGTGACAATCCTCAACTCCACTTTCCCGTCTTATCCACATAGCCCTTGATTCCCTTACATAAGAACATAAGAACATAAGAAATAGGAGCAGGAGTAGGCCATCTGGCCCTTCGAGCCTGCCCCGCCATTCAACAAGATCATGGCTGATCTGAAGCGAATCAGTTCCACTTACCCGCCTGCTCCCCATAACCCCTAATTCCCTTATCGATCAGAAAACTATCTACCCGTGATTTAAACATATTCAACGAGGAAGCCTCCACCACTTCAATGGGCAGAGAATTCCAGAGATTCACTACCCTCTGAGAGAAGTTCCCCCTCAACTCTGTTCTGAACCGGCCCCCCCTTATTTTGAGGCTGTGCCCTCTAGTTCTGGTTTCCCTTCTAAGTGGAAAGAATCTCTCCACCTCTACCCTATCCAGCCCCTTCATTATCTTATATGTCTCTATAAGATCACCCCTCATCCTTCTAAACTCCAACGAGTACAGACCCAATCTGTTTAATCTCTCCTCATAAGCTACACCCCTCATCTCCGGTATCAACCTGGTGAACCTTCTCTGCACTCCCTCCAAGGCCAATATATCCTTTCGCAAATAAGGGGACCAAAACTGCACACAGTACTCCAGTTGCGGCCTCACCAGTGCCTTGTACAGTTGCAGCAAGACCTCCCTGCTTTTATATTCTATCCCCCTCGCGATAAAGGCCAACATTCCATTCACCTTCTTGATCACCTGCTGCACCTGCAGACTGAGTTTTTGCGATTCGTGCACAAGGACCCCCAGGTCCCTCTGCACAGTCGCACGATGTAATTTTTCTCCATTTAAATAATATTCCAATTTACTAATATTTCTTCCAAAGTGGATAACCTCACACTTGCTAACGTTATATTCCATCTGCCAGATCCTCGCCCACTCGCTCAGCCTATCCAAATCTCTCTGCAGACTTTCCGCGTCCTCCACGCAATTCGCTTTCCCATTCACCTTCGTGTCATCAGCAAACTTGAATACCCTACATTCAGTCCCCTCTTCCAGATCATCTATGTAAATGGTAAACAATTGAGGCCCCAGCACCGATCCCTGCGGCACGCCACTGGTCACCAACTGCCAACCAGAAAAGCACCCATTTATCCCAACTCTCTGCTTACTAATTAAGTATCTGCCTATCTCAGCTTTGAACACACTTCATGACTCATACTCAACAACCTTCTGCGGTAAATAATTCCACAGATTCACCACCCTCTGAGAGAAGAAGTTCCCCCTCATCTCTGTCTTAAATGGCTGACCCCTTACTCTGAGATTATGCCCTCTGGTCTTAGACTCTCCCACAAGAGGAAATATCCTCTCAGCATCCACCCTGTCAAACTCTCCGAGAATCCTATATGTCTCAATAAGGTCATCTCTCATTCTTCTAAACTCCAATGAGTACGGTTCGAACCTACTCAACATCTCCTGATAAGAAAATCCCTCCATAAGACCATAAGACATAGGAGCAGAATTAGGCCACTCGGCCCATCGAGTCTGCTCCGCCATTCAATCATGGCTGATATTTTTCTCATCCCCATTCTCCTGCCTTTTCCTCAGAACTCTTGATCCCCTTATTAATCAAGAACCTATCTATCTCTGTCTTAAAGACACTCAATGACCTGGCCTCCACAGCCTTCTGTGGCAAAGAGTTCCACAGATTCACCATTCTCTGGGTGAAGAATTCCTCCTCATCTCTGTTTAAAAGATCGTCCCTTTAGCCTGAGGTTGTGCCCTCTGGTTCTAGTTTTTCTACTAGTGGAAACATCCTCTCCATGTCCATTCTATCCAGGCCTCACAGTATCCTGTAAGTTTCAATAAGATCCCCCCTCATCCCTCTAAACTCCAACGAGTACAGACCCAGAGTCCTCAACGGTTCCTACGACAAGCTCTTCATTCCAGGGATCATTCTTGTGAACCTCCTCTGGACCCTTTCCAAGGCCAACACATCCTTCCTCAGATACGAGGCCCAAAACTACTCACAATATTCCAAATGGGGTCTGACCAAGCCTTATACAGCCTCAGAAGTACATCCCTGCTCTTGTATTCTAGCCCTGTTGACATGAATGCTAACATTGCATTTGCCTTCCTAACTGCCGACTGAACCTGCACGTTAACCTTCAGAGAATCTTGAACAATGACTCCCAAGTCCCTTTGTGTTTCTGATTTCCTAAGCATTTTCCCATTTAGAAAATAGCCTCTGCCTCCATTCCTCCTTCCAAAGTGCATAACCTCACACTTTTCCACATTGTATTCCATCTGCCACTTCTTTGCCCACTCTCCTGGCCTGTCCAAGTCCTTCTGCAGCTCCCCTGCTTCTTCAATACTACCTGCCCCTCCACATATCTTTGTATCACCTGCAAACTTAGTATCGAGTATAAAAGTTGGAGTGTTATGGTAAGGTTATATAAGGCATTGGTGAGGCCGAATTTGGAGTATTGTGTACAGTTTTGGTCACCTAGTTACAGGAAGGATGTAAATAAGATTGAAAGAGTGCAGAGAAGGTTCACAAGGATGTTGCCGGGACTTGAGAAGCTGAGTTACAGAGAGAGATTGAATAGGTTGGGACTTTATTCCCTGGAGCGTAGAAGATTGAGGGGAGATTTGATAGAGGTGTATAAGATTTTGATGGGTATAGATAGAGTGAATGCAAGCAGGCTTTTTCCGCTGAGGCTAGGGGAGAAAAAAACCAGAGGGCATGGGTTAAGGGTGAAAGGAAAAAAGTTTAAAGGGAATATTAGCGGGGGCTTCTTCACGCAGAGAGTGGTGGGAGTGTGGAATGAGCTGCCGGATAAAGTGGTAAATGCGAGGTCACTTTTAACATTTAAGAAAAACTTGGACGGGTTCATGGATGAGAGGGGTGTGGAGGGATATGGTCCAAGTGCAGGTCAGTGGGACTAGGCATAAAATGGTTCAGCACAGACAAGTAGGGCCAAAAGGCCTGTTTCTGAGCTGTAATTTTCTATGGTTCTATGGTTCTAAATTCCAACGAATACAAACCCAATCTGCTCAGTCTCTCCTCATAATCAACACCCCTCATCTCTGGTATTAACCTGGTGAACATTCTCTGCACTCCCTCCAAGGCCAATATATCCTTCCGCAAATAAGGGAACCAATACTGCACACAGTATTCCAGCTGCGGCCTCACCAATGCCCTGTACAGATGCAGCAAGACATCTCTGCTTTTATATTCTATCCCCCTTGCGATATAGGCCAACATCCCATTGGCCTTCTTGATCACCTGTTGCACCTGCAGACTGGGTTTTTGCGTCTCATGCACAAGGACCCCCAGGTCCCTCTGCACAGCAGCATGTTGTAATTTCTTTCCATTTAGATAATAATCCAATTTGCTGTCTCCCTCTCTCCTTAAACAGTGGTGTTACATTAGCTATTTTCCAGTCCTCTGGGACCCTCTGTGCCTCGTGTAATTCCTGAAAGATCACCACCAATGCCTCCATAATTTCCTCAGCTATCTCTTTTAGAACCCTGGGCTGTAGTCCATCCGGTCCAGGTGATTTATCCACCTTCAGACCTTCCAGTTTCCCCAGAAGCTTCTCCTTAGTGATGGCTACTGCACTCACCTGTGCCCCCTGACTCTCCTGGAGCTCTGACATCCCACTGGTGTCTTCCACCGTGAAGACTGATGCAAAGCAACTATTCAGTTCCTCTGCCATAGCTTTGTTTCCTATTATTAATTCTCCAGCCTGATTTTCCAGTGGTCCAATGGCTACTTTTGCCTCTCTCTCACCTTTTATATCTTGAAAAAAACTCTTCTTATCTTCTTTTATATTACTAGCTAGCTTACACTCATATTTCATCTTCGCTCCCCTTATTGCTTTTCTAGTTGTCCGCTTCTTGCTTTTAAAGGCTTCCCAATCCTCTGGCTTCTCACTAATCCTTGCCACTTTGTATGCTTTTCCTTTTGCTTTTATGCTGTCCTTGACTTCCCTCATCAGCCATGGATGTCTCGTCCTCCCCTTAGCATGTTTCCTCCTCCTTGGGATGAATTTCTGTTGTGCCTCCCAAATAACTCTCAAAAACTCCTGCCATTGCTGTTCCACTGTCTTCCCTGATAGGCTCCTTTTCCAATCAACTCTGGCCAACTCCTCCCTCATGTCTTTGTCGTTACCTTTATTTAATTGTAATACCGTTACATCTGACTCCAGCTTCTCCTTCTCAAACTGCAGAGTAAATTCTATCATATTGTGGTCACTGCTCCCTAAGGGTTCCTTCACCTTAAGTTCCCTAATCAAGTCTGCCTCATTACACATCACCAAGTCCAGAATTGCCTGTTCCCTAGTAGGCTCTGTCACAAGCTGCTCCAAAAAACCATCTCTTAGACATTCCACAAATTCCTTTTCTTGGGATCCACTGCCGACCTGATTTTCCCAGTCCACCTGCATATTGAAGTCCCCCACGTTTGTTGTAATATTGCCTTTTCTAACTCCTGATTTATTTTCTGCCCCACATCCTGAGTACTGCTAGGGGGCCTGTACATTACTCCCATCAGGGTCTTTTTACCTTTGTGATTCACCAACTCTACCCACAGAGATTCTATGCCTTCTGATCCTATATCACTTCTTGCTATTGATTTAACTTCATTCCTTAATAACAATGCAACCCCGCCCCTTTTGCCCATCTGCCTGTCCTTCCGATAGGACACATATTCTTGGATATTTAGATCCCAGCCCTGATCCCCTTGCAGCCACGTCTCTGTGATGCCCACAACATCGTACCAGCAATGAGCGCAACAAGCTCATTTACCTTGTTCTGTGCCCGGGATCAACCTAATGAACCTTCTCTGGACTGTCACCAATGCCAGTACATCTTTCCTTAGAAATGGAGACCAAAACTGATCACATGTTTTCCAGGTAGGGCATGGCTGCCTCATAGCGCCAGGAATCTGGATTCGATTCCCGGCTTGGGTCACTGTCTGTGTGGAGTTTGCACATTCTCCCCGTGTCTGTGTGGGTTTCCTCCGGGTGTTCCAGTTTCCTCCCACATTCTGAAAGACTTGCTGGTTAGCCATGCTAAATTCTCCCTCAGTGTACCCAAACAGGTGGCGACTAGGGCAATTTCACAGTAACTCCATTGCGATGTTAATGTAAGCTTTACTTGTGACTAATAAATAAATTTTACTATTTACTTAGGTGTGGTCTAACTAGTGTCTTGTATAGTTTAATCAAGATTTCCCTATTTTTGTACTCCATTCTCTTTGAAATAAAGGCCAACATTCCATTCACTCTCCTCATTACCGGCTGAACTTCATGCCAGCTTTTTGTGATTTATGCGCAGGGACCCACAAATCCCTCTGTGCTGCAGCTTTCTGCTGTCTATCTCCATTCAGTTAATATTCAGTTCCTTTATTCTGCCTACCAAAGTGTAAAGCTTCACATTTTCCTATACTATGGCCGGAATTTTCTGGCTGTTCATGCTGGCAGGATCTTCTGATCTCACCGCCAGTGAATGCCGTGCCTCCTTCTGCCCCGAGAGCCATGCCACAGGGAGGCAAGAAACGACCCTCCCCCACACCCACATTCCCCGCCTGCCATATTCCATCTGCCACATTTTGCCTGCTCACCTAATTTGTCTATATCCCTCTGGAGACTCTTTGGTGGAATTTTACCGCCCTGCCCGCCATGGGAATTGTACTGGGTGGGGGGGGGGGGGGGGGGGGGGGGGGGGGGGTGGACCATGGAGAGGTCCATTTACCTCAGGCGGGATTGTCCGGCCTTGGAGCGAGCGCGGCTGGAAATTCGCGCCCTTTGTGTCATCCACGCCACTTGCCTTCCCACCTATTTTTCTGTCATTCTCAAACTTGGGAAAAGTACATTCACGTCCCTCGTGCAAATCATTAATATATGTTGTAATAGTGATTCCTGCGGCACTCTTCTGGTTGCCATCCTGAAAATGCCCCTCTTATCCCAACTCTCAGTCTTCTATCAGTTAGCCAATCCTCTATCCTTGCTAATATAGTACAAGCACAGGTTTATCTGTTGTGCAGCACTTGGTGCCAGGTCTACTTCACATTTACAACAGTCTGAAATGTGATTTGGGCTTCTTGTGAATTTTCCACTCCCATCACTGAACCCGCCTGATGAAAATGGAAAATCCCAGCCAAGATTCAACCTTTCCTCCTACACAGAATGACATAATGCAAAAAACAAAGTACAATGGGGAAGACAGTCAGTACTAAACTATTGTGAAGAATCATAGAAGCCCTACAGTGCAGAAGGAGGCCATTCAGCCCATCGAGTTGGCACAGACTACAATCCCACCCAGGCCCTATCCCCGTGACCTCATGCATTTACCCTTGCTAGTCCCCCTGACACTAAGGGGCAATTTAGCATGGCCAATCCACCTAACCAGCACGTCTTTGGACTGTGGGAGGAAACCGGAGCACCCAGAGGAAACCCACACAGACACAAGGAGAATGTGCAAACTCCACACAGACAGTGACCCAAGGCCAGAATCGAACCCAGGTCCCTGGCACTGTGAGGCAGCAATGCTAACCACTGTGCCACCATGCCACCCACAGGGTATTTTATTAGATTAAAGATGCTCCATGAATGCAATTTGCTAACTTGGCAACGATTGAAGAGCATTGCTTCCAAATGCTGAGATTCAGTAGCAGTTAAAGGGCCGTGGCTTCCACTTCAAGGCAACCTGTAAACCACACGGACCTTACAGAAGGCATATGGCCTGCTTGCCTTCATCAGCTGGGGCATCGAGTATAAAAGTTGACAAGTTATGTTACAGCTGTATAAAAGTTTAGTCAGGCCGCATTTGGAGTATTGCGTGCAGTTCTGGTCACCACACTACTAGAAGGACGTGGAAGCTTTGGAGACAGTGCAAAGAAGGTTCACCAGGATGTTGCCTGGTATGGAGGGTTTTCATTTTGAGGAGAGGATGGATGAACTCGGATTGTTTTCACTGGAAAGGCAGAGGCTGAGGGGAGGCCTGAAAGAAATCTACAAAATTATGAGAGGCATAGACGGGGTGGATAATCAGAGGCTTTTTCCCAGGGTGGAAGGGTCAACTACAAGGGGGCACAGGTTTAAGGTGAGAGGGGGTAAGTTTAGGGGAGACGTGCGAGGAAAGTTTTTCACACAGAGGGTGATGGGTGCCTGGAACGCACGGCCAGTGGAGATGGTGGAAGCAGGCACGTTAGCAACGTTCAAGGTTTATCTTGATAGACACATGAACGGGAGGCGAACAGAAGGATAGAAACCTCGAATCGGTGCAGGCGTGGCGGGCCGAAGGGCCTGTTCCTGTGCTGTATTGTTCTTTGTCCACCACCCGTGGTCTTCCAGCATTGCCACTGACAATCAAGCAGACCATAGTTCTAAACTTTTTATGCCCTATATTTTTCCAGAAGATATGGAAGGAGGTGAAACATTCAGAAAATGCCAAAGCTGGAGAGAGAAACCGATCATGAGGATGTATCTCCTGAATCATTGGTTTAGTTAGGGATTGAGATAAACAAAGAACAAAGAATGGTTTGGCACATGAACAGGCCCTTCGGCCCACCAAGCCTGCGCCGATCACAGTGTCCTATCGAGACCAACTGCCTTTATCCCTCTATACCCCGCTTGTCCATGTGTCTATCCAGATAAGTCTTAAATGTCGCTACCGTATCTACCTCAACCATCTCACTTGGCAGTGCATTCCAGGCCCCCACCACCCTCTGTGTAAAAAAACTTCCCCCGCACATCTCCACTGAACCTTTCCCCCCTTACCTTGAACTTGTGCCCCCTTGTAATTATCATTTCTGTCCCTGGGAAAAAGCTTCCAACTGTTCACCCTATCCATACCCCTCATCATTTTATAAACTTCTATCAGGTCTCCCCTCAGCCTCTGTCTTTCCAGGGAGAACAATCCCAGTTTATTCAATCTCTCCTCATAGCTAATACTCTCCATACCAGACAACAACCTGGTAAACCTTTTCTGTACTTCCTCTAAAGCCTCCAAGTCCTTCTGGTAGTGTGACTAACTGATTGAGCTGTTCCTTCCAGTAAACCTTTTGTAAACATGCCTGAGGTACCTGCACTGTGTGGTGTGCGAATTATATCAGCGTATTCTTTCTAATGCTGGCATATTCTCTGTAATCTGCAACTTACTCAACATGATTCCTTTATGGGAGGTTTTAAGTGTATTGCACTGCTGGGTTCACCAGAATCTAGTGGGATTCTGGAGGTTTCTCGGAATGATATGTTTTCAAGGTCCCGCAGTGTAGTGGACTGACTCAGGCTATTTACTTTTACTTTATGGTTGCACAGTGGTCAGCACTGCTGCCTCACATCTCCAGAGACCCAGGTTTAATTCCGGCCTTGGGTCACTGTGTGTGTGGAGTTTGCACATTCTCCCCGTATCGGTGTGGGTTTCCTCCAGGTGCTCCGGTTTCCTCCCACAGTCCAATGCAGGTTAGTGCATTGCCCATGCTAAATTGACTTAAGTTTCTCAAGATGTGTAGGGGGATTAGTGGGGTAAAAACTTGGTATTATGGGGATAGGGCCTGGGAAAGATGTTCTGTCACACAGTAAGAAGTCCCACAACACCAGGTTAAAGTCCAACAGGTTTATTTGGTAGCAAAAGCCACTAGCTTTCGGAGTGCTGCTCCTTCATCAGGTGAGTGGGAGTTGTGTTCACAAACAGGGCATATAAAGACACAAACTCAATTTACAAAATAATGGTTGGAATGCGAGTCTTTACAGGTAATCAAGTCTTAAAGCTAGAGACAATATGAGTGGAGAGAGGGTTAAGCACAGGTTAAAGAGATGTGTGTTGTCTCCAGCCAGGACAGTTAGTGAGATTTTGCAAGCCCAGGCAAGTCATGGGGGTTACAGATAGTGTGACATGAACCCAAGATCCCGGTTGAGGCCGTCCTCGTGTGTGCGGAACTTGGCTATCAGTTTCTGCTCAGCGACTCTGCGTTGTCGTGTGTCGTGAAGGCCACCTTGGAGAACGCTTACCCGAAGATCAGAGGCCGAATGGCCGTGACCGCTGAAGTGCTCCCCAACAGGAAGAGAACAGTCTTGCCTGGTGATTGTCGAGCGGTGTTCATTCATCCGTTGTCTTAGCATCTGCATGGTCTCACCAATGTACCGTGCCTCGGGACATCCTTTCCTGCAGCGTATCAGGTAGACAATGTTGGCCGAGTTGCAAAGAGTAGGTACCGTGTACCTGTAAAGACTCGCATTCCAACCATTATTTTGTAAATTGAGTGGATGGTGTTCTCACGTGAGATGATGGCATCCATGTCGATGATCCGGCATGTCTTGCAGAGGTTGCTGTGGCAGGGTTGTGTGGTGTCGTGGTCACTGTTCTCCTGAAGGCTGGGTAGTTTGCTGCGGACAGTGGTCTGTTTGAGATTGTGCGGTTGTTTGAAGGCAAGAAGTGGGGGTGTGGGGATGGCCTTGGCGAGATGTTCGTCTTCAAGATGTTCTGTCAGAGAGTTGGTGCAGACTCGATGGGCTGAATGGCCTCCTCCGCATTGTAGAGATCCTTTCAGTAAAGTGGATAATTTAAAGCAGCAAAGAGTAAAATCTTGGAGGAACGCTTGGTGGTATTTTACACTGAATGCCTCCAGGGTTTTCTGCCTCAGTTGCAGAAGCAGCAATAGTTTTCTCACCTCTTTTGAGAACATTTTTGACAACAATTAGTTACAATCAGGTCGAGGTGAGAGTGCAGCTACTGAGATCTGTGTGTGCTTCCTGCTGATAAAGCCCATGTTTTGGGTGCAGCAGAGTGATGTCTGTCCAGATGCCCACCCTGCATTGGCAGTAGGCACAGTGTTACTTTCAGCCCAACTGTCCCAAAGCCTGGAATGTCCATGAGGCTGAATCTCCACACTGCAACTCGATTTCAAGAAGAAACTAGATATAGCTTTTGGGGTTAAAGGGACCAAGGGAAAATGGAGGGGGGGGGAATGTGGGATCAGGATATTGAATGTAATGATCAGCCATGATCAAAATGAATGGCAGGAGCAGGCTGGAGGGGCCGAATGGCCTACTCCTGCTTCTATGATACTGGTTTCACCGAGTGGGCTGATTTGTTGTTTCAGATGCTTAACTTCCTTCCAATTGCTCTTCACAGATAATGAAGAGGATCAGTACCTCTCTTTAATGGTTAGACTCTGTGGGAGTGAACAGCTTCTGTTTTAACACAGACTTAAATAATAAAATTATTTCTGCAGCTTTAGATGTAAATTATCCCGCAACATTTTAACCGTTCATCCAAAATAGCACCAACAGTAAATTCTGGGCTTTAAAATGACAATAGTTCAAGGACAGTAAAACGTTTTAGGTTACGCATTTTACAGAAATGATACCAGTAAGTTGATGCCAACACCCCCACAGCGCTTTCCAGCCACCTTCATTGCTCTGACAGATTGTTAGAAGTTACTGTCTGTGACATTAGTGCACAAATGCTTCAGATATTTTTATTATATTCCTTTGATGTTATTTTAAACCATTCAAAAGACCAGACAGCCATTTCAAGGTTGTTGGATTTCATGTTTGCTCGACAGGGTTGCATCTTCTCCCTGTGCAGTACCTTGACTAGCCTTGCAATCAGCATGATTAATATTATCCCCCCCACCGCTTCCCCTTTTCTACATTCTACCTCTGTCCCATTCTCTCCCCGCACCCCCCCCCCCCCCCCCCCCCCCCACCCTCCCCAACCAACATCTCCATCAGTCATCAGTCACAGCTTATAGCTTCTCTGCAGTTTGGCCGTTTACACCCTTTATTCTCTCTGTGGACAGCTATTAGCAGTCTTTTACCCTGGATTCTGTGGCTCTGACTCATCTTTCATTCCCTCCCCCTGCAGTATAAATATCGCCCACTTTCTATGCCTTTTAGCTTTGACAAAGGGTCACCTGGACTCAAAACGTCAGCTCTTTTCTCTCCTTACAGATGCTGCCAGACCTGCTGAGATTTTCCAACGTTTTCTCTTTGCGTTTCAGATTCCGGCATCCGCAGTAATTTTCTTTTATACAATGATTAGTATTTTGATTTGATTTGATTTGATTTATTATTGTCACTTTATTAGTATACAGTGAAAAGTATTTTTTTTGCGCGCTATATAGACAAAGCATACCATTCATAGAGAAGGGAAGGAGAGAGTGCAGAATGTAGTGTTACTGTCATAGCTCGGGTGTAGAGAAAAATCAACTTAATGCAAGGTGGGTCCATTCAAAAGTATAATGGCAGCAGGGAAGAAGCTGTTCTTGAGTCGGTTGGTACGTGACCTGAGACTTTGTATCTTTCTCCCGACGGAAGAAGGTGAAAGAGAGAATGTCCGGGGTGCGTGGGGTCCTTAATTATGCTGGCTGCTTTTCTGAGGCAGCGGGAAGTGTAGACAGAGTTAATGGATGGGAGGCTGGTTTTCGTGATGCATTGGGCTACATTCACGACCTTTTGTAGTTTCTTGCAGTCTTGGGCAGAGCAGGAGCCATACCAAGCTGTGATACAACCAGAGAGAATGCTTTCTGTGGTGCATCTGTAAAAGTTGGTGAGAAGGCAAGAAGTGGGGGTGTGGGGATAGCCTTGGCGAGATGTTCGTCTTCATCGATGACATGTTGAAGGCTCCAAAGAAGATGTTGTAGCTTCTCCGCTACGCACAATCGCACAACCTCAAACAAACCATTGTCCGCAGCAAACTACCCAGCCTTAAGGAGAACAGTGACCACGACACCACACAACCATTCCACAGCAACCTCTGCAAGAAGTGCCAGATGATTGACACGGATGCCATCATCTCACGTGAGAACACCATCCACCTACCTGATACGCTGCAGGAAAGGATGTCCCGAGGCATGGTACATTGGGGAGACCATGCAGACACTACGGCAACGAATGAATGAACACCGCTCGACAATCACCAGGCAGGAGTGTTCCTTTCCAGTCGGGGAACACTTTAGCAGTCACGGGCATTCAGCCTCTGATCTTCGTGTAAGCATTCTCCAAGGCGACCTTCACGACACACAACGCAGAATCGCTGAGCAGAAACTGATAGCCAAGTTCCGCACACATGAGGACGGCCTCAACCGGGATCTTGGGTTCATGTCACACTATCTGTAACCCCCATGACTTGCCTGGGCTTGCAAAATCTCACTAACTGTCCTGGCTGGAGACAATACACAGGCGGATGGACAGGGAATAGAGAAGGGGAGAGCTCAGACCAAAGGACTGAGATGTGTTTACTTTAATGCCAGGAGTATAGTGAATAAAGGGGATGAGCTCAGAGCGTGGATCAATGCCTGGAAGTGTGATGTGGTGGCCATTACGGAGACTTGGATGTCTCAGGGACAGGACTGGATACTCCAGGTGCCGGGATTCAGATGTTTCGGGAAGGACAGGGAGGGAGGCAAGAGCGGGGGTGGAGTGGCACTGCTGATCAGGGATAGTGTCACAGCTGTAGAGAAGGTGTATGCTGTGGAGGGATTGTCTACCGAGTCTCTGTGGGTGGAAGTTCAGAGTGCGAAGGGGCCGGTCACTTTGCTGGGAGTTTTCTATAGGCCGCCCAATAGTAACAGGGAGGTGGAGGAGCAGATAGGGAAACAGATCCTGGAGAGTTGCAATAATAGCAGAGTTGTTGTGATGGGAGACTTTAATTTCCCAAACATAGATTGGAATATCCCGAGGGTAAGGGGATTGGATGGGAAAGAGTTCGTTAGGTGTGTTCAGGAGGGTTTCCTGACACAGCATGTGGACAAGCCTACAAGAGGAGAGGCTGTACTTGATCTGATACTGACCAATGAACCTGGACAGGTGTCAGATCACTCAGTGGGAGAGCATCTTGGGGATAGTGATCATAACTCTATCTCCTTTAGGCTTGCATTGGAAAAAAAGAGGATCAGGCAAGCTAGGAAAGTGTTTATATGGAGTGAGGGGAAATATGAAGACATTAGACAGCAAATTAGAGGAGTAAATTGGAGGGAGGTATTCTTGGGGAAATGTACTGAAGAGAGGTGGCAGTTTTTCAAGGAATGTCTGTCTAGAGTTCTACAGGACAACGTTCCGAGCAGACAGGGAGGTGTTGGTCGGTTAAAGGAACCGTGGTGCACGAAAGCTGTGCGGGACCTCGTCGAGAAGAAAAGGAAAGCGTACAAAAGGTTCAGAGAGCCTTCCGAAGATAGGGATTTAGAAGAGTATACGGATTGTAGGAAGGGACTAAAGAAGGAAATTAGGAGAGCCAGAAGGGGTCACGAGAAGGCCCTGGCAGGTAGGATTAAGGAGAACTCTAAGGCGTTCTATAAATATGTGTAGAGTAAAAGGATGAGACGTGAAGGAATAGGGCCTATAAAAGTTGAAGGCGGGAAAGTCTGTACGGAACCAGTAGAAATGGCAGAGGTGCTTAATGAGTATTTTGCCTCGGTTTTCACAGAGGAGAAAGACCTGGGTGGATGTACTGCGGGCGTGCAGTGGACTGAAAGGATTGAGTATGTGGACTTTAAGAAAGAGGTTGTGCTGGAATCTTTGAATGGCATCAAGATAGATAAGTCGCCGGGTCCGGATGGGATGTACCCCAGGTTACTGTGGGAGGCGAGGGAAGAGATTGCAGAGCCTCTGGCGATGATCTTTGCGTCGTCGATGGAGACGGGAGAGGTGCTGGAGGATTGGAGGATTACGGATGTGGTTCCTATTTTCAAGAAGGGGGATAGGGATAGCCCAGGTAATTACCGACTGGTGAGTCTAACCTCAGTGGTTGGTAAGCTGATGGAGAAGATCCTGAGGGACAGGATATATGAGCATTTAGAGAGGATTAGTACGCTCAAGAATACTCAGCATGGTTTTGTCAAGGGCAGATCGTGCCTTACGAGCCTGGTGGAGTTTTTCGAAAATGTGACTAAACACATTGACGAAGGGAAAGCGGTAGATGTGGTTTATATGGATTTTAGCGAGGTGTTCGATAAGGTCCCCCATGCAAGGCTTCTAGAAAAAGTGAGAGGGCATGGGATCCAAGGGGCTGCTGCCCTGTGGATCCAGAACTGGCTTGCCCAAAGGAGGCAGAGAGTGGGTATAAATGGGTCTTTTTCTAAATGGAGGTCGGTCACCCAGTGGTGTGCCCCAGGGATCTGTTCTGGGACCCTTGCTGTTTGTCATTTTCATAAATGACCTGGATGAGGAAGCAGAGGGATGGGTTGGTAAGTTTGCCGACGACACGAAGGTTGGTGGGGTTGTGGATAGTCTGGAGGGATGTCAGAAATTACAGAGGGACATAGATAGGATGCAAGACTGAGCGGACAAGTGGCAGATGGACTTCAACCCAGATAAGTGCGTCGTGGTCCATTTTGGTAGGTCAAATGGGATGAAGGAGTACAATATAAAGGGAAAGACTCTTAGTACTGTAGAGGATCAGAAGGACCTTGGGGTCCGGGTCCATAGGACTCTGAAATCGGCCCCGCAGGTGGAGGAGGTGGTTAAGAAGGCGTATGGTGTGCTGGCCTTTATCAATCGAGGGATTGAGTTTAGGAGTCCGGGGATAATGATGCAGCTATACAAGACCCTCATCAGACCCCACTTGGAGTACTGTGCTCAGTTCTGGTCGCCTCACTATAAGAAGGATGTGGAAAAGATTGAAAGGGTGCAGAGGAGATTTACAAGGATGTTGCCTCGATTGAGTGGCATGCCTTATGAGGATAGGCTGAGGGAGCTCAGTCTTTTCTCCTTGGAGAGACGTAGGATGAGAGGAGACCTAATAGAGGTGTATAAGATGTTGAGAGGCATAGATCGGATGGACTCTCAGAGGCTTTTTCCCAGGGTGGAAATGTCTGCTACGAGAGGACACGGGTTTAAGGTGCTGGGGGGTAGGTACAGGGGAGATGTTAGGGGGAAGTTTTTCACACAGAGGGTGGTGGGCGAGTGGAATCGGCTGCTGTCAGTGGTGGTGGAGGCGAACTCAATAGGGTCTTTTAAGAGACTCCTGGATTAGTACATGGAGCTTAATAGAATGGAGGGTTATAGGTAGGTCTTGAAGGTAGGGATGTGTTCGGCACAACTTGTGGGCCGAAGGGCCAGTTTGTGCTGTAGTTTTTCTATGTTTCTATGTTGCTATCTCTTTAACCTGTGCTTAACCCTCTCTCCACTCACATTGTCTGTACCTTTAAGACTTGATTACCTGTAAAGACTCGCATTCCAACCATTATCTTGTAAATTGAGTTTGTGTCGTTATATGCCTTTTTTGTGAACACAAGTCCTCACTCACCTGATGAAGGAGCCTGAGACTCCCGAAAGCTCATGCTGCCAAATAAACCTGTTGGACTTTAACCTGGTTTTGTGAGACCTCTTACTGTGCTTACCCCAGTCCAACGCTGGCATCTCCACGTCATGGGAGGTGATTGTCAGTTTCTGGGAAGACATTTCAGCTGCCCAGCACTTCACTCACTTTCAGCCGTACTTCCCTGCTGCTAGCCTTCACCACGGCACTCTGTTGAGGGTTGTTTTCGCAGCAATTAATAAGAATTAATTATCATTATTAAAAATAATCGGTCGTGACCTTTGAAAACACAATCATAGCTGGGTTAAGATCAATGTCTAACAAGCGGGAAAGTATAAAGTATTAAAAAAATCAAAGCACAGCAGAAATAAAATGCAAAGTACAAAATTGCCAAAATTAATGTTTGCAGGCTTCAGGCTTACTATTTGCCTTCCTAATTACTTGCTGTACTTGCATAACTTGCTTTCAGTGACTGGTGTACAGGGACACCCTTTTGTACATCAACATTTCCCAATCTATCTCCAGTTAAATAATACTCTATCATTCTATTTTTCCTTTTGAAATGGATATCTTCACATTTATCCATGTTTTACTGCATCTGAGACATATTTGCCCAGCTATTTTCAGTAACTATTCTCTGTAGACAAAAACAGTACAGAAGGAGGCCATTTGGTCTATTGAGTCTGCACCAACTCTCCGATAGAGCATCTCCACATATTTATCGCACCAATCCCCCTAACCTACACATCTTGGGACACTAAAGGACAATAAAGCATGGCCAATCCACCTAACCTGCACATCTTTGGACTGTGGGAGGAAACCAGAGCACCCGGAGGAAACCCATGCAGACACAAGGAGAACATGCAAACTTCACACATGCAGTGAGCCAAGACAGAATTGAACCTGGGTTCCTGGTGCTGTGAGGCAGCAGTGCGAACCACTGTGCAACCGTGCTGCCCACTGCTGCCTGTGTGAAGCATGGCCCACCACCTGTCTCCTTGCTCCTTCATACTAGAATGGAGATTTATCAATCGAGGATTGATTGCAATTGGTGGGCCTCATGTATAGATAGTACAGCAGAATTACTTACTTCCTGCAAATGTGTTTGCTGCTGGAACGGCGCAAATCAATGAGTAAGTTTCGGGCGTGCATCACCACCTTTTGGAAGACTATTTTAATTTGGTTTGTTAGAATTGAAAGTGGATTTGGGGTGGCATGGTGGCAGTGGTTAGCACTGCTGCCTCACAGTGCCAGGGACCCGGGTTGGATTCCGACCTCGGGTCACTGTCTTTGAGGAGTTTGCACATTCTCATGGGCGACACGGTAGCACAGTGGTTAGCACTGCTGCTTCACAGCTCCAGGGTCCCGGGTTCGATTCCTGGCTCGGGTCACTGTCTGTGTGGAGTTTGCACATTCTCCTCGTGTCTGCGTGGGTTTCCTCCGGGTGCTCCGGTTTCCTCCCACAGTCCAAAGATGTGCGGGTTAGGTTGATTGGCCAGGTTAAAAATTGCCCCTTAGAGTCCTGGGATGTGTAGGTTAGAGGGATTAGCGGGTAAAATATGTGGGGGTAGGGCCTGGGTGGGATTGTGGTCGGTGCAGACTCGATGGGCCGAATGGCCTCCTTCTGCACTGTAGGGTTTCTATGATTTCTCCCTGTGTCTGCATGGGTTTCCTTCCACAGCCCAAAGATGTGTGGATTGGCCAGGCTAAATTGACCCTAGTGTCAAGGGGATTGGCAGGGTAAATATGTGGGGTTATGGGGATAGGGCCTGGCTGGGATTGTGGTCGGTGCAGACTCGATGGGCTGAATGGCCTCCTTTTGCACAGCAGGGATTCTATTAGTGGTGCTCCTTTCAAAGGTGGGGGTGGGAGGGCACTTTGATCCTCCTGACTGAAAGGCTGGGTCAAAAGAGACAATAAGTGGACCTGGTCGGTAACTGTGGTTGTCTTGCTGTAATGTGTAACACTGTCAGTAAAGATTTAAAAGAAGAAGCATACAAGCTGCAGGTTAAAAAGGATGAGCTGTACTTTCAGAGCCAGATTTAATACAGGGAGGGGATGGCTGAATAGCATTATCACTAGACTATTAATCCAGACACTCAGCTAATGTTCTGGGGGCCCCAGATTGAATCCCGCCACAGCAGATGGTGGAATTTGAAATCAATTAAAAAAGATTTGGAATCAAGAACCTACCATGAAACCTTGCTGATTGCCCGGAAAAGCCCATCTGGTTCACTAATGTCCAGGAGGGAAGGAAATTTGCTGTCCTTACCTGGTCTGGCCTACAGGTGATTCCAGCAATGTGGTTGACTCTCAATTGCCTTCCTAGGGCAACTAGGGATGGCCAGTAAATGCTGACCAGCCAACAACTCCCATGTCCCAAGAATGAATAAAAAATGTCATGGGAACAGGCAATCTCAGTTAACTGAAGTATTTTCTTTTCCTTCAGCTGTTGGAGGTCAAAATGATAAAATGGGTGTGTCCGCAATAATTAAAATAATTAGTTCTGGCTTCCTTTCTATTTTTCATCTGGATAAGGATGGGATTTACATACATACAAAGGGGAGAATGATTTCCAGTTCCGAGGCAGAGAATGACTCAAAGGAGGGTTACAACTATACCTTACTGACAGAATGAGCAATCCAATAAATTAATTGTAGGAGGGATCCAATGCATAAATTGTTGTGGATTATCAAAGAAAATTCGGGAACAGCTGGAAGTGGATGGACTGTGCACAAAGGAGGGAAAATGATCAATTGTGCATGATACAAACTCACTAATTCGTGGGTTTGTATTCAGATTGGAATTGGACAGAGAGAGAATGTTGGTGACCAGAGTACACTCCACTGAATAAATCATAAGGCACAAGCATCATCTATCTAGCTCAAGGAGTCTGCTGTCTTGTTGGGAATGCTCTCTTAATTGTATTTCTGAAATTAAAATTAAAAACATGTTTCCTTTGATGATTTTGACAACACAAGCAAGCATTTGAAGGACATTTTGAAAACGCATTGACACGTCTCATGGGAGAAACATTAAACTCATTTATAAAGAGCAGCTTCGAGGAAAATAAATGGGTTGCCTTTCCAGAAGGGATTTCATTAGATGAAAATGCTGGTTTTGGAAGGGAAGAGGAAGTGAGGCAGGAATTAGCTGAAGGAAGGCCAAAACAAGACGAACAGATGTGACTGGATCTGCAGGCTCTGATGTGGCAGGAAACTGCTAAGCTTACCCTATTTGACTTTTTCTTTCCAGGAAGCAACTTGATGACTATGAATTGTTGTGGGATATGAGAGTGTAAATTGGGGAGGAATGAAAAACAACGAGGTAAAAATAAAGTCTCACGGGAAGAAGCTACCCCCCAGAACTTGGCAAGGGGGCTATTTTCTCACAAGTAGAAATGACACAAAGCTAATTAGAATCTTGTCGAGAATGGTTTACTGATAGCTGCCATTGAAATTTGACAGGCATGCTTTTCAGCACAAGTGGTGAAACCCTGAGGAAAAGTTAGGAAATTTGGCATGTCCGCTACGACTCTCACCAACTTTTACAGATGCACCATAGAAAGCATCCTTTCAGGTTGCATCATAGTTTGGTCTGGCTCCTGCTCTGTCCAAGACCGCAAGGGATTACAAAAGGTCGTGAATGTAGCCCAATCCATCACGCAAACCAGCCTCCCATCCATTGACACTTGTCTACACTTCCCGCTGCCTCAGAGAAACAGCCAACATAATTAAGGACCCCACGCAACCCGGACATGCTCTCTTCCATCTTCTTCCGTCGGGAAAAAGATACAAAAGTCTGAAAACACGTACCAACCATCCCAAGAACAGCTTCTTCCCTGTTGCCATCAGACTTATGAATGGTCCTATCATACATCAAGCTGATCTTTCTCTTCACCCTATCAGTTACTGCAACACTATATTCAGCACCCTATCCTTTCCTTCTCCCCAATGTACAGTATGTTTTGTCTGTAACAGCTTGCAAGAATTCATACTTTTCACTGTATCCCAATGCACCTGACAATAATAAACGTAGATTTATTAGACTGTAGATTATTATACGGGAGCAACCCCATTGGCTGGCTCTTGACAATAATGCTCACTCTGCATTTTAAGAACACAAGAAATGAAAGCAAGTGTAGACTGTATAGCTCTCCAGTCGATGCAATCATGGCCGATCTTCTGCCTCAACTTCACTTTCTTGCCCGTTCCCCTGGATTCCCTGAGAAATCAAAATCTCTCGGTTTCACTCTTAAATACATTCAACAATGAAGTATCCACAATCTAAAGTTTATTTATTAGCCACAAGTAAGGCTTACATTAACACTGCAATGAAGTTACTGTGAAATTCCCCTAGTCGTCACAGTCCGGCGCCTGTTCAGGTCAATGCACCCTAACGAGCACATCGTTGGACTGTGGGAGGAAATTGGAGCACCCGGAGGAAACCCACGCAGACACGGGGAAAACATGCAGCCTCCACACAAACAGTGACCCAAGCCGGGAATCAAACCCGGGTCTCTGGCGGCGTGAAGCAGCAGTGCTAACCAATGTGCTACCGTGCCACCAATCCTCTGGGGGGATGGAATTCCAAAGATTTGAGGGAAGAAATTTCTTCACATCTCAGGACTAAATGATTGTTCATAGAATCCCTACATTACAGAAGGAGGCGATTCAGCCCACCAAGTCTGCACCCACAACAATCCCACCCTCTCCCCGTAACCCCACATATTTACCCTGCTAATCCCCCACGGAACTAGGGGCAATTTAGCATAGCCAATCAACCTAACCCGCACATCTTTCGGACTGTGGGAGGAAACCAGAGCACCTGGAGGAAACCCATGCAGACACGGGGAGAATGTGCAAACTCCACGCAGACAGTGACCAAGGCCGGAATCGAACCTGGGTCCCTGGTGCTGTGAGGCAGCAGTGAAGTGGGGGTGGCATGATGGCACAGTGGTTAGCACTGCTGCCTCACAGTGCCTCGATTCCCGGCTTGGGTCACTGTCTGTGTGGAGTTTGCACACTCTCCCCGTGTCTGTGTGGGTTTCTTACGGGTGCTTCGGTTTCTTCACACAGTCCAAAGACGTGCGGGTTAGGTTGATTGCACCCCATATTCTATGATTCCACTCATTATGCAGTGCTTACAGAAGATGGTGATGTGCTGGTAATGTCACTGGACTAGTAATCCAGGGGTCCAGGCTCATGCTTTGGGAGCATGGGTTCAAATCCTATCATGGCAGCTGGTGAAATTTGAATTCAATTAATCCTGGTCCCTCCATGCCGACACTATAGTTAAGAAAGCCCACCAATGCCTCTACTTTCTCAGAAGGCTCAGGAAACTCGGCATGTCCGCTACAACTCTCGCTAACCTTTACAGATGCACCATAGAAAGCATCCTTTCCAGTTGTACCACAGGTTGGTATGGCTCCTGCTCTGCCCAAGACCACAGGAAACTACTGTTGTGAACGAAGCCCAGTCCATCACGCAAACCAGCCTCCCATCCATTGACTCCACCTACACTTCCCGGTGCCTCAGGAAAGCACAAGCATAATCAAGGACCCCACGCACCCCGGACATTCTCTCTTCCACCTTCGTCCATCGGGAAAAAGATACAAAAGTATTAGGTCACGTACCAACTGACTCAAGAACAGCTTAGGGTCATAGAGGTTTACAGCATGGAAACAGGCCCTTCAGCCCAATATATCCATGCCGCCCTTTTTTTTTAAAACCCCTAAGCTAATCCCAATTGCCTGCATTTGGCTCATATGCCTCTATACCCATCCTACCCATGTGACTATCTAAATGCTTTTTAAAAGATAAAATTGTACCCGCCTCTCCTACTATCTCTGGCAGCTTGTTCCAGACACTCACTACCCTCTGTGTGAAACAATTGCCCCTCTGGACCCTTTTGTATCTCTCCTCCCACCTTAAACCTATGCCCTCTAGTTTTAGACTCCCCTACCTTTGGGAAAAGATATTGACTATCTAGCTGATCTGTGTCCCTCATTATTTTATAGACCTCTATAAGGTCACCCCTCAGCCTCCTACGCTCCAGAGAAAAAAGTCCCAGTCTATTCAGCCTCTCCTTATAACTCAATCCATCAAGTCCCAGTAGCATCCTAGTAAATCTTTTCTGCACTCTTTCTAGTTTAATAATATCCTTTCTATAATAGGGTGACCAGAATTGCACACAATATTCCAAGCGTGGCCTTACCAATGTCTTGTACAACTTTAACAAGACGTCCCAACTGCTGTATTCACTGTTCTGACCGATGAAACCAAGCATGCCGAATGCCTTCTTCACCACTCTGTCCACCTGTGACTCCGCTTTCAAGGAGCTATGAACATGTTCCCCTAGACCTCTTTGTTCTGTAACTCTCCCCAACGCCCTACCATTAACTGAATAAGTCCTGCCCTGGTTCAATCTACCAAAATGCATCACCTCGCATTTGTCTAAATTAAACTCCATCTGCCATTCGTCAGCCCACTGGCCCAATTGATCAAGATCCCGTTGCAATTGGAGATAACTTTCTTCACTAGCTTCTTCCCTGCTGCTGTCAGGCTTTTGAATGGGTCTACCTTTTATTAAGTTGATCTCCTCTCCTTTCCTTCTCTATGAATGGTATGCTTTGCCTGTATAGCGCGCAAGAAACAGTACTTTTCACTGTATACTAATACATGTGACAATAATAAATCAAATCAAATCTGGAATATAAAAGCTGGTCTCAGTAACGCTGATGATGAAACTATCACCAATTGTGATAAGAAAACCCGTTTGTGAGAGAAACCTGTCATCCTTACTGGGCCGGCCTACATGTGATTCTTGACCCACAATGCTATGTGGCTGACTCTTAACTGCTCTTGCAAGGCTTTCAGTTCAAGAGCAATGCGGAATGGGCAACAAATAATGGCCAGGCCCCACACCCCATGGAAGAGTAATAAAAATATAAGGTGCTGCTGGCTTGTAAAATTAATTCCCACATATCTTGCTACTAATTCTGTGCCCCACTTGTTTCATTTGACCTGCTGGGTGCGTGTGAAGTGGATGCATGCCATCAGGAGAATGAAGGATGTTCCTTCAACAGAGTTTCACCTCTTTAGGCTATTTTTGTATCAACGCACACCTCCGTGTATCCCCTGCAGGTAGAGCAGCGAGAAGCCTAATTACAGAGCTCCATCACGCTCTAAAACTGACTACAGAGACATTTTAATTTAATATTGCTGCTAAGGTTGAACAATGTACTCTACGACATAGCGTTCCTTTACCTGATAATCAACCGTGCAGAATGACTGGATGAGCATATAGGTCACGTTGCAATGTTTAATCCTCACAGTGGATGTTCCAGGTTCATTCCGTGAAGCACGTCAGCATTAATTCCCGCTTCCAGCAATAAATCTGCACCTCCAAATTAGATGGATAGCCCTCTACCCTCCAAACAGAAGCGCAGAAGCAAAATGCTGGAAATCGAAATGCTGGAAAGAGAAAAAGCTGGAAATATTGAGCTAGTCTGGCAGCCTCTGTGGACAGGAAAACAGAGTTCACATTTCAGAGAGATGGCCTTTCATTAGATCGGATGCATGGTGTATCTCCCACGATGCGGCGAGAGCAGCACCTCAAGGAACGCTGAATATCGTGGCAATATCTCGAATCGTAAGTTCATAAGCTCATAAGATACAGGAGCAGAATTAGGCCATTCAGCCCATCGAGTCTGCTCCGCCATTCAATCATGGCTGATATGCTCCTCATCCCCATTCTCCCGTCTTCGCCCCATAACCCTTCAACCCATTACCAATTAATAATCTGTCTAACTCCTCCTTAAATGTACTCACTGTCCCAGCATCCACTTTGGGGTAGCAAAGAATGATGGGTGGATTGGAAACACGAAGGGTGGAATTTTATTTGGGATCCATGTGGAATGATTCAGGCCTGGAGACTGTCACCGAGGAAAGAGATGTGACTGTGAACGTGAGCCTTGGGTGATACCCGGTCAAACACGAGAAGGGAAACCAGAAAGCGGTGAAGGTTAACTGGGTGAAATAGACAAATGGAAATCTGAACGGAGAGAGAGCAGGAATTCCCTCGAGGTGAACAGCCCTGGAAAAGAAATGGCGGCAAATTAAACACAGTTCTGATGAAAGTTCATTGGCTTGAAACATTGGTCGGAATTTTACCGCAGAAGGATCGCAGAACGGAATTCTCCATTAGCCTCGGGCAGGATTTTATGAGCCTCGTCCAAGCGACGTTGTAAAATGTCAGCTATTAACTCTGGGCTGTATTTTACATGCCCCTGGTGGGTGTGTTTCCCTTGGGGTGGGTGCACATAAAATAGGGCGGGAGTGGGGGCAAGCAAAATAGGCGTGTGCCCATTCCATCACCTTCTCCCTGAGCTCATCCTCCTAATATGGTGTGTGGGTGAATGAATAATGAAGGGACAATTAGTCTTGTTGTCAAGCCAAATGATTCTGATAACACACTGGCTAAGACGTAAAACATCTGGCATAGGCAGCTGGTCAGGTGCGTGCAACCCAAATTTTTAGCTTCAATGTTTGAACGATGGGAAGGAAGGGCTTGCTGACCTTTGCCAATCATAGAGTGGCTACCTTCAGGGTAAACTGCCCATTTCCTTCCTATCAACTCCCCCCCTTAAACCACACCCCCTCCTCACCAGTATCCTCCACTAGCCTTGCCCCCACCTACCCAAACCCTCTCAGTCTAAGACTCCGGACTTATCTGCTCCGAGGATCCATGGGCCTTGATCTTTTTCTTCTGACAGTGGCCACTAGTGCCTTCCTGATGCTGCCAGAACTGATGGAGATGCCAGATAAATGGATTGGCCAGGCGCTCCAGATGACGATTCCTCAGTGAGGGGTGGAAGTCCCACTCAGCCACCATTAATCCACCCTAAAGCACTTTAACCATCGCTCCTTGACATGCAATGGCGTTGCCATTGCTGAATCTCCCACTATCGACATCCTGGGGGTTACCATTGACCAAACCCTCACCAGGACTAGCCATATAAATACTATAGCTACAAGAGCAGGTCAGAGGACAGGAATCCTGAGGCGAGTAATTCACTTCCTTACTCTCCAAAACTTGTCCACCATCCACAAAGCACAAGTCAGGAGTGTGATGGAATACTCCCACTTGCCTGGAGGAGTGCAGCTCCAACAACACTCAAGACGTTTGACACTATCCAGGACATAACAGCTCACTTGATAGCTACCCCTTCCAGAAACATTCACTTCCTCCACCAATGACGCAAAGTGGTAGTAGTGTGTACCATCCGCAGGAACTCACTGGGCGGAATTTTTCTAAGTGTCCAATCAGCATAAAAACATGAGAGTTCCTGATCCATTTTTTGGGTGAGTTTCCACTCCCAATCTTATGGACTTAGACGTTGAAAATATGGTCCAGACCTTTTCTAGCTGCTGCAGGCAGTGGTCTGGGCTTAATTTGCCAGCCAGCCTGTAGAGGGAACTATTGCGCATGCACAGACCTCTGTGTCTGTACATGTGCAATAGCAACTGCAGAGGGAGCTATTGCGCATGTGCAGAACACTGATTCTGTACAAGCACAATTCCAACAGCAGAGGTCTGACAGCCAGCGACCTGTCAGGCCCCTGCTGCAGGCAGCCTGAACAAACTCCCTGCTCCCGCAACTGCGGGGGCCCATGGCCGATTGCAAGCCCCACACTGCCGAAAATACAGTCCCACCGCCTCTATACCACTGCCCAAACTAATCGCACCTCCCTGGCAACCATCACGAAGCAGAATGGTCCCCCCCCCCCCCCGCTGATTGCAGACAGAGTGTGCAGCGGCCCCCCTCCACCCCAATTGGGCCACCCTTTCAGGCCTTGACCCCCCCCCATAGACCCTGCCCCTTTGGCCCCACCCCAATAGGCTCCACCCACATAGACCCTGCCTCCTGGCACAGCCCAGCAGGCATTACAGAGGTGCCAGACTGACAGTGCCCCAGGATCACCCCCTCCTTGCCATTGGCCTCCAGGGGGGACGGGGGCCTCAATAGACTCCAGTTCTACCAGCAAGGCCAACACGACTGTTCCCCGTTCATTGGGAGCAGGTGCTTTCCTCACTGGAGGGAACCTCTCCCGACGAGGCCATAAAGCGAGCCTGGACAATGGAGCATTGAGCTCGCTAAAGACAAGCAAATCAACATTAAAATATATTTGAATAATTTATTGAGCCTCTCTCCTATTTCCGGTGGGAGGTTGACATCACCGGAAATCCGGCTCTCGTAAGATCAGAAGAGCCGAGAAATCGGGCGTGATCCTGAATTCTCGGCTCTCGCGCGATTTTACCAGCTCGCTCCAGCCCATTGGAGGGCGGTAGAATCCCGGCCACTAAATCTCCTGAGACAGCACCTTCCAAACCCATGACCACTGCCATTGGAAGGACAGAGGCAACAGATACATGGTAACACCATTATCTGCAAGTTTCCCTCCAAGCCACTCACCATCCTGACTTGGAAGTATATCGCCGTTCCTTCACTATCGCTGGGTCAAAATCCTGAAACTCCCTCCCTAACAGCACTGTGGACTGCAGCAATTCAAGAAGGCAGCTTCATCACCACCTTCTCAAGGGCAATCAGGAATGGGCAATAAATACTGGCCAGCCAGCAACACCCACATCCCTTGAATGTATTTTTAAAAAAACTTCATATCACGATCAGTAGAAACAGAAATAAGACGCAAAGATTAATAGTGATGTTTCAAATGTGAAGCATTCATTTTTTGATCAGATTTTTAAAAAGTGGGAAATTAATTTAAGCAGGTAAATAAATGCTTGAAATTTGCTTTTTATTTATCTAACATGCTGCTTCAACTAACTCAACCAAAATATTTAAACAAAACACAGCCAATAGTCAATGGCACTTTGTAATAATCTTGATTGGACTGAGAAATGTGAACTCTTGTTCCTCTACGCTCCATTGGCTTGCTCCCATTATTCTCCTCATCCTGCTTTTATTTCCATACTTCCTGAATGAGTTCCATTTCGACTCTCCCTGCTCCTGCTGCTGTTGCTGCTCAAGGATCAAATGCCAGGAGGCTCGAGAGTATTTTCCTTCCTGGGCTATTGTTTATCTGAGCCATGCACCTTGAAACCTCCTGTGTTCGCACTTCCTGCGACAGGATGCAGCGCAGAGGTCTCCCATTCCTGCCGTCCCGTGCTTGTGACCCACTTCACTGCATTGTTCCTGAGAATGGTACCAGGTGCGAGATTTCTGTTCCCTTGTCTCTGCAATTACAAATCCAGGAAATGGCAAACGCAAATGGAATTGGTCGAACTGTTGTAAACCTGCTAATTGCTTTCTTTCATCCGTGAATTCACAAAAAGAAATTATATTTGCAATATGTTCCAGGTTCAATTTCTACTCTGAGGATTTGCTACAAAATTCAAAGCTGACACTCTGGTGCTGTGCCGAGGGAGCGTTGCACTGCCGGAGATGTTATTCTTTTGGATGAGATGTTAAACTGAGGTCCCATCTGCCTACTTAGACGGGCGTAAAAGATCCCATGGCACTATTTCGCAGAAGAGGTGGGGAGTTATCCCCAGTGCTCTGGCTAAGGTTCACAGGATTATGAGTGACATGGACCGTGTGGATAGTCAGATGCTCTTTCCTAGGGTAGAAAAGTCAAGTACTAGGGGACATAGGTTTAAGGCGCATGGGGAAAAGTTTAGAGGAGATGTGTGAGGCAAGTTTTTTACACAGAGTGGTGAATGTCTGGAATGCTCTGCCTGGGGAGGTGATGGGAGCAGGTATAGAAACATAGAAAAACTACAGCACAAACAGGCCCTTTGGCCCCACAAGTTGTGCCGAACATATCCCTACCTTTTAGGCCTACCTATAACCCTTCATCCTATTAAGTCCCATGTACTCATCCAGGAGTCTCTTAAAAGTCCCTATTGAGTTTGCCTCCAGCATTGATAGCAGCATTTAAGGGGCATCTGGACGAATACATGAATAGGATGGGACTGGAAGGATACGGACTCCGTGAGAGCAGACGGTTTTAGTTTAGGCAAGCATCATGATCGGTGCAGGCTTGGAGGGCCGAAGGGCCTGGTCCTGCGCTGTACTTTTCTTTGTTCTTTGTAATAGTTACCCCTCAGTGAGCATCACAAAATAAAGGCAATCTGGCCATTATCACATTGCTGTTTGCGGGAACTTGCTGCGTGCAGATTGGCAAATTGCATTTCCAACACGACATGGAGAGTACACTTCAAAAATGCCTCCTTGGTTGCCAAGTACTTTGAGAGGTCTGGTAGTCATGAAAAGCCGGATATAAATATAAATCTTCCTCACAAGGTGCATATCTCTTAGTGTCTGCGGAAGTTATGATCACATTGCCCCTATAAATGCTTATTGCTTTCTTTCTGTGGTGATTGTCCCTTTAAGGGCAACACAACAGAGTAAGGGTCACCTGGCCTGGGTGACCAATCAGGACTTAGAGTGGGGAATCACCCCAGGAGGAGGAGTTCTCCGAGGCAAAGGTGTTGGAGAAATAGCTGCAAACATGCTGCTGCTTTTGAAGATAAAGCTGTTTTCATTCAGTAATGAAGTCTCTCAAAGTTCCCTCTTTCATTGCTGGGTGGTAAAACTAGCCTTTGTGTATCAATGGGGAGTTGAGTTGCAAACCAAGAGCTGGAAATGAAAAGCTAAACCATTGGTTTAAAGGCTTGAAATCCCCCTTAGAGCCCAGCTGAGCATCACAATCTTGACAATTCAGGGTAAAAGGTATCATAGAATCCCGACAGTACGAAAGGAGACCATTCGGCCCAGTGAACCTGCACCGTCAACAATCCCACCCAGTCCCAGTCCCCGTAACCTCACATATTTACCCTGCTAATCCCCCTGATACAGCATGGCCCATCAATCTAACCCGCACATCCTTGGACTGTGGGAGGAAACCGGAGCACCCGGAGGAAACCCACGCAGACATGGGGAAAATGTGCAAACACCACACAGATAGTCACCCAAGGCCAGAATTGAACCCAGGCCCCTGGGGCTGTGAGGCAGCAGTGCTAACCACTGTACCACTGGTATGAGCCCTAGATGGCTACTGAAAAGTCAAGGGTGGGCACATAATGGCCAAGGAGGAGAATATAATTCGTGCTGAAAAGACTAGGAGAGCGAATGGGAAAAATAGAGATGTTAAAGTTAACAGTTTATTTATTCGTCTCACAAGTAGGCTTACATTAACACTACAATGAAGTTACTGTGAAAATCCCCCAGTCGCCACACTCCGGTGCCTGTTTGGGTACACAGAGGGCGAATTTAACATGGTCAATGCACCTAACCAGCACTCGTTTGGCGATGTGGTGGCTTAGTGACAGGAAGGTTGTGATGGAAGAGAGAGAGGGAGAGATATTTCATGGGGATAACCTCTTTGTTGGGAAGGGAGTAATCTTATTGGTGGTTAGCCGCTCTGTCACTGTCAGGATTGTAAAATCCTCAAGGTTGCGGATTTTATAAAATTGAATTTTTCCTGATTTAATTCCGTTAGTTCAAATATCTTTAAAAATGAATGTCTACACATGTGAATGAGTTAGTCAGAGTTTATTTGTGTAGCATGAAGTACCAGGTGATAATACATGTTGACAGGAACAAATTGAAGCTTCGCAAATTGGTAGAATGTTTTCACAATTCTATTTAAACTCAATTAAAGACATTTACTGCATTACAGCCTTTGGCTGTGTCAGCCCGAAAATCTGGAATTCCTCGAATATTGTCTTCCTTTTCACCTTCAGTAAGTAGTCTCAAAACACCAGATTAAAGTCCAACAGGTTTATTTGGTAGCATGAGCTTTCGGAGCGCCGCTCCTTCATCAGGAGAATAATAAACCAAATAAACCTGTTAGACTTTAACCTGGTGTTGTGAGACTACTTACTGTGCTTACCCTAGTCCAACGCTGGCATCTCCACATCATGGTTTTCCTTCGCCTCCAGAAAGATGTTGCTAATTGAAACCATCTCTTTGGCAAAGCGTTCATCTGCCTTAATATCCCCTCACAAAGCTTGGTGTCAAATTTTGTCTGGTCATTCTCCTGTGAAGCACCTTGGGACATTTTATTATGCTAAAGGTTCTACATAAATGAAAATCTATCAGAGGAAAATGGACATGAGTATCACGATGTGTAATTAACCTGTGCCCCTTTATTCTAGTAGAATGTGCTTGTGGAATGCAGCCCAGAGCTAACCTACTGAATCATAGAATCCCTACAGCGCAGAAGGAGGCCATTCGGCCCATTGAGTCTGCACCGACCACAATCCCACCCAGGCCCTATACCCATAACCCCATGCATTCACACTAGCTAGTCCCCCTGACACTAAGGGGCAATTTATCATGGCCAATCTACCTAACCTGCACATCTTTGGACTGTGGGAGGAAACTGGAGCACCCGGAGGAAACCCATGCTGACACGGGGAGAATGTGCAAACTCCACACAGACAGTGACCCGAGCCGGGAATGGAACCCGGGTCCCTGGCGTTGTGCGACAGCAGTGCTAACCACTGTGCACCATGGCACTCACTGCTGAGAGGTTGCCGAAGTCTTTAAAACTAGCCTACACTGTTTAAAGCCATCCGTACCATTTAAACAGTGGGGAGGAGTGAGGAGTGGGGAACAGTGAGGAGACCCTCTGGACACTGAGAAGGCAATGGGAGCTGATAACCATCAGTATCTAGCCTGAGGACCTGGATGCAGAGAAAAGTTTAATGATCTCCCAAGATTGGTCAAAGTCAGTGATTACATCTTCACATGCCTTATCCTTATAAATGAACCAATAGCTTCTGCTATGAACTTGGCAGAGCCCAGTAATGTTTTAAAAAAAGAAATCTGAAATCGCGATTATGTATCGAAAGATTGAAGCTAAAAGATTCCATGGTTTAAAGCAAAAGAATCAAACGAAACAAACATAATACTATCTTGGGGAATCACCAATATTCTAAAACCCAGAACCAACAGGAGTTAAATGACAATAAATTTGTGGTCGATTATAAATGATAATTTACAGATTAAATGGCAGTTACAACTAAGACACATCTTACAAATTGGCTTGGCAGTCCACTCAGCACATATGACATCAATCTTGGTCACAGAGTCCTTCAGAACTCTGTCTTCCTCAAGAAGCATTTCAACTCCTCCTCATCTTTGAGGGTTTAGTCTGATTCTCAGCTGAGGCAACGTACAACCAACCCGGGTTCCTCGGGCATGGTCTTCACCAGAAATGACAAATATCTGCTGCATCTCCTCAACTTGGCTTACGGCAGTTTAGATGTGGTTAACTCTCAACTGCCCTCGGGCAATTAGGAATGGGCAATAAATGCTTGGCCGTGGAATTAGGGTTAGGTTGATTGGCCAGGCTAAAATTGCCCCTTAGTGTCCTGAGATGTGTAGGTTAGAGGGATTAGCGGGTAAATATGTAGGGATGTGGGAGTAGGGCTTGGATGGGATTGTGGTCGGTGCAGACTCGATGGGCCAAATGGCCTCTTTCTGCACTGTAGGGTTTCTGTGATTTCTGTGAATGCCCAAGTTCCAGGGATGAATAAAAAAAGGTGAGGACATGTACCCCATGACACTGGAAGAGCTGGAAAAGCCCACTCAGATCAGGCAGCATCTTACTCGAGAGTTCAGTCAGGTGAGTGATTTAAGCTTCCCAGAACATTTTCTGCATTACAATATTTTAAAAATCAAAAACATTAAAAACATTTTGCAATTTTCAATTATGTAGGTTACTAAGATATATTTATGTAGAAAATAGTTACAGTTATTGCGTTCCTGAAGTGGGGAGAGAGTTATTTTTCCTCCGAGATCGAGTGACCAGAAACCCAGCAGCTTTGAAGGCCTCAGCTGGAGAACCATTAAGACCACAGGCTGTGTTACTGTTCATCTGTTTGATTTGCTTGTTGCAGCTCTCCCATTGACAGTGGTTCACCCATGGATTCTGCCACAGGATACTGGGAGATAGCCTGGGAAGTATCAGCCGTCCCTGTGGATTCATTATTGTGGAATTGTTGAAAATGTCCTTTCCGGCTTTGACGACTGGCATTATCATCAAGAAGAGAAATCCCATCCTGTGAGCAAAGAGGATTCTGTCCATTTGGCCTCGATCTACAGATGACCCTGGTGGTTTCACACAAAAGGCAAGCGATGACAGTGAGGATATTGTTGGATCTCACGGGCTTTCTCTCCCCTCACCCTGACCTTTATCTTCTGGGCTTGTCTTTGGGTGTCAACCTTGAGCTGTTGGAATGCTTCCAACTTGACCTATGACCTTGAGTTGTTCTGCCAGGCAAGGAAGGCTGCTCGCTTTTGTTCCAGGACGTTGTATATTTCTGCAACATTGTCACTGAACCATTCCTGTGATGATCATACTTGAACCCCATAGTCTGGACACTGGAGTCTAGTATGGCTGACTTTATTTCATCCCATTGGTTTGAAATTGACGTGTGAACGTTGTGAGCTGTATTGGGAATTCCTGTCTGGTCGGGTTGCTTTCGGGCTGCGATATTGATCTTCTTCCTCTTGCAGTTTTGGTTCTTGTGATGGCTTGGTTGCTAGGTGGATGTTCATCACCAATAGAACAAATCGATGAACTGTCCAGTCCCCTGGCACAAGTGATACAGACATAATTTAGATCATTGACTCGAACAATTACACAATCCAGGAGGTGCCAGTGTTCTGATCTAGGATGCCTCATGTGCTTTAGTATTTGTTCTTCCGGTGGAAGAGGATGAAAGGGGAGGTGGGGCAGAAGAGAGGTGTTGATCTTCCAGGTTGCATTGGGAAGAACACCACCTCATCTTCCGATTAGGCACATTACAGCGTTCTGGTTTTAACATTGAGTTCAACAACGTTCGAGAGTAAACTTCCCCCTCCATCTTAAACACCCTCCCTCCCCCCCTGCCCCACTTTTTCTAGTTTGTTGTCAGTTGTTTTTCAGCTTCCTGGACTGCCCCAGCACAACCCTATCCTTTCCTCCCCCTCCTGGCCACCTGGCCCTGACTGTTCAGTTGCTCCCATTAACACGTTCTGCTATCTCACCTTTTGCCGCTTTTAGCACACTTCATCCCAAAATGGTACCATTAACACTGCCCTTTTGTCTTGTGCCCATGGTAAATTTGTCAGTATCTCCTTTGTCCAGACCTATCCCTGTTCTTTTATTATGCCCCTCCTCCTCCTCCCTCTTTCCAACTCGGTATTCCTGTACATTTCTACCTTTCTTCAGATCATTTAGACCCAAAACGTTAACTCTGCTTCTCTCTCCACAGATGCTGCCAGACCTGCTGAGTTTATCCAGCATTTCCGGTGATGCAATGGTCGATGTGGAAGGAAGTTATTCAGAGAGCTCAGGAGGTGAGAAACCTGTGGCTTTGCAAGCAGGAGCAATGGATAACCTCAGGCCCATGCTATTGGTACAGAGAATACAAATTAACTAGCGTTCCGAGTGGTTATAGTGAGAGCAGAACATGGATAGTGAGAGGCATCTGGGCAGTGCTGACCTGCTGCAACATGCTTTCACCAATTTGGTTCAAAATGTGCGTAATTTCAACACAGGTCTTTGCCAGCACCAGGTAAGAACTCATTAAACACTGACCGAAATGAAGCAGATCCCAGTTCAAATTATAGTGGCTGCATCTTTCTGGCCAGCAACAGCCCAGTGTAGAAACACCGAGAGCAGAGGAACATAAGAACTAGGAGTGGGAGTAGACAATTCAGCCCCTCGAGCCCAGTCCATCATTCAATACAATCATGGCTGATCTCATCTTAGCCTCAACTCAACTTTCCTGCCCATTCTCCATAACCCTTCAACCCCATTACCAATTAAAAACCTATCACCTCCTTAAACTGACTCAATGTCCCAGCATCCACCAGAATTCTACAGATTCACCATCTTTTAGGAGAAGTAATTTCTCCTCATCTCTGTTTTCAATCTGCTACCACTTATTCTAAAACTCATTCTGGACAGCCCCTGAAGGGGAAACATCCTCTTCATGTTTACCCTGTTACTTCACGACAGCATCTTATAGACCTCAATTAGATCTCCGCTCATTCTTCTTAACTCTGGAGAGTATAGGCCTAAACTGCTCGACCTCTCTTCATAAGACAAACTCCTCTGGAATCAATCTTGTGAATCTCCTCTGAACTGCCTCCAATGCCACTACATCCATCCTCAAGGTGACAAACTGTGCACAGTACTGCTGCTGCTACAGTGCCTCTGGCACAAGGGAGGTCACTTCATAGGGAAGAGGGAAACACAGGAGGAATTAAAACCCTTCACTCCCAACTCTACCTCATTACCACCTCCGACCACTTTTATCATGAGCGTGTTTATTCATCGATTTGAGTTGGTACTTAGGAAGGCAATGCAATGTTAGCATTCCTTTCGAGCGGACTAGAATATAAAAGCTTGGATGTACTGCTGAAGCTTTATAAGGCTTTGGTCAGACCACGTTTGGAATATTGTGAGAACTTTTAAGCTCCATATCTAAGGAAGGCTGGCCTTGAAGAAGTTCCAGAGGAGGTTCACGAGAATGATTCCGGGAATGAAAAGCTTTACGTATGAGTATCGTTTGAGGACTCTGGGTCTGTACTCGATGGAGTTTGGAGTTATGAGGGGGGATCTCAATGAAACTGACAGAACACTGAAAGGCCTGGATAGAGTGGATGTGGGGAGGATGTTTCCATTAGTGGGAGAGACTAGGATCCGAGGGCACAAACTCAGAGTAAAGGGACGATCCTTTGGAACTGAGATGAGGAGGAATTTCTTCAGCCAGAGGGTGGTGAATCTGTGGAATCCATTGCCACACTAGGCTTTGAAGGCCAGATCATCGAGTGTATTTAAGACAGAGATAGACAGGTTCTTGATTGGTGAGGGGATCAAAGGTTACGGGGAAAAGGTGGGCGAATGGGGTTGAGAAACTTATCAGCCATGATTGAATGGCAGAGCAGACTCGATGGGCCGAATGGCTTAATTCTGCTCCTATATCTTATGGTCTTTTGGTCTTATTTCTGTTCCATTCCTTATTCAGTTATATTTACCACTATATTTGACTGCACACTGTGTACTGTTCCATTTGACTTGATATGTATTGTTTTGTTGTCTGCGTTATTTTTGATATATTTATGCCTTTAATTAAATATTCACTGTTTCGTTCAGATTTCTTGTTTGTTCAAATATGTTATTAATAGTTTCATTTATGATTATATTTCAGCATTTGCTGTTGTGGATGTTTGTGCCACACGTTACCAGAAAGTGTTCTGTAAAAAAGAATGATTCACGTGAAATTAATGAGAAACTTTACAAAATGTTAAATATTTAAAAACACATTTTTCTTTACACTTCAACAGCTCCCTTAGCTGGAAACTCTTTCAACTGTTTGAAACAAGGTCATTTGTTTACCTTTCAATGAAGAGTTATGTTATCTTATTTCAGCGAGGGAGGGAGAGAGGGAATTTACCTGTCTTGGGGGGGTAAGCTTGCTCAGAGGTGGGAATGCGTTGGCCAGCTGTGTGGATGGAAGTGTTCTCACAGTCCCACCTTCAAACCCACCTGCTCCTCCTCCAAGCCCCAGGAAGATTCCGTCTGTGAAGTGATCTTCATGAGTGGACATCAGCCACAGGGAGGTGACAGCTCCCAAGAAGGTGAGCCCCAAAACAAGTTCTTGGGCCAGCTAAGGACATGAACAAAGAACAAAGAAGAAAGAACAGTACAGCACAGGAAACAGGCCCTTCGGCCCTCCAAGCCTGTGCCGCTCCTTGGTCCAACTAGACCAATCGTTTGTATCCCTCCATTCCCAGGCTGCTCATGTGACTATCCAGGTAAGTCTTAAACGATGTCAGCGTGCCTGCCTCCACCACCCTACTTGGCAGCGCATTCCAGGCCCCCACCACCCTCTGTGTAAAAAACGTCCCTCTGATGTCTGAGTTATACTTCGCCACTCTCAGCTTGAGCCCGTGACCCCTCGTGATCGTCACCTCCGACCTGGGAAAAATCTTCCCACTGTTCACCCTATCTATACCCTTCATAATCTTGTATACCTCTATTAGATCTCCCCTCATTCTCCGTCTCTCCAAGGAGAACAACCCCAGTCTACCCAATCTCTCCTCATAGCTAAGACCCTCCATACCAGGCAACATCCTGGTAAACCTTCTCTGCACTCTCTCCAATGCCTCCACGTCCTTCTGGTAGTGCGGCGACCAGAACTGGACGCAGTACTCCAAATGTGGCCTAACCAGCGTTCTATACAGCTGCATCATCAGACTCCAGCTTTTATACTCTATACCCCGTCCTATAAAGGCAAGCATACCATATGCCTTCTTCACCACCTTCTCCACCTGTGTTGCCACCTTCGAGGATTTGTGGACTTGCACACCTAGGTCCCTCTGTGTTTCTATACTCCTGATGACTCTGCCATTTATTGTATAAACTCCTGATGACTCTGCCATTTATTGTATGAAGGGCGGAATTCTCAGAAAAAATTCGAAGTGTCGACAGGGCGCGAAAACGGTGGGTGGGATTTTGCGGCTTCGCTCGTCCCGAAACCGTAAAATTCCGCCCTAGGTCAACGGACCTTCCCAGGGTCCGCGCCTCACCCGCTCCGATTCCCGTGACCAGCGGGGCGGTAACATTCTGGCCGGTAGATTTTTTCAGTGAGGTAGTTATGGGTAATTTATGGCACCCTGTGCAATACATTGTGAACCTTGCCAGTAAGGGGGATGAAGTCTCAGCTCACTTGTGAGGCGGCTGCTGAGCTCTAGGGGCGCCATTGCTCAGGCACCCTGATCTCCCAGTTTACTGTGTACACAGTGTAGATCTGTCACTAACAGCCCAATCCCTCCCCCCCACCCTGGACATTGTCCCCCCCCTCCCCATCCCCGATTGCTGCCCCTGCTGATTGACCCCTCCGCCCCCTCAATCCCTACCCTGGCTGATTGCACCCCCCCCTCCACCCCCCCCCCCCGGTCGCTGCCCCATGGATACTGCCCCGCCCTGTTCCCGACCACCCAGGATGCTTTCATGGCCCCCGGTCCCATTGGCAAGGCCATCACATCTGGTCCCCATGCATTTTCCCCATTAATCCCCCTAACCTACAAATCTTGGGACACTAAGGGGGATTTAGCATGGTGAATCTTCTTAAAAATCCTCTTCTTAAAATCCAACCATTGTGGGTTTCCTCCGGGTGCTCCGGTTTCCTCTTCCAAAGATGTGCGGGTTAGGTGCATTGGCCATGCTAAATTGCCCCTTAGTCTCCCGGGATGCGTAGGTTAGAGGAGTTAGCGGGGTAAATATGTGGGAGTTACGGGGATGGGGTCTGGGTGGGATTGTGGTTGGTGCAGACTCAATGGGCCGAATGGCCTCCTTCTGCACTGTCGGGATTCTATGAATCAACCTAACTTTCACATCCTTGGACTGTGGGAGGAAACTGGAGCACCCGGAGGAAACCAACACAGAAATGGGGAGAATGTGCAAACTCCACACAGACAGTGACCCAAGCCGGGAATCGAACCCTGGGTCCCTGGCGCTGTGAGGCAGCAGTGCTAACCACTGTGCCGCCTCTTCTTAAAATATGACCATTGTTTAGGATGCTGTGCTACTTGAAAGGATTTTGGATGAGATGTGAACATTTTGCGTCATTATTCATTTTAATTTGAGGAAATGGACTATTGGTTTGAAATTATATATTTTCATTGACAATGTCACAGCAGGCGGACAACAGACGAAGGAAAGTATCGCACCGGCGATTGACATCCGGAATGCTAGTCTGATAATTCTTTATTGGACAGTCAATGACCCGAAATACAAGATAAGCAAAAAAAGTTGACAATATCATTCTGTGGACAATACGAAGGTTCCGGAAAAATGATTGTCACTCACTGTGCTTCACATAGAGTTTTCTTCATGAATAAATAATCGGATGATTCATAAATATTTACAATATAAACAAATGAGAAAAAAAACCTAAAAATAAAAGCTTTGGCTCATTCATTTCGGGGTCGGATGAAGTTCTGGCTTCTGTCATTGTTTTGGCTGCAGTCAGCAATCAGGTTTGAGTTGACAAGCAAGTGGAACAATTAGGGTAACAATCACAACAGAACATAAGTAACAGAAAACTTTACATGTACAAATAGTCTGTTAAGTCTATATTAGCCACATACATTAAATGTTTTTTTTTTGAATATAAGGATTATAAAGGTAATCAAGAACTGTATTCCCCACAAAATGGAAATAGATACTGTGTCTTGAACAGAGATCCATTCAGTGACCCAGTACCACAAGCAATCTAGTTCATCACTGGAAGTTGACTAATACCAGAGCTAACTGATACAAAATGGCTGACACGGAGAGCTTGATCTCCATTCGAATCTATATGAATCTAAAGTCAGTATCATCCACTAATTCGTTTTGGGGAACTTGAGCTTTCCAACGTGTTTATCATTTTTAAAACACTCCATTTTAAAAACTTTTTATTTTGCTTCTTAATCATTCCCTCAGACACTTCAAAATGGCTTCCGAAGGTCAGGCACGCCCATTATCTCAGCCTTCCCTTTGCTTTCAGTGAGAAAGAGCCAGAAAACAGGGGAAATGCTAAATGCTGACAATTTCACAGGAATGCAAGCGAGGATGAAATGAGAAGTACATTTATTTGGAAAGTGAGATCGATCCTTGCCCCCAGGCATATGCAGTCTACTTTATCATGGACTCTACTCTCTGGCAGCACAATTCTTTCAGATAGGAACACAGAGAAGAAAGGTTTAATATACAACACTGTCTAACTATGTCTCTCTCCCTGCGAGTGTAATGGTGAATATAGCCCCCGGGGGAGAGAGATAAAGCTAGACAGTGGCCTGGCAATGCCCCCTGGCACAGCCTGGCACTACCAGGTTGGCACCATTCCCATGCCAAACTGTGCCAAGAGGCGGGCCCAAGTGGGAGCCTCATGGGGGAGGGATTCACTTAGATTTGGTTGTGGGTTGGGAGTGGACAGAGGAACAAGGGATGTCAGCGATGCCTGTCAGGGAGGGTGCCGGCTCAGGCTTCAGTGGGGAGAGGGGCCGATGATCGGGGGGGCAAGGGGCCAATGATTGCGGGGGGGGGTAGAAGTGATGTTCCAGCTCCGATTGGTTGGGGGGAGAGTTTGGAGCCCCTGAGACCTCTGTGGTGCGCTGAGGGGTGGGGGGGAGGGGAGGTTTCTTCCTGTTATGATCGGGGCATCCTTTAAAGATGGCACCCCGATCTTGGTGCAGCTGGGTTTTGCCGCGGGTTGAGCCCTCCCCCCCTCCTCCCACTGCCCCCCGCATGATGCTGTGAAACTTTCCCCCTTGGTTTATTTTTGGCAGAGTGTCGTAGGATCTGGAGGGAAAACAACACCCATTTTTTTTGGTAAGACTCCCAGCTGCGTTTGAACGTGAAAGAGCTGATTTTGCTGATAAAAGCAAGATTAACTAATTTATAGCAACAACTGACTTTAATAGGGTGCCTTTGATGTAGGAAACAGTTTTAAAGCATTTCACGGGAGTGGACAATGGAAACATTGACACAGGCTATTTGGGAGTGAGAGCACTGACCAAACATTTGGTCAAACAGGTAAGTCCTACAAATAGAGGGGGAGAGGCGAGTTAGCAAGCACAGGAATGGCGAGTGAATGGGACTGTAGACTTTGGACAAATTCAGGCATACAGTGGGTAGAAGATGAAAAGTCAATGAGGACAGTCTTTCATGTGATGTGGGTGTCACTGGCAAGGCCAACATGTGTTGCCAATCCCTAATTGCACTTGAACTGAATTGCTTGCTGGGCCATTTCAGAGGGCAGTTAAGAGTCAACCACATTGCTGTGAGGGCCTGGAGTCACATGTAGACCAGACCAGGTAAGGACAGCAGATTTCTATCCTGAGAGGGTATTAGTGAACCAGACGGGTTTTTTTCATTATTCCTTTGTGGGACAGAAGTGTCGCTGACTGACCAGCGTTTATTGCCCATCCCTAGTTGCCCTTGGAGGGCAATTGAGAGTCAACCACATTGCTGTGGCTCTGGAGTCACATGTAGGCCAGACCAGGTAAGGATGGCAGATTTCCTTCCCAAAAAGACATTAGTGAACCAGGTGGGTTTTTCTGACAATTGACAATGGTTTCATGGTCATCAGTAGATTCTTAATTCCAGATATTTTTTATTGAAATTAAATTCCACCATCTGCCATGGCGGGATTCGAACCCGGGTCCCCAGAACATTAGCTGAGTTTCTGGATTAATAGTCTTGCGATAATACCATTAGGCCACCGCCTCCCCTAAACGATTGATGATAGTTTCATGGTCACCATTATTGAGACAAGCTTTATATTCCAGATTTATTTTGTGAACTGAATTTAAATTCTACCAGCTGCCATGGTGGGATTTGAACCAATCTTCCCATGGTATTAGCCTGGCCATTGGGCTATTAGTCCAGTGATATTTCCACCATGCCCACTTTCCCCATGCAGGAAGCATGGAGCCGGAGTTTTACCATCCCACTCGTCATGGGAATCGGAGCGGGCGAGGGGCGGACCATGGAAAGGTCCGTTGACCTGGGCTGGGATTTTACGGTTTCAGGATGAGCGAAGCCGTAAAATCCCACCCTAGATGAGGGTTTCAGCAATGGTTGTGATTTTGGTGATGGGGAGGATATGAGGTTAGAGGTCAAGTAAGACACCAAGGTCACAAAGAGGTCAGGTTCAGCCTGAGCCAAGGGCCGGGGGTGGGGGGCGGAATTGAAGGCTGGGGAAAAGAGTTACCTACTTAGATAAATTCCCAGCATGCCAATAGCATTGCTTGCAACTTGGCAGCATCAACACAAGCAGAATTGCAAGGTGCCAGTAACCAGTGGACGGTGGCTGGCTATCTATTGAGTGCCAGTTAATCTTCCTGCATGGGAAGATGAGAGTACAGAATAGCAGGGTTGAATGGTGGTTCCCCAACTCTGGGGCTATGTATGTGAGTTGGGGGAATTGGGGAGGGGGGGGGGGGGGGGGGGATGGGCAGGGGGGGAGGACTGGATCGTGGTCAGTTAGGCCAATTAAAGGAAGCTGACCGGGAATTCCTCTGTTGGCCTCCAAGTGTCCGCAGCTGGCAGTGTCCAATTTGACTGTCTGGAAGTGGCACACTGAGGATCAATGCTCCAGGCAGGCCTTAGATGCCCTCTGTGCCTGCCTAGGTATAGCAGCAACCACAAACTTTCCCATAGAGGGCAGCCCCCACTCCACCCCCCCACCCCACCCCCAACATGGTGGTGGCCAAGCTACAAAAGCCATTTTTAATTTAAACTTGAAAAAGGCTAGAGCACCCTCTCCCTTTCTTACCAACCATTGCATCATGTTGCTGCTTTCAAGCAGGGAGGCCTCTGATTGGATGACAAACAGCCCTTCTGCCTGCCTCTACTCCACCCAATCATTAATTAGCTACTCCAGGGAAAATCAAATTAAGTGATGGTTCGTTGCACAGAGCCAACTTCTGCCCCGATTTGAACCTGGCAGGGAAAGTCCAGCTTCTGCTCTTTGCACTTCAAAGTTCTAAGTTCAGAACTGTTTTAAATCGGTAGGGTTTTCTTGTTAGTTTTCTCGGTTGGTGCATATATCAGGTGGCACCTTAATCTGAGGAATTTTAAGGCCTTGCATATCTCTTTCAAAAATTATTTCATGGGATGTGGGCATTGTTGGCAAGGCTAGCATTTGTTGACTGTTCTTAACTGATTTATCCTTGAACTGAGTGGCATTTAGACCCTTTCAGAGGGCAGTTGTGAATTATTACTATGGGTCTGGAGTCACGTGTAGGCCGGATGAGGTAAGGACGGCAGATTTCCTTCCCTAAAGAACGTGAATGAAGCTGGTGGGTTTTAAGACAATTTGCGTGGTCACCATTTCAGAGATTTAGCTTTCTATTAAGTTCAGTAATTGAATTCAAATTTCACTATCTGCCATGTTGGGATTTGAACCCATGTTGTCAGAAAATTAGCTTGGGCCTACTGGATTTACCAGACCAATTTTAAGGGTTAAATTATGAGAACAAATTGACAATCATAGAATCGCGACAGTGCAGAAGGGGGCCACTTGGCCCATCGAGTCTGCACCGACCACAGTTCCATACTTACACTATCCCTTCCCCCTGACATGAAGGGTCAATTTAGCATGGCCAATCCACCATCTTTCAGACTGTGGGAGGAGAGCGGAGGAAACCCATGCAGACACGGGGAGAATGTGCAGACTCCACACAGTCAGTCACCCAAGCTGGGAATCGGACCCAGGTCCTTGGTAATGTGAGTCAGCAGTGCTAACCACTATGCCACCATGCTGCCACAGTAAGACCATGCTTCCATATTATTAATATTCTTCTTTTACAAGTCAATTAATTCCCTTTGAAAAGTGTGTGTGGAACATGGGCCTAAATTTTCAGGATATCAAGTGCCCGGCGCCTGCCACCTTGAGAGTTAGCGAGGATGCGGTCCCACCGACTCTGCCATTTTATACTCCATTGATTGGCAGTAAGTGGGACCACTGTCCGCTCTTTAATGGCAGTCTCGCCTTGGAGATGTGATGGCCAATTATATTGACCAATAGCTCTCCAACCCCTCCAGGCACAGCGCTGCAGTGGCTGGAAGTGGTACTGCACCACTATTCTTGAGCCTAAGTCCCAGGAGCACACTCCAGGTAAGTACCTCAAGTATCCTGCGGGGTGGGGCAGGAGAGTAGGGAATGTCCTGGAATCTCAGGAGGGGGATAGGTTAGAGCTGGTGGAGTGCTGGGGGTGAGGGGGTCCAGAGCTCCCTGAGTGAGGGCACTCCAAATTTGAAGGGCCTTCAAATATACTGCCTTTACTGCCCAAAATCGAGATTGTTAACCATTTCTGTTTGGCGACTTACTCCAACTGTTGCCCACCAGTCTAAAATTAAAGCTGGGTGGGAAAAGGCCCTTAGGAGCCTTAATAGGGGCATAGACATGATTCCCTTCCCAGGCCCTGCCCACCCAATGTAAAATTGCGCCTAGGCTGGGGCAGGTGGGAGCTTGGAGGGAATCCCACACGCGGAATTTTATGCTCTCCCCCCCCATCACACTCCTCCCCCCCGCCCCCCTCCTCAGAACCCACTGGGGTGACCGAGTGTGAAATTCTAGCCATGGTCTATTTTCATATGATGGTAAAAACCTGATGGGTGGTCGGATTGAGGTCTTCAAACTAATAAAAGAATTCAAAGGGAAAAAAATATAGAATGATACTGAACAGATACTGAGGCCATTTGGCCCATTGTACCAGTGCCTGGTTTGATGCAGAGCCAACCTCCTGGGTTGGGGAATCCTGGAAAAGGAGGGTAGAACCTTAAATTTAGAATTGGGCCTTTTAAAAATGAAATCAGGATGCAAAGGGAATCTGAAACTTGCTCTCCCAAAGATTAGGTGGATTGACCATGCTAAATTGCCCTATAGTATTCCAAGATGTGTAGGTTAGATGGATTAGGTATGATGCGGGTTATGAGGATAGAGTAGGGGGGTGGGCCTGGGTAAGATAGTCTATCAGAGAGTCAGTGCAGACCTGATGGGCCAAATGGCCTGTTCTGCACTGTATGGATTCTATGTAAAGCCAGTAAAATGCTGGGTCGATTGGAATTTTTGAGACTGAGGTTGATAGAAATTGTCAGATCCAAGTATCAGGGGAGTGGAACGTGGATGGCTGAAATGGAGTAGAGGTACAGATCAGCAATGGCCCCCAACTGCATGGCAGAACAAGCGTGAGGGGATGAATGTCCTTCTCTTGCTCCAATATCCCTGTCATTTGCACTAATAGGGGGGCGCCTTTTAACGTAGTGAAGCATCCGCAAAATGCTGAAGAAGAGAAATGATCAAAAAATACGAAGGCCGATGGAGAGCAAGGATGGAAACTTGTGTCAAACAATGGAGGAAGATTGGCACCAAGTAAAGAAATGGCCAGAAATGGCGATTGTGAAGAAATTGTGACTTTAGGTCTGAACTTCTCTGAACACGGTCATGTATACAGAAAAAAATACCAAGTGCATTGACTGTACAACAGTTCAGATTTTTTTTTTAACCTGGCAAAATACCAGAGAGACTCCTGATCCGGAAGTGAGAATAGGGGAGGATACAGACTCAGTGCTGGTGAAATCTGGAATAGTTGATTAGAAAACGCACTTAGAGCCAAGAAAACAGGTCAGTTCGGCCTAGCCCTAAATTATCACTATTGGTATTAGTCAACTTCTCTGGACTGCCAGTAAAATGTCTTGCGTTTTAAAAAAAATTGTGCTCTTTAATTACACCAGCTAACTAACAATGCTCGGAGTAATGTGTATACATTTAATATGAATACCGAATTCAATTGAAATATCAGACAGCTGCGGTATAGATAGCTGTTGGATCAAAGTAAATGGTTGGCAGTGCAAGCAGATTTTTTACAGTCTCTCTCACTCTGAGCTCCCGGGAGGGACCCAGCTTTGTAGAATTTAAAAAAAAACAAAGGAGAAGCATTGGCTTGTACAACTGAGGGCCGTCGATGTGAAGCTCTCTTGTCATGGTTCACCGGTGGAGCCTGCGTGTTGTTCTCGGCATGTGGACGGGATGGGCCTCATCAGCTGCAGCCCACCTTGCATCAACCAGAATTCAAGCACTCAATCGCCACCTCATAGCAGAACTTATACTGATCCTGGAAGAGAAAGGCAGCTTAATGTTTTGACCAAGTTCCTTCCCACTCATCTTACGTTTGAACAACCTTTAGACCTTTCAAAGTAGTGGGACATCATTAAGCCAGAAGAGGAAGTTAAAGTTTATTTATTAGTGTCACAAGTAGGCATACATCAACACTGCAATAAAATTACTGTGAAAATCCCTTAGTTGCCACACTCAGGCACCTGTTTCAGGACACTAAGGGAGAATTTAGCACCCAACCAACGCGTCTTTTAGACTGTGGGAGGAAACCGGAGCACCCGGAGGAAACCCACACAGACACGGGGACAACCTGCATACTCCACACAGACAGTGACCCAAGACGGAATCGAACCCAGGTCCCTGGCGCTGTGAAGCAGCAGTGTTAACCACTGTTCCAGTAACAGGGAGAAAATACCACACAGTTTACATCAATGCGAGGTGACTCAAATGGGTTCGATTCCAGCCTTGGGTCACCGTCTGTGTGGAGTTTGCACATTCTCCCCGTATCTGCGTGGGTTTCCTCCGGGTGCTCTGGCTTCCCCCCACGTCCAAAGACGTGCGAGTTAGGTGGATAGGCCATGCTAAATTGCCCCTTAGTATCACAAGATATAGGTTAGGGGGATCAGTGGGATCCCTGTGGTTATGGGGTAAGCCTGGGTAAGAGTTTGTGCAGACTCAATGGACAGATAGGCCTCCATCTGCACTGTAGATGGAGGCCTCTATGACTTGACTTCTGAGAGTAAATCCTGTGAATTAAGGTACTGTTCGGAGAGAATTAGGCATGGAGATAAATGTCAGGAGTCTAGCCGTACAAAATTTTACCACTGAAAGGAGTTAGCGTCAGAAGAGGGATAATGAGCTGGTTCTTTCCTGTCAAACATTAAATGGTGAGCAACATTTAGATTCTGCTGATGAACGCTTGTACAACGGCACTGCTCCCAGGCAAAGCATCCTTTCGCATTCACCTGTCAGATAGTGGGCTCTTTGACCATGTGAGAATCACAGGTGGTCGCACACGTGAACCTCTCGAGCAGATTGCCCAGGACTGTGACCCCTCCCACCCTCGCCAATTTGTTTAACACAAAAGCAAAACGCTGCGGATGCTGGAATCTGAAACAAAAACAGAAAATGCTGGAAAATCTCAGCAGTTCTGACAGCATCTGTGGAGAGAGAATAGAGCCAATGTTTCGAAACATTAGCTCTGTTCTCTCTCCACAGATGCTGTCAAACTGCTGAGATTTTCCAGCATTTTCTGTTTTTGTTGCTGATTTTCATGTTTCCTTTCCCTAGGTTGGTATATCTTGCTTTTGTGAATTAAAAATTCAATGCGGTAAAATTTCTAAATCTATCGCTATGAAAATTTGAAGTACATTAAAAGTTTGAGGATGGCAGTGATCTCTGCAGTAAAAGTGCACAGATATAAGGGGGTTGCCATTCTCACTGTGCCACTATTAGTGCACTGGGTCTGTAATAAGTCTGAGGCAGAAGTCCCTTCACCAAAATCCCTTTATTCACAAACTCTAACAGCAGTACACCGAGTGCTGGCAGTTAACAGTCTACCTCCAGGGCTGTCAGAGGAACTGACACTCCCAGTTAAGTACAAGGCAAAGACTCCCTGATTGGCCAATCACTTAGATCCTTAATCAGGAAGTTCATACTCCAATAGGCCAACCTCAATTGCCTGACTGAAGTCATTACAGAGTATAATGTCTGTCAAAAGAATGTTCTTCCTTGGGTCAGGATAAGCTGTGATGTTATGCATAGTTGAATAGGTTGACAGCACAATGTCTAGCCTCGCATTTAAGTCAAATAGCCACGTGAGCAATGGGCTCACAGAATGATCTCTGTCCAGAATTACTGGAGAGGGAGAAATGGGGAAATTGATTCCGGGGATGAAAGGGTTGACGTCTGAGGAGAGATTAAACAGTTTGGTCTTGTACTCGCTGAAGGTTGAGAGGGGATCTGATCGAGGTATATAAAATTCTAAAAGGGATTGATAAAGTAAATGTAGACCAAGTGTTTCCTCTTATGGGGCAATCTCCAACAAGAGGTCACAGGTATAGGTTGAGAGGCGGTAGATTTAATACTGAGATGAGGAACTACTTCTCGCAGAGGATGGTGAATTTGTGGAACTCGCTGCCCCATGGCACGGTGGAGTTGAATGGTTTCAAGAGGGAGATGGACATATTTCCAATAAAAAAAGGGAAAGAGGGATATGGGGAACAGATGGAGAGGTGGATTTGAGACCAGGGAGAGATCAGCCATGATCTGATTGAATGCCAGAGTAGGCTGGACAGGGTGGATAGGGAGCAGCTGTTCCCCTTAGTTGAAGGGTCAGTTATGAGGGGACACAAGTTAAAAATGAGGGGTGGGAGGTTTAGGGGGGATTTGAGGAAAAACGTTTTTACCCAGAGGGTGGTGACGGTCTGGAATGCGCTGCTTGGGTGATGGAGGCGGGATGCCTCGCATCCTTTAAAAAGTACTTGGATGAGTACTTGGCACATCATAACATTCAAGGCTATGGGCCAAGTGCAGGCAAGTGGGATTAGGTGGACAGGCCAGGGCCTTTCATGCATTGGTGCAGACTCGATGGGCCGAAGGGCCTCTTCTGCACTGTAGTATTCTGTGATTCTGTGGAAGGGCCGAGTTTGCTACTTCTGCTCCTATTTCGTATATTCCGATGTTTATTAAATAGTAAGCTACTCTTTTTAATGGTAATCATTTGAATGGAAGAGAAGCAGTATTTTGACCAACACACAAAATCCCCTAATCTGATCCGTCTCCAAGTGGGATATGAAGGAAACATACTTTCTAATAAAGAAAATTGTCGGTAATTTCTGTACAGGATGGACGGAGGGGGTGAGAGAGGGTTCTCTTTATTCCCTGCTGTATCTTGGGCTTGTCACACTGATCCTGCAGCACTGGGAGTTTGGGAGCCCCTGTGGATGTTTGAGCCCATTGTATGGTTGTGATAGGCAGGTGTTTATGGATGAAAGATGCACGCTTATTATTCATGGAGAATAATTAAAAACCGCAGGAGCTCATCTGTGTCTCGCGTTGGCACTTACCAGCAGGTCAACCATATTGGGCTTGTTGTTTCTCAGTGTCTTCACAGCATGGAACACATCGACTGCACGCTGGTGTCGAAGCATCTCGCACACGATACTGATTGCACAGAATGCTCCACTGCGCCCACCACCATTCCTGCAATTGTGTCAAAGTTTGAACATTATTCCCTGCTTGGGTCATTAGATCCAGATCTCGGTGCACACACACACACACACACACAGCTCCAAGATTAATTCATCCTTCACAAATTCACAATGTGAAGTGATTGCCAAATGGCATTCATTGTTGCCTGAATGCACAAAGCAGCAGAAGCCATATTCTCAAAGCTCCCGAAGAACATGAGTCAACACGGAATGGTCCATGTCTCTCAGTGTTCGTTTCCTTATCCAGGCTGTGCCAAGTTGCGGACATACATGTGACCATATGAACATATGAATGCGGAGCAGGAATAGGCCATTCAGTCCCTGGAGCTTGCTCTGCCATTCAACAAGACCGTGGGTGATCTGAATGTCATCTCAACCCCACATTCCTACCTACCCCCCATATCCTGCGACGGCCTTGTCAATTAAGGATCTTGCTCCCACTGCCTCAAAAACAATGACTCTGCCTCTACTACTGTCTGCATTAGACAGTTCCATTACTCGAAATTCACCTCATTTCTATCTTAATTGGGAGGCCCCATATTTTTAAACTGTGCCCTAGTACTAGTCTACTCTAGTCTCTCCTTTCAGTATCCACCTTGTCAAGCCCCCTCTGGATCTCATATGTTTCAGTAAGATCACCGCTTTATTCTTCTGAGCTCCATGAGCAACAGGGTGGCACAGTGGTTAGCACTGCTGCCTCACAGCACCAGGGACCCAGGTTCAATTCTGGCCTCAGGTCACCGTCTGTGTGGAATTTGCATGTTCGCCCCCTGTCTGCGTGGGTTTCCTCCGGGTGCTCCGGTTTCCGTCCACAGATATGCGGGTTAGGTTGATTGGCCATGCTAAATTGCCCCACAGATGCTGTCAGACCTATTGGCATTTTCTGTTTTCGTTTCAGATTCCAGCATCCGCAGTATTTTGCTTTGATCTAACTTGCCCCTTAGTGCCAGGGGGACTGACAGCATAAAGACGTGAGGTCACATGGCTAGGGTCTGGGTGGGATTGTGGTTGGTGCAGGCTCAATGGACCGAATGACCTCCTTCTGCACTGTGAGGATTCTATGATTCTTCAATAAATTCAGGCCCAACTTTTCTTCATAGGATAACCCTCACATTCCAGGAATCAGTCGGGTGAACCTTCACTGAGCTGCTTCCAATACAATATTATCCTTTCTTAAATATGGAGACCAAAACTGTACACAATACACCAGCTGTGACCCCACCAATGCCCTGGACAACTGTTGCAAAACATTCCTACTTTTATATTTCATTCCCCTTTTAATAAACAACAACCTTCCATTTGCCTTTCTAATCATTAGCTGCATACTAACTTTTTGTGATTCAGTCTAGAATCCCTCTGTACTTCAGAGTTCCAGAATTTCTATCCATTTAGCTAATATGCTGCTTTTTTATTCTTCCAGCTAAATCAGACTGGTTCACATTTCCCCACATTATACTCCATCTGAAGGAATTTTTGCCCGCTCACTTAACCTATCTACATCTCTTTTAAGACTCCTTAACTCCTCTTCACAACTTGCTTTCCTACCTAACTTTGTGTCGTCATCAAATTTAGCAACCATACCTTCAGTCCCTTCATCCAAATCATTAATATAGAATCATAGAATCCCTTGAGTACAGAGGTTGGCCATTTGGCCCATCAAGCC